>NC_057725.1:53377057-53414401 GCF_004010195.1 Chiloscyllium plagiosum | reverse complement strand
AGGGGTAACGTTTTCACGTAGAGGGTGGTATGTGTATGGAATGAACTGCCAGAGGAAGTGGTGGAGGCTGGTACAATTGCAACATTTAAAAGACATTTGGATGGGTATATGAATAGGAAGGGTTTGTAGGGATACGGGCCGGGTGCTGGCAGGTGGGACTAGATTGGGTTGGAATATCTGGTCCACATGGACAGATTGGACGGATGGGTATATGAATAGGAAGGGTTTGTAGGGATACGGGCCGGGTGCTGGCAGGTGGGACTAGATTGGGTTGGAATATCTGGTCCACATGGACAGATTGGACCGAAGGGTCTGTTTCCATGCTGTACATCTCTATGACTCTATCACCAGCATATTACTGACAGGTGTAATGCAAAGTACCACCATCTATTCTGGCCCATGATGTAATTCCAGCTCAGCTACACCACAGGCTACAGAAGTAGGTTCACCAATTACTCACTGATTATTAGAGCATACATCAAATGCAAAAAAATGCTCCCTCTTCACTACGCCATCAATCATACTTTAACTGGTACAAAGTTAGTACAAACAGAATGTTTCCACATCATGTGATCAATCGCTACCTAACTGGTTTACTGTAGTTTCAGCGCAGAGTGCAGTTGTGTCTGCCCAGTTTAGTTAAACTCTGCAAGGGAGGTACTGTTAACCTCAAGCTAAAAAATAATTTAGCAAAATTGCTGATTGTGACTCACTTTATAACTTCTGTTAGTCAGACAAGGAACTATTTTAACTGCTACACTTTTCCAAGTGTCTCAGTGGAACAGCAAGCCTTACGTTGAAGAAAACAATTATTTCGATTAACCTCCATAACCTTCAATCCCATCCTTGATCAACAGAGGTCAATGATTGGAGTTGTTAAGCATTAAAAACAGTGATGTGACAGCTTAACATGTCACCTTCTTGGCAACTTGATAACATGCTTAAACCTGACTATATGGCCCTGGGAAAATGCATGATGGGATAATGAGGAAACCAGGCATACAGTGAGAGTGTTACAGAACATGGATTTATTATATGACACAGCAAAGAGAAGGGTATGCACGGACAGAGACATCAGAGCAATCTTTCCATGGATCTCACATAAGAATCAATGAGTTCAAAGAATCTACCATGTAAATACTGCAAGCACTTAATGTACTGCTAACTGCTTTTTATGCTGGCAATCTATTACTTTTGATTAGTAGTGAGTTATTTTAAAACAAAAGTGCAATTGTGAAAATTTAAAACGACTCACTCCTGAAACTTTATTGAAATCAGTATTTTTGGAATTGCCAATTGTAATAATCAATTGCTCTATCCCTCACTTTAAAACAGTTGACTATTTGATGCAGCTAACCTCAGTTGTTCGTTGAGGTTTTAAGTAACTCCATATATTACATGATGAGTTGGGACACTACAATCACTGAAACAGATACATTCGGTGGTCACTGAAATATATTTGTGATTCATTGAGGTAAATACATTAGCGGGGCTGATTTTAGCAGGTATGTTGACTGCTGCATTGGGGCAGATACATTAAATTTGGAGGTCTATTGGGGCAGGTATATGAGATAGTTCTCTGAATGAATGACCGAGTGGAACTCCACCACAGAGAAACATTAGGTGGTTATTTCATGGGATGTCTGAATCACATCATGTCATGCTATCATCTGACTCTTTTGTGAAAATTACTTTAGCATAATGCAAAGTCTTAATTGTTGCTGGGATTTGTTTTTTAGTCCTTCTGCAAGACAGCCCTTTACAATCTAATCTATTGTGGACTCTAACCCAAATATTTACAGACCAGATAACAGGATATTATCAGTGACGGAAAATCTAGTCACATAAGATGGACAAGCAGAGATAATAGAAAAGGAAAACAAATAAAACTGTTTGCATAAAAACTCATTTTAGGGATTTTTCAGAATCTGATAATCTGAAACATTTCTCCCTCTCTAATGTATCTTCGTGACTTCGCAGCAACAAGCCAATCCTGAGTCAATTAATGAAGGAGCGTCGCTCTGAAAGCTAGTGTGCTTTCAATTAAACCTGTTGGACTATAACCTGGTGTTGTGTGATTTTTAACTTGGTACACTCCAGCTCAACACCGGCATCTCCAAATCAATTAAGAAGACTGGAAATTATGCCCTGCTCTTGAGCACAATTAACTCTCCAGGCAAATTATATTTGATTAATTAAGTAATTGGCTTGCATTTGGCAGAGATAACGCATCATATTGGACAAAATGTCAAGCTCACGAATGCGCAGGTGAAAATTAGAAATTGCAGTTTGACCTTTTCCTGCACCACCGCAGGCTGCATTCCAACAATGAAGGGCTTCCTGAAGAAAGGCTTTTGCCCAAAATGTCAATTTTCCTGCTCCTCAGATGCTGACTGACCTGCTGAGTTTTTCCAGCACCACTCTAATCTGCACTCCACCAATGCCTCACTGATAAACTCAGCATCAAAATCCTTGAAATGGTGCAACATTTCAATATTTATCCATTACTTTCTCGTGAACCACAGCATGAAGTTCGGGCTGATTTATTCAGATCTTGTAAGTGCAATTTAACAGCGTGTGAATTTATATTCAATGCAAAAGACAATGCTGAAGTATTTGCATTCATCTTCAGTCAGAAGCATAGTGTGGGTGATCCATCTTTGTCTCTTCCTGAGGTCTTAAGCATCACAGATGCTGCACCTCACCCAATTTAATTCACTCTACACACTATCTAGAAATTGTCATGACAACAGGTCAGAACCTCAAAATACTTAACTTGCAATTTCAAAATGTGCTCTTTCAAAGGAGGGTTGATCCAGCCAAACATGGCTCTGCATTTACATTCCTCTAATGTTTTTTCTCAAGTAATGAGGGGCTGACAACATCCTGGTCAACATCAAGCCAACCCCTGCGGATTATGTCCCAAACTTACTCTGTGTATTCTTCAAAAGGGAAAAACCCAAGGTTAAGGGCTAAAAAAGCAACTTCAACTCTACTAGAAGAAAGTGAGGACTGCAGATGCTGGAGCTAGAGTAGAGAGCGTAGTGCAGGAAAAGCACAGCAGGTCAGGCAGCATTCGAGGAGCAGGAGAATCTACATTTCAGGCATAAGCCGGACATCATTCCTGATGAAGGGTTGATGCCCAAAACATCAATTCTTCTGATCCTTGGATGCTACCCGATCTGCTGTGCTTTTCCTGCACCACACTCTCAACTCAACTCTACTAGTGCATGCTGTCATTTGTACCAGCTTGAATTTTGATGGTTAGCATGCTGTGAAGCTTACAATTGCTGCAATTCAGTCACAGTTTAAAAGGAATGACAATTACAGAATCTTTACAATCTACAGAACTAAAAATCATGGAACTCACTGGTCAACTGCCAACATCCCCAAAAACCTCCACTGCAATGGTTACAACATTCAACTATCAGCTCTCTGTGAACAATTCGGAAACAAATCTGGATCTTTTCTGTACTTTTATCTTTTTGGACCACCTCTTACTTATAACCTAAGTATGTATATTGCATTACTAATTCTTTTGCATTTAGTAATTAATAAACTCACTCACTGTTAACTCAAGGAGGCCTATTTGCCTAGTTAAATTGGATCCTTTCTAAAAACAATTTCATCTGCGTCCAAGAGAAAGGGATCTAAAAGGGAAGGGATTCTTTCTAAAATTGCAACCAATCTGAGGGATGAGCGAATAAAGAAGGCTGAAGCTAGTTCATCCCTCCTCACCCAAGAGCTTAACAATTTGGAATATCCCATCCGGAACCCTGACAAATTGGGGGAACTTGTCCAAGGTTTGGGTGTAACAAAATCAGCAGTTCATTAGGGATCTAGCCATAACAACATGGCTGAAGGTACTGTGTGCTTCAAAAGCAATGGGCCCTGACAACATTTTAGCAACAGGACTGAAGGCTTGTCCCTCTTGGACTAGCCATGCCTATAGCCATGTTACTCTGGTATAGCTACAACGTTGGCTTCTGCTGGATAATGTGAAAAGACTCTCAGGTAATACCGTGTGGACAGAAAGCAAGACAAATCCAACATAGCAAATTACAGTCCAATCAGTCTATTCATAATCATCTAAGTATGGAATAAGATTGTCGGCAGTGCTCTGAAGCAACACTTACAAAGAAATAACCTACACTTTTTGTGTGCTACAAGGCCATTCAGCTCCTGATCTTATTGTAGGTTGAGTCAAACATAGACAAAAGAGCTGAGCTTCAGACATAAGGTGACAATGACTGTCCTTAACATAATTTCACAGAGTCTGCCATCAAAGAGCCCTAGGAAAACTAGAGTCAATGGGAATCAGAAGGGAAACTCTTTGCTTGTTGAAGTCATATTTGATACAAAGGAAGATAACACTGAGTCACAGAGTCATAGAGATGTACAGCATGGAAACAGACCCTTCAGTCCAACTCGTCCATGCTGACCAATATCCTAACCTAATGTAGTCCTATATCCCTTTAAACCCTTCCTATCCAAGCGCCCATCCAGATGCCTTTTAAACATTGTAATTGTACCAGCCTCCACCACTTCCTTTGGTGGTTCATTCTATACACACACCACCCCCTGTGAGAAAAAATTGCCCCTTAGGTCCCTTTTACATTTTCTCCTCTCACACTAAACCTATGCCCTCTAGTTCTGGACTCCCTGAAGGTTGATAACTTTCAGCCCAGGACATCTCTGCAAGAGTTCCTCAGGGTACTGCCATTGGTCTAACTACCTTCAGTTATTTCATCAATGGATCAGATGTAGGATTGACAACTGATAATTACACAATAGTCCATCAGCACCATTCAAGACTCCTTAGATACTGAAGCAGCCTTCGTGCATATGCAGCAAAACCAGGACAACATTCAGGCTTGGGCTAACAAAAGGCTGGTAAACTTTGTGCTACAAATCGCAAAGAGACTCTAATTCTTGCCCCTTGAAGTTCAATGGCATTGCCTTCACCAAATCCCTCTCCGTCAACATCCTGGAGGTTACCATTGTCCAAAAACTGAAACAGACCAGCCATGCAAATACTGTTGGTTAAAGAGCAGGTCAGAAACTAGGAATCCAGCAGCAATGAACCCACCTACTGACTCCCTAAAGCTTAGTCACCATCTACAAAGCACAAGTCAGGAGTATGATTGAATACTCTTGACATACCTGCAGTTCCAACAATACTCAAGAAGCTTGTCATGATCCAGGACAAAGCAGCCTACTACTGGATGCCAGCTACAAAGCATACTACAGTAACTCACTTCACTTCACTTTCCAAATGAATAAACAACTGCCATCTACAAGGGCAGTGGCTGCAGATGCAAAGGAACATCACCACCTGCAAGGTCCTTGCCAAGTCAGATACCATCCTGTCTTGCATCTATATCAGCATCACTTAAATGTTGCTCGATTAAAACCCTTCCTCATACCGTAAAAAATGCAGCAGAGTAAGTCAGCATCTCACCATCACCTTCACCAGGGTAATTAGGGATGGGCAATAAATGGTGGACCCGCCATTGATGCCCATATCCCGTAATTAAATAAAATTCCAATCAAATTTTCTTACACTGAAAATTTGCTTTTAGAGGTGTGGAGTCGCACTCTGCCAGAGTTAGTGAATGTTAGAAAATTAAAAGCAGTCTTTCTGTCCATGAGTTCACAACATAATTCATTCTGATTTTTTAAAGGACTAGGCAATTTGCCTCAATCAAACCTGCCAAATGAAATCCCACTCCTTCCCCTTCACAGCAATCTTTTCCAACACAGTACCCTTTAAGTACCATAAGTTGACACTCAAAAATCTGGCAGAAAGCCTATTAGCATCAAATATGATGAATGGTGAGCACAGATCCCTAACTGCAGACCACAAAATCTAGACGATTGTGTACTCTTCAATATCCTCATTAAACATTCCTGATACTTTAGTGGTCAGGGCTGGAAAGTGGTTTCGTTCCAAGTCTTTCAGCCCAAGGGGCTTCAAGTTTTCATACCTGGCATGTTTCAGAAAGCACCTCTCAGCCACAGCAGCAACTGAATTGCTAAAACTGGCCTTAGTGCTTAGAGCCTGTGTCCTAGGGAGAGAAATTAACAGTCAGAAATTGCTGAACACTGTCCAGAAATTGCAGGCATGGCATTATGGATGATGACGTATCAATCTCTAGATGAAAGACTGCTGACACTAACACAGATGGTCATGCATCATGTCTGAAGCTCCACCTGAAGCCACATGATGCACATGCTATGGAACACACAACTCGGTAACTGGTCTACTTTCTAAGAGAGGTGAAATTGAGCACAGGAGTTGGGAGGTCATGTTGCAGCTGGACAGGACATTGGTTAGGCCACTGTTGGAATATTACGTGCAATTCTGGTCTCCTTCCTCTCGGAAAGATGTTGTGAAACTTGAAAGGGTTCAGAGAGGATTTGAGCTATAGGGAGAGGCTGAACAGGCTGGAGATGTCTTCCCTGGAGCGTCAGAGGCTGAGGGGTGACCTTATAGAGGTTTACAAAATTATGA
The DNA here is from genome assembly GCF_004010195.1 of Chiloscyllium plagiosum. NCBI lineage: Eukaryota > Metazoa > Chordata > Chondrichthyes > Orectolobiformes > Hemiscylliidae > Chiloscyllium > Chiloscyllium plagiosum. Next base: position 53,407,887 of record NC_057725.1, on the reverse strand, counting down.
GGGGCATGGATAGGGTAAATAGGCAAAGTCTTTTCCCTGGAGTCGGGGAGTCCAGAACTAGAGGGCATAGGTTTAGGGTGAGAGGGGAAAGATATAAAAGAGACCTAAGGGGCAACTTTTTCACACAGAGGGTGGTACGTGTATGGAATGAGCTGCCAGAGGAAGTGGTGGAGGCTGGTACAATTGCAACATTTAAGAGGCATTTGGATGGGTATATGAATAGGAAGGGTTTGGAGGGATATGGGCCGGGTGCTGGCAGGTGGGACTAGATTGGGTTGCGATATCTGGTCGGCATGGATAGGTTGGACCGAAGGGTCTGTTTCCGTGCTGTACATCTCTATGACTCTATGACTCTCAGTACAGGATAGACAAATATTCACCTGGCAGCATCAACCAGCCCATGTTTGCAAGAAAGGTAAAGTGTATCCATGGTAAGATATCACTGCAGTCAGAAATCACCCAACATGTGCTAAGAGTCACATCAGAAATCAATTTAAGCTCATCAACCAGACCCACAACTTGATGCTAGATATTACAAACATAAGCTCTTTTTTGTAGGCAAAAGGAATTTGTACATATATTACACCTTTCAAAAAAAAGGGTCATGGACGCAAATAATCTCCGCTCCATTCCTATGGCAATGCCCTGACCAATCAATATATTTGATGTGAGATTTGCCTGGTATGACCATTAAGGTTGAAAGTTCACTGCTCCTGCCAATTTTCCATGCCAATGATATTTCAACCAATCAACACATTCTTCTCATTAGTATTAAAATGATGTCCCTACCACCACTCCACCCCTGCCCCATGATGCAGACCCTTTGATCCAAAGTGTCCATGCTGAAAAAGTATCCTAAACTGAACTAATTCTATTTCTGTGTGTTTAGCCCATATCTCTCAATACCTTACCTATCATCTTCATATTTCCTTTTAACAATGTTTAATATTAGCCTATTCAAGCACACCAAAGCTATCCAACATCTTGGAAAAAGCCAAATTAAAATAATTCTTCTCATCATGCTCCTGGATCCAAATTACTCTAATTATCTGTTTGCAGGGAACTTAGATTACGTTGCAACACATCAGCACAACAAATTTAATGTTTCGAGACCAACGTGACTCTTCTTCAGAGTCAGGGTTCATACGACATCAAGTTATAGAGCAACAGCTTTATATGAAACACAAGCTTTTGGAGGATGACTTCATCTGACAAAGCAGCAGCACTCCGAAAGCTTGTGGTTTCAAATAAACCTGTTGGACTATAACCTGGTGTTGTGTGCCTTCTGACTTTGTCCATCCCAGTCCAACACCAGCACCTCCACACCACTCTTTTTGAGAACAATTCCTCAGTTTAAAGATCATGAACCTGAAGTGTGCACTTTGTGTCTCTCCATAGATACAGACTGTTCCTGCTGAGTTTTTCCAAGCTGTAATTGTTGTGAAAGTGAGGTATTTCTAATTAACCACTGGTTGGCTGTGGACTGAATAGGACACTGTTTAAGAGTGTTGTTAACTTGCACTATACTAAACAAAGGGGCAGTAGTGGTCCAGTTTACTAGAAAAGAATGGGAAAAAATAAACAATATGTTATGTTGTAAGGTAGAGCAGCATTTAGGGGCCAATTATTGGACTTAAGTTTTCCAGTTGGAATAGATTTTGAAAAATTGATTCAAAATCCAAGTTGTTCAAGCAGAAAAGTGAAAACTTATTCAATTTCAGTTTGAGGGTCTTAGTACTAGTGCCAGATATTCCAAGAGTGAAATTAGTAAGCAATTTCATTCACAAAGAATGATGGAAGTTTGGAAATCTCTTTCTCAAATTGCAATGGGTGCTAGGTCATGTATTAGATTCAAATCTGAGAACAATAGACTTGTATTTTCTAACTTTTTTATTCTAGGCAGTACTGTACAAAGACAAGTGTATGGAATTAAGTCATGAATCAACCACTACCTCATTAAATAGGCATCAGGGATTAAATAGGCAAAAGTGGGTACTGCAGATGCTGGAGATGAGATTCAAGATGAGAGTGGTGCGGGAAAAGCACAGCAGGTCAGGCAGCATCTGAGGAGCAGGAAAATCGATGTTTCGGGCAAAAGCCCTTCCTGATGAAGGGCTTTTATCTGAAACGTCGATTTTCCTGCTCAGGGATTCAATAGCTGATTCCTGTTCCTGTGTCATAGAAATGAAAGGGGACATTGAAATTTAAATTTAAGAATTAGAACACAGAAATATTTCATTCTGAATTGCATTCGGTCCAGATCCAAGCACTGAGGCTGTATATCTGAGAGTTCCAATCTGATGACGTTAATGGAAACAAAAATGGGGATAAATGTAAAATAGGTTTCAAAATTGTTATTGTTTCATACTATTGAACAATTTCAAAATCTAACTGTCGGACATTAAAAAAGACATCTGCAAGTTTGAGCACAAGGAAATTTTGACTCTTAATTGTCTTAATATTGGACAAAGTCTGACAATGTAGCAACAGTCCAAAAGTCAATGGTGATAATACCAGGAAAGTAGAGTTTGGCATCATCTGCACAGAGCTGAATGTTGATCCAAGGATAGCTGATAAAGTTATTAAGGAATGGCATGCGGACAGACATAGGAGGGAATCATGACTGAAGCTCTGGAGTATGGTGTAGCAGAAACCACTTTGAGATAATATAACTACTTAAGAGCTAAGATTAGGATGCCACAGAAATGGACTACAAAGAAGAGAAATGTCACTTATTATTTAAAACTGGCACCTTCGGCAGATGATCTGCATCAGTAGCATTTTTAAAAAGTCACAAAGACATAGAATAACATAAGAAGTAATTGAGAGAAAATACTGGAATTCTGAAATTCAAACAGAAAATGCTGAGAATACATAACCGATCAGCATTTGCAGCACTTCACTGGGACTGTAAAATAAAATACAAGTAAATATTTTTGTTTGATTTGAGATTGCATCAAGAATTCAGACCTCAAATTTCTCTTCAGAGATACTTAACGTTGAAATCCAGCTCGCATGGTCAACATTTCCAGCTAGAAATATAAACAATGTTCAGCTCAGCTGTGATGGCCTCCACAATCAAATATCCTACTCCCAATTATTTACAGGGGTGCCAAGAAAGTAATGACCTTGAGAAAGATACCTGCATGTATCTAGTACCTATCGAAGAAAGCCGAACAAGATATTAGCAGTATCAGGTCAGGGAGGAAGGACACTGGGGAAATGTGTTTCAAATGACTTCTGTGAGTGACTATAGTAGAAGAATCTCATTGAGATTCATGGATCGTAAACTATCATAGAATCCCTAGTGTGGAAGTAGGCCATTTGTCCCATCACATCCACACCAACTCTCCAAAGAGCATTCCACCCAGACCCTTCCCCCCCCCTCCCTATCCGTGGAACCCTGCATTTCCCACGGTTAACCCACCTGGCCTACCCATCCCTGAAAACTACAGGCAATGTTGCATTTCCAATCCACCAAACCTGCACATCTTTGGATTGTGGGAGGAAACTGGAGCACCTGGAGGAAACCCCACTGACACAGGGAGAACGTGCAAGCTCCACACCGACAGGGTGGAATTGAACCTGGGTCCCTGCCGCTGTGAGGCAGCGGTGCTAACGCAGCACAGCTCTTATCAAGATACTGGTTTCTGTAATCAAAACAGAAACTACTGGAAAAAAGACAGCAAGTCAGGTGAAAGGAGGAACAGTGAATGTTTCGAGTCTGAAAATGATTCTTCTTCAGTTCTGAAGAAGTTACATTGAATTTGAAACGTTAACTGTGTATCTCCCTCCACACGTTCTGTCAGAGCTGCTGAGTTTCCTTTTCAGTACTTCCTGTTTTTATTTCAGATCTCCAGCATCTGTAATCTTTTGCTTTGGTTTCTTTGATGGTTTAAGTCAGCCCTCCATTCCATTGTTCTCTTTTCACAGCTAGTTACCAATCCCATTTTAACAAGCAAAGTAAACGTTAATGTCATATTTCAATAAAACTTCATGCTTTCTTATACTCTCCAGATCAGTAACTCTCTAATAGCATAGGCAGAGATCCCAAATTTGATTTTAATCTATTGAGAGTTCAAGAGTATATTTTTACAGGTGGTCTGTGGTTTTGGCAGGTAACTCTAGAACCAAGACTGACAGAGCTCCATACACAAACACATTCTCAATATCTTAGTGTCCAAACTTCCCATGTTAGTTTTCCATTCAATTTACCTGACAGGAATCTAAAACTCTGCTTCATACTCGGAAAATAACACAACAGCACAACACACAGTGTCACAACTCATCTTTAATTCTATCCTTTTTGCGACAGGTGTGGGCCAATGAGTAAAGTATGAATTTGCCCGGAGTCACACTAGTCAACAATATCATTTGGTAGTACTTGGCTCACTTCATTCAGGTACTAGTGTTTGAATGGCACTGATGAGACAATACCAGACAACGCCATGATGTGAATTGAGACTAAAAGGAAAGACAAAGAAGGAAGATGAAGAAACAGATCCAAATTAACCCGAAAAGACACCAAAGCAGGGAATTCCCTTAAGGGAGTGGGAATAGTGACCCTCCTGAAGTGAGAAGGGGTATCAGAGACCGTCCTGAAATGAGGTGATCAGTGATCCTCCCAGAAAGAGAGGAGGGAGACCCTTGAGAAGTGAAAAGGGGGCCGTGACCCTCGCAAAGTGAGGAGGGGGATCAGCCACCCTCCCAAAACAAATACTGCTCCCTGGCAGAGCAAATTAATTCTGAGAATGAGGACTGAACACACTGACTTTACAAATGTGATCCTGTAACATGTGCTTGAATAGCTTGTATTTTTCCACAAGTATTTCAAGATCAAAATGCATAATTGCAAACAGCCTGTGAAATCACAATGCAAACTTTTGGAAACAACGTAAAGCTAAGAAGAAACAGCATTCATAAAGTTATGAGCAGAGTTAGTTTGTAGCAATGAGACATACTGTTATTGTGGAGACATGAAAGAGATTATAGCAGCCCCACTTGGCATTCTTTCAGAGGTGCAGCCTGACTGCTTTTGGTATTACAGAAGAGCTCCTACGAGCACATTACAAGTCAGGAAGCTATTAAAATTTGCTTTAAGTGTTAACTCTGTCACTGCCTGCTTACTTTATCAACATTTCTTCATGTTTTTAAAAGTTATTCATGTCACATACACGAGCAAAATGAAACAATACATTTCACATAGTTTTACCTCCCTCGAGTACAGCCTCTCAATTTTTGCTTCCATTCTTTATTGCCCCCACTATCACCAACGCAAATATTACTACTCTTTTCCATTGCTGCTCCCTCTCATTGGGTCTCTTTGCAGCATTATTGCCCCCTTCATTATTGTCTTGCTGCATTTCCCATTATTCCCATATCCTTATACTGCTTTCATTAATGTCCATGCAATGCTGTTTCTCTCCATTATTTCCCACTGCAATAATATTCATCACCAGTGCCAATTTCTCAATAATGCCCCTTCCTTGTCATCTGTTCCTCAGTATTCCAGCTCACTATTCTCAAAGAAGCCAGGGAACTATAGACCGGTGAGCCTGACCTCGGTGATGGGCAAGTTATTGGAGGGAATCCTGAGGGGCAGGATGTACATGTATTTGGAAAGGCAAGGACTGATTCGGGATAGTCAACATGGCTTTGTGTGTGGGAAATCACGTCTCACAAACTTGATTGAGTTTTTTGAAGTAACAAAGAAGATTGATGAGGGCAGAGCAGTAGATATGATCTATATGGACTTCAGTAAGGCGTTCGACAAGGTTCCCCATGGGAACTGATTAGCAAGGTTAGATCTCATGGAATACAGGGAGAACTAGCCATTTGGATACAAAACTGGCTCAAAGGTAGAAGACAGAGGGTGGTGGTGGAGGGTTGTTTTTCAGACTGGAGGCCTGTGACCAGTGGAGTGCCACAAGGATCAGTGCTGGGCCCTCTACTTTTTGTCATTTACATAAGTGATTTGGATGCGAGCATAAGAGGTACAGTTAGTAAGTTTGCAGATGACACCAAAATTGGAGGTGTAGGTTTGCTGACAACACCACCCATTGTAGGTTGGATCTCAAACAACATCAAGACATGTCATGTTGCGGCTGCACAGGACATTGGTTAGGCCACTGTTGGAATATTGCGTGCAGTTTTGGTCTCCTTCCTATTGGAAAGATGTTGTGAAACTTGAAAGGGTTCAGAAAAGATTTACAAGGATGTTGCCAGGGTTGGAGGATCTGAGCTACAGGGAGAGGCTGAACAGGATGGGGCTGTTTTCCCTGGAGCATCAGAGGCTGAGGGGTGACCTTATAGTGGTTTACAAAATTATGAGGGTCGGGGAGTCCAGAACTAGAGGGCATAGGTTTAGGGTAAGAGGGGAAACATATAAAAGAGACCTACGGGGCAACTTTTTCACGCAGAGGGTGGTACGTGTATTGAATGAGCTACCAGAGGATGTGGTGGAGGCTAGTACAATTGCAACATTTAAGAGGCATTTGGATGGGTATATGAATAGGAAAGGTTTGGAGGGATATGGGCCGGGTGCTGGCAGGTGGGACTAGATTGGGTTGGGATATCTGGTCGGCATGGATGAGTTGGACCGAAGGGTCTGTTTCCATGCTGTACATCTCTATGACTAACTTCTGCCACCTTCCTCTTTCACTATAGGAAACAGAAGATCTGCTTAGTCAAGTGTGCCAGAGGAAAACCACATCTTGGTCTAACTCAAAGAGTCTGTTGTAGTTAACAAGATATGCTTTATTGTGTGTTAGCAATTAGTAAAAGGGGCTTTTGTTATGCACTGGTAATATCCCTATCTTTGGGCCAGAAAGACTGGGTTCAAGTCCCACCAACCACAGCGATGTGTTATACCAGATTGACTAAAAAACAGCAATTAGTCACAGGTTTTAATGCGATAGATCGTGTTACAGAGACTTTGCGTAGGCATAGGTGTAGGCGTTCGGCGACATTCCTTCAAGATCCTAAGCTGGTCTGCCCTAAGTCCATATGTCATTATCATACTGAGTGGTGTTTATGGACTTCTTCAGTATTCATCTCTCAGAACCATATACAACACACAAAGTGGAAATAACGACATGGAATCTATGATACAGAAATTGGCCAGACAGGTTAAAGTTGTTGTATATGTTTCACATGTTCTTCCTTGAACTCTAATTGAGCTCACGTTAATATCTATACCATTTATTCATATTTCCCTCACACGCTTATTCAGTTTCATTTTAAATGAATGTATGCGATCTGTTCCAACCATTCTCTATGCAGTGATTTACTCTCTAAGTAAAGCATTTTCTCCTGAATTTATTAGTAACTACTTTATATTCATGACCTCAATACTTAGACTCCCCCATAAGGGGGAATAGCATCCCAAGATCTGTCCTGTCAAACCCCTTACATTTTATAAACCTCAATTAGTTGACCTCAATATCTGTCTTCTCTTTTCAAGGAACTAGCCCCAACCTGTTCAGTCTTGCTTGACAACTTTCTCCAGGTTTCTGTATTGTTTTGATATTATGCAAACCTGAATTGTGCATGATATTTTCAACATTTATATAACTAATTCCATGTTAGTTTAATCAAGCTTTTCTGCTTCTAACTTCTACTTTAGAAATAAACAGATTTCAATTGTACTTCTTCTAAGATAGTTTTCTTAATACTGTATTATTTATTACTGAGTATCTGAACACATATGTCAATTCTACTCTCTTCTTTGTGGTTTGGAGTTATTTTCCAAGAAGTAAATGGCTTCTTTATTCCCCCTACAAACACACAGTCAGATTTTTGAACTTAATTTGCCATTTATACACAATCAGCAGGTTCCTGCACATTTTCCTGTGTTTCTGTCACAGTCATGCTCAGTATTAATTACTCCTAATTTGGAGTTGTTTGGAGATTTGGATATGGTGCTCCCAAATCCTGAATCCAAATCATTAAAGTCAATTGTGAACAACAATCACCCCAGTATTGCTTTCTGTGGATTGTCACTTCCCACCTTCTGCATTAACTACGTTTTCTGTTTTGCATCCAGTTTCTCTCCATTCTCTCCTTGTCCCGTGACTCCGTACACATTAATCTTAGTCAAGTCTATCATCCAGTAGTTTACAAACATCTTTCAAAAGTCCAAATGTTATAATGTCCATTATATCATCCTCATCAATTTTGGCTGCCAATTTTTCCAAGAATTCTGAAGTTAAGCAACTTTTTGTTGTTTTTCTTTCAGTGTAGGATTCTTAAGGGGCTTGACCGGGAAAATGCTGAGAGGATGTTTCCCCTCATGGGAAAGTCTAGGACCAGAGACATTAGCTCAGAATAAAGAATGGCCAACTTAATTGAGATGAGGAAGAATTTCTTCTCAGAGGCTTGAGAATCTTTTGAACCCCTTGCCACAGATAGCTGTGGGAGCAGAGTCCTTGTCTATATTTAAGGCTGCGATAAATATATTATTGATCAGTCGGGGAATCAAGGGTTATGGGGAATAGGCAGGAAAGTGGATGGGAGGAATGTTGGATCAGCCATGATCCTATTGAATGGCAGAACAGGCTCGAGGGGCTCTTGACCTATTATTCCTATTTTCATTTATACACGTTTTTCTATTAAATTCTGACGACAGATTGTACTATCGTTCCCTCCAGTGACGTTGAACTAAGTGGTTTAGAATTCCCTGGATTTGTTCTGACATCCTTCTTGAATGTAGGAACAACAGCTGTCTGCAAGTCTTGTCATACTTTTCCCTGTGCCCCCCCTCCCCCCCCATGGCTTATTTTAGTATACATGAATGCAAAAAGGGGCTGTACCATCTTTGTGTTTGTACAATAGATCGTCTTCCTTTCTATTTAAAACTGATCCACACTTTATTGTTGCCCTTTTATTGTTCCTCACCACTGTTGTTAGTATTCCTCATTATTGTCATTTCCACTGGTGTTCCCATCATTTTTGCCCCTTCATTTCTTCAATTGCTGCTGTCTAATTACAATATGGTCCATTACTGTCTCTTCCATTGTTGCCTCCTCCATGACTGTCACTTATATAGAACATAGAACATTACAGCGCAGTACAGGCTCTTTGGCCCTCGATGTTGTGCGCCCTGTCATACTAATCTGAAGCCCATCCCACCTGCACTATTCCATGTACATCCATATGCCTATCCAATGATGACTTAAGTGCACTTAAACTTGGTGATGTACACAAACAATATAGGATTACAGTGAGGTTATAAAACTTAGTCCAACTCACCAACCTTCAACGAAGTTAATATTTCAGAAATTATTCACTTATTAATTTCTATTTGCTCAACAGCAATAAAACAATTTTAAAGCATCAATTAAATTGATCAATCTGGACCTTTTAAAACTACATGGCAATTGTAAGACATTTCTAAAGGGACTTGTTTCCATAGAGTTAATTGTTCTTTTACATGTACTGTTCAACGGATGCCTTGCAGTAAATGTAGAGGGAGTGTAAGCAGGATGTTACTTTATTCTCACTAAGCTAACTTCTCATGTGGCCTGTTTTTATCATCTTTCATGAGCATAGGGACTTGTACAGCCAAGTGTAGGTTGTTTCCATGGACATCCAATACATACCAATCCACATTCCACCACCCAAACAAAGGAATAATTCTAAGATGGAGCCGGGTTTTTTTCCCACAAAAAGGTCAATGGCAATGAACTCAATGGAACTAGCAAAGCTAAAGTCATCAGATTGTTTCATATCCGATGCGGTCAGGACCTGCCCACTCAAATGCATCCTCCTGTTATTGAGCAGACTGCATATTGAATGCTCATTCGTGAAGGAATGCATTCCTCCATAGATCTGCTCAAAGGTGCTCAGGAGAATACACTGCAATTTCGGAAATGAACTTGGGATGTAGCTTCCATATAGCCACTGGGGAGTGACCGTTTTTCCACCTGCTTAGAAATGTTTCCATGCATCTGCTGGGAGATTATTAGGAAGACAAAAGTGATCGGTTCTGCTCCCACTGCAGATTCTGCTCAGTAGATATTGACTCCATCTTCTTTCAGGCAAGTGTCTGAAAGCTACAGACCAGTTTGCTTTTTTTACATTTGACCTGGAGATGAGATTCTAATCCCATATTCATGGTCATCACTAGGACTATCAATTCTCATTACCATAACCTGCCCAATGTCATCCTGATCTCTGCTCCCACACTGATGAAACTGTTGTCCATGCCTCTATTGTCAGTTGACTCTTCCAGAGCAATCCTGACTGGTCCCCCACAGTCTACCCTCCATAGACATCAGAACATCCAAAGCTTTGATGATCATGTCTTAATTCACACCAAGTCCCATTTCCTTCTGACCGCTATGCTTGCTGACTTACATTGGTTCCTAATCAAGCAATGCCTCATTTTTAAAATTCTCTTCTGTGATTTCAAATCCCTCTGTGATCCTCCCTACCTTCATTATCTCCTCTAGCCCCAGAAGACACCACACATCTGTGTTCCTCTAAATCTGGCCTCTTGTGGATCTCCATTTTAAGCACTCCACCATGGGAGGAGGCATTCTCATGGCCCTAAGCTCTGGAATACTGATGCCACATCCTCTCAGATTTCTCACCTGTCTTGAAGACTTTGGTTCTTATTAGGTTCAGTGCTGCAACCAAACGTCCAGTTACTGTATTTCATGAGTGAATCTAGACTGCAAGTATTAGCTTACTATCTACTCACAGGAAACCCACAGCCAGGACATGGCCCTACTGGATGGAGCAGTGGTTAGTACTGCTGCCTCACAGCACCAGGTTCGAATCAGGCGACTATCTGTGTGGAATTTTCACATTCTCCCAATGTCTGTGTGGGTTTCCTCCAGGTGCTCCAGTTTCCTCTCTCAGTCCAAAGATGCGCAGGTTAGGTGGACTAGCCATGCTAAATTACCCACAGTGTTCAGGGATGTGCAAGCTAGGTGAACTAGCCATGAGAAATGCAGTGTGACAGGGATAGGGTAGGGGGAGGGGAGTTGGGTCTGTGTCAGATGCTCTTTGGAGGGACAGCATGACCCTGTAGCTTTTCTAATAGACCAAATGGCCTGCTTGCGCACTTCAGGGATTCTATGATTCTAAACTACTGTCCACAGGCTTCCAATTCTCAACTTTCCAGTAGAAGCAAGATTTCTGGTTTCAGCTTTCCCACATTCACAAAGTCACTGAAGTCAATTCAAACACCTCAGCTGGGGTAGGGAAAGGAAATGAATGGCCAGGACTACAGACCACTGCAGTAGGTGAGGTCAGAGGTAGTCCTGGTGGTAATCACTGCTTAGTACAGTCAAACAAGCTGGTTACATTCATCTTGTTCGAGGCTCAAACATATACAATGGTCTATTAGAAAAGCTACAGGCAAAAATATTGATGATTCAAATCATACTCTAAATCGAAGAAAGCATTTTTCAGACTTCCTTTAAAACGCGCAGATTGGGCATGAGCTCCCTCCTTTAATTAACAGCTCCCAAATACCCCAAAATCTCAGTTACATGGTCAAGGTCACTAACCTTGATGCCCATTGTTAATTACAAATGGTTAACTGAATACCACCCAAGAGATTTGGTGACAGGTTATAATTTTCCGACTGCCTTTCTGAGTCGACACTTTTTTGCTGGACTGGGCCAGCTTCTGGGGGGAAACCAAAACACATCAGAGTGGGAAATAATTGGGCCGCAGCCCCCTTAAGTGGTTTAGTCTGAGAAACGCCACCTCAGTGAGTTTAAAAATCAAAGCAGGCTTCAATTCAATGTTAGTGGACCTTCTTTGGGAGAGTCTGAGACATAACAGTGCATGCTGGCCGATACACTGAAATCACTGAGTGTCACTGGCTGCAGAAAGGTAACAAACACATTTCGAGAGTCGTGTTCTGTGACTTGGACTCGTTAATGGGATGATTAATGAAGCAGGTGGGAAGACAAAGGAACCTCAAGGTCACTTTAGATCAGTGGGGTACAGTGGGACTGAAAGAATCTTTCTATAAGTACTCACGTTCACTGTAACAAACAAAACAGACATGAAGAAAAGGTCATAACTGCACAAAGGTTAACCCTGCTCTTAAATGGTCAGCATCAAGCTATCAGCATCTTTGTAAAGCAGCCGGATTCCAGGGCGAACACACCAAAGTTGTGCTGCAATCATTATTTACTAAACCTAGTGGTGTGGCTGTGCTGACTTAATGGTGAGAGATAAAGAGCTCTATGGTAAGGCAGTGTGTACATGCTGTGCAATAATTTTGCACATACGTTTCAGCCCCAATAATATCACAATGCTCAGCAAAGTACAGTGAAGGAAGTAATTATGCTTGACAGTGTAAGACCACCAGCACGGCAGGATCACCTCATTTACATTACAAGACAGCTTTTACCCGAAGCCAGATAAGGTGCCTGTGTTGTTTGCAAATGCAGTCTATTCTTCTTTGCTCTCTGTCTGCCTGTTCTTCCTTCCCCAGCTGCTGGCAACATCTACACAGGTGAGCTAGCTGAAAACAACATTGTTGCCAAGAGATGGCAGGTTATACCCATTGAAGCTCCATCTTAGAAAGGTGTCAGAGATGGCTCACTTCAAAGTGCTTGAGAGACATAATTGGATTCATGTTCTTTCGGTGTTATTATTTCAATACAGATACTTTGACCAATTCAGTCAACCATGCGTTGAAATAGTGGCACCTAAAGAACACGAGACATGGTTTCCCAATAGATTCATTACTCATCATCTGTCTTACATTCAGCAGCAGGGTTGTTTTGCAAGTGAAGCAAACTCAGAACAGCAGCTTAAGAGTTACTTTCTCCTGTTGTCTCAAGCTTCTCTTCTCACCCAATATCTGCAGTATGAGCTATGGGACCATTGGTAAACAATTTAACAGTAATCTCCCCATGGCCCAAAAGTAGTGAAACACCAGAAATTTAGCAGGTTGGTCAGAATTGGTACAATAAACCTATCTAGAGACTGTACATAAGATTGGGTTGAAACCGACATTAATACTTGGCTTAGAGTACTACATCTGGGAGAAAGTGAGGACTGCATTTGCTGGAGATGAGAATCGAGAGTGTGGTGCTGGAAAAGCACAACAGGTCAGGCAGCATCAGAGGAGCAGGAGAATCAACGTGTCGGGCATAAGCCCTTCATCAGGAATGACAAGTCTCATTCCTGATGAAGGGCTTATGCCCAAAACATCGACTCTCCTGCTCCTCGGATGCTGCCTGACCTGTTGTGCTTTTCCAGCACCACACTCTCAACTTAGAGTAGTCTATCCTTTAATTATGCTCATCTCTTAACACTGAATTAGTACCTAACTAATAGCAGCCAGCACTCAATCATCCCTTGGAATTAAGAACTGCACAATACTGCCAAGCTGCAGAACTGGGGATTCAAAAGTGAGATAAAACAGGATTAAATGGATATATTTTGGCATCAATTAACAGCAGTGAAATGTGGCACTCAATGTGACCAGGACAAAAACCTCAGTGGCATCAAATGTGTAAAGGATTTCACATTTTCTGGGATTCATTCCAGTGGGATTAGCAAGCCCCCTGATTTACTCAGTAATTGTGCACACAATCTGACACTAACCCACACATGTGAAGAAAGTCAAGATCGGTTCCCTGGTTAAGATGCTTCCACTATCATTTGTATCCCCAGAATAGGAATGACAGAAAGTAAGCACACTTTCTGATTACTGCTGGAAACCATGTGTGTGGATGGTGAATGAGGACTGTATTGTGGTTAGTTGTATCCTCCCTCGGTCATCCATCTGATACTGAAAAGTCCAGACTCATAAATATGACAAATAGCCATGAGCACAGTCTATAGGACACTGCTGGAACTGCACCTCAGCAAACATCAACACCGTCAGGAAACTGCAGGTGAAGTTCGCCTGACTAATGCTCATCATCATCTGCAGTTTAAATACCGTACTATATTACAAGAAAATAAACCACATATGAACTAAAGAACTGCAAATTTGTTTCATAAATTTGTCTCAAGTTGTAACTTTCAGTGAACTGTAACTGCAATTGAAATAATAAAAGAAAGTACATACATACGTCAGAGTGCACATGGAAGGTTTTAATTTTATATGCCAAGGTGAATAGAACTGGAGCCTAATCTTTTACACATATTAGTAGATTGTTTTATTTCCAGAAATACACATTATAAAATTCACCTTCAAACCCAACCATCCCCTATCAGTTTCAATCTGTTTCTATTTACAGTCAGAATCCCAAGTTTATGCATACAATTATATTAAATAAAAGTAGCCTTGCATGTTGTTACTCATTGCCTCTTGTTGAGATACTTGCTATACTTTTTTAAAAATCATCATTACATTATATAGTTTCACAATTCAAATGGGATTTCATCCCCCAATCGCAGGGCTACCTGTAGTGATACCGAGGAAGTCTAATTTACATCAGACCAGTGGAGTTGCTTGTGCACAATGGGAGGCCCATTGTAGCTCACCAGATTAAGGGCTGATGATATTAGGTTCCATATCATTTGGCCCTCATGGGAAAGTTTGCCATGACAAATACCTTTGACCACATGGTCTGCACCCTCTGGGAAAAGGAGAGGGTGATTCCTGTCACATTTCCCTGAGCAGACTGTCAAGATAATTTGGTGGAATGTCACATCACCAGAACTTTCCAACAAGCAGCAAGATTGGAACTAGAATTATAATTAGATTTATTGTCACATGGACTTATTGATAGAAATACAGTGAAAAGTGTACATTCTTCAGCACCATGTCAGGTACAAATCCAGAATTTTTAACCAATGCACCAAAAGCAGAACATAAAAAGAAACAGAGACAAGCAAAGGAAAACATCCAGATTTTAAATGCTTATCTCACACCCAGGCCTACCCACAGCCTGGAGTATCCAGTAAGCTTGCAGTTGCTGTCACTACCATCATGCTCCTCAATTGCCACAGGATCCATGGTCATTGCTGTTGCTATCTGCCCTGATCACCGGGAGGAGCCATGTCCGTCGCTCCCGTCCCTGATCACCAGTAGGAGCAGTGTCCATTGCTGCTGCTGCTGCTTTCACATGCCGAAACATGCTTGGCTTGGAGGTAAGAAGAATGGTTCATGCATGCCTGGTCTCTGTGCGCCATCACACGCTGCCCTCGAAGTGGCTGGAGGACGGTACAGACGGTCACTCATCACCTTTGGAACATTCCTTTGCAAAGAAGGTCTGGAGAGAGAGAGGCAGTGGTTTGTGTTGAGGTTCATCCAGAGCAACTCTGTGTGCTCTGCAGGTTGTTCCCAAGACACAGACCGAGACAAACATGGATTGCGCCTAGAAGACTATTATCGCAGTGAAACTCGCTCTTTGGTCTACCCGAACCTTGTTGGTCTTCCAGTCGAAAGACCGATTGCTGCAGACTGACACATCCCGAGGTCCAGGACTATGTACTGAGGAACAAACTAAAGGCGAGAGCAGCTGCCACCAAGGTACAGTGGCGAAAGACTCAGGCCTTTCCGCCAAAATATACCGAAGGTCTGTCCAGGTCTGTCTATCAGATTCCCTCATTCCCTTAAAATGAACATAAATAGTTACCTGCATAAGTAGGAAATGCTTTTTCTTAAAAAACAACTGTAGAGAAACCCTGAGAAGAGTCAAAATTCAAACATTTTGTTTGTTTTCTTTCTTCAAAGACCGTAAAGATATAATTTAGAACCTTTGTACATCCTTATGGATGATTTTGATGAATACATAGTTTTGAAATAAAAACAAATGTTAGGTTCCCTCATCTGCCACAATAAGTGCTGGGGGCGGAGGAGGGGAGAAATGATAGGTAGCAGAGACACTGGTTTATAGCAAATGAGGAGCACTTCTCATTCACCAGAACTCTCAAAATATCAAATTTCACTGTGGATGGTTAAAAGTCACACAACACCAGGTTATAGTCCAACAGGTTTAATTGGAAGCACTAGCTTTTGGAGCGCTACTGCTTCATCGGGTGAAGGACCTGATGAAGGAGCTGCACTCTGAAAGCTAGCGCTTCCAACTAAACCTGTTGGACTATAACCTGGTGTTGTGTGATTTTTAACTTTGTACACCCCAGTCCAACACCGACGTCTCCAAATCACGTTCACTGTGGATGAGTCTTTTGGGCTCCACGACATCTGACACTTCTGAGGCCACAATTCAACATGAATCTGTTGCACTTGGGGCACCCAATATATTAACTCTTTCAAAATGACACCAGCCTCAGAGGTGTGGGGGCTACAATGGGTTTGCCCATTTGACCCAAACTGTCAATCAAAACAAGTGAAAAGCAACCTTACTGAAGCAAAGATTACACATCAGAAATTCACCTCACAGCTCAGGTCAGTTATAATCAGTCGCACAATTCCAAAAAAGGGACAGAGGTTATGAACACTTACACCCCCAACAGAATGACCACACATCACTTAATTCGCCATGTTGTGCCATGTAATAATTGTCTACAAACCCAAAGCAAACATGGAATTAAAACGAAGTCGCCTGTGCTAAAACACATGAAGTGGCACAGCCCTGGAATTCAATTGGGAGACTTCACAATTCGAGTTGCAATTACATATTGGGTACATTTTACCTTACGACCCTCGCTTATACCCACATTTAACAAAAAACAATGGAGATTTGCAGTGAGGACCATGTCCCTTTAAGAGCTACAGGTAAACCTGTGACTTAACGCAGAGAGAGCCTGGCCAATGTCAACAGGTTAACAGAGACAAATTCGAGTTGCACATTTTTTGTTTTGGTTCCGTAGGTCGGAATAAAATGCTCTGCGCTGAGTTAAATGAGCCCTCATTAAAAGTAGGGAACAGACTGAAATCAGCGCGACCTGGCTGCTGCTGATACGAGGGTTTGATATGAATGAAAATGAGCGAGGGTCTCTCACCTCTGCATGGCGGTGCTGTAGTTTTTCTGAACTCCTCGCTTCCTGCCCGTATAGACCCTGCCATCAGCTCCCAGCACACACAACAGCACACACAGCGTCTTCAGGCCAATCATAATTGCACAGAGAGAGAGCCGAGCTCCTGCCGAACCCACTGCCCCTGACCGGGATCCAGCTCAACTCAACGATCCTCTGAGTGCAGCTTTGCTCCCCCGGGCGGGAGCGCTCTCGACTCTCCCGTCCACTCAATGGGAAGGCTGCCCCTGCCTGGAGGAGCCGGCTGGTGGGAGGAGAGGAAAGTTCTGAACCCAGCCTTCAGCCAGCAAGGAGGAGGTGTGGAGATTCCATGCCCTCACACGGCGGGGGGAGGCAAAGTCCCTGTGCTCACAGTGACTGGGGAGTGGTCTCTGCCCCCCACTGGGAGGGAGTGTGGAATCTCTGCTCCCTTCACTATTATTGTTCTCACTGCAGTGCACCCAGTGAGTGTTAGACTGCGATGTGGGGTGAGTGGGGCGGCTGTTCTGTTTGCCCCTGCGGCCGCAGGAGTCATGTATCACCTTTCATACATTAAAATAGTGACGGATTTTCTGAAGTCCTTCGCTGGCCTCAAAGAATGTGTTCTCGGAGGTGTGAAGGTCATGGCCACTTTGGGCATTGGAGATTGCAAGGCAATACTGTAATTCTGTTTGCCAGAACCCTTCCCACTTCCTTTACATTTTGTTCCATGGCATCTTTTTGTTTTGTAATCTCAAGCTCTAACTTATCCTGGACCTTCCCTTCAATGTCTCAGCCCGCTCCTGAATTCCCCCATCCCCCACCTTCAGCTTTCAATGGCATAAAACCTGTCTCATTTCTACCTGCCTTCAGTTCTGAAGAAGTCACATGTGACGTGAAAGTTAACTCTGTTTCTTTCTCCACAGAGGCTGCCAGACCTATTGAATATTTTTGACACTTTCTGTTTTATTCCCTTTCTCACATTTGGGATCACTGCTCAGAAAGGCTGTTTCTGGGGGTGTTCTGATCTCGTGGCTTCATTTACATGGCCATGACCTTCACATAGATGGAGTCTCTGCCTCCAGTTGGCAGTGTCTATAGTAAAATCTTTTTTTTACACTGGGAAGAACTCTCTTGCCCAGATCCTGAAAACTTCTGTCCTCAGTTGGAAAGTCTGCATTGACACTAGGTAGAGAGGTCTACAATCACACAGTTGAGCTTTGCTGAGCCAGCTCCCTTCTTTGTCAGTGTGGAGTTTGCACATTCTTCCCGTGTCTGTGTGGGTTTCCTCCGGGTGCCCCGGTTTCCTCCCACAGTCCAAAGATCTGCGGGTCATGCTAAATTGTCCATAGTGTCAGGTGCATTAGTTAGAGGGAAATGAGTCTGGGTGGATTACTCTTTGGAGGGTTGGTGTGAACTTGTTGGGCTGAAGGGCCTGTTTCCACTCTGTAGGGAATCTAATCTAGTCTAAAGATGGTTGGTCCCAGACTGTGCCCACATGTGTTAACTTTAAGAAGCCAAAGTGCATTCAGCCTGGATGAGAACCCACAGTTGTTGTGCAGCCATGTAGTTCAAGGAGAACATTGCTCAGTAGCCATTGGAATCCATCTAAATGCCATTTTTCATCCATAACCCTTATCTTTATCCTTAATCTCAATATTAACACAATCCAACACCCACCTCGCTTCCCTTACAAACGCTGAACTTTATTGCTGGTCACCCACAGACCCCAGGTTATTTTCAACCCCAGTCTCCAGTGTGGAACCTAATCCCTTTATGCCTGCCTTTTGAGGATCTGCTTTGCCTTACGCTGATATTTTCACCAGAATTAACAAGACAAATTGAAACCTGCAATTTATGCATGCTTCTGCCAAGCTTAAACAGCAATCGCTGGCTCTTTCATAGTTCCATCAATATTCTTCTTTACATTGCCTCACTGTGTCTCAACTGAAATTGAGCTTCCATAGTTCCCCTGCACATATGACAACTTCTGGAAAAACATTTCTTAACCTCATATTTTCTCCAAAACTGATTCTAACTGAAGGGAGTTCACCGAGCATCTGGACCAGATTCATGCATGAAAAAGCAGTTGTTGCTAAATAAACAGTTCTTTCTGACTTCAGCCTCTGACTGTATATTTTCTAGTTACCTGATGAAGGAGCAGCGCTCTGAAAGTTAGTACTTGCAATTCAACCTGTTGGACTATAACCTGGTTTTGTGTGACTTTTAACTTTGACCACCCCAGTCCATACCATGTAATATTCCTGTAAAACCTCCAACTGTAATATTGCTGTGAAACAAAGATTTCTCATTCGATTCAATACATGTTCTGAATGTAATGTGAGATAGGAGAACTCACCTCAGAGACACACGAGCATCCTTTTCATAAGCAGTTAGTTCAACAAAGCTGAAAATAGATTGCAGACAGAGTCAATCTTGTTGGTAGAACTGAAACACAGGACAGGAGGAAGATGGCTAACCTGCAGATTGCTACTTTCAGTAAGGTTATAATTTTCAATGCTATGCTCCTTGCTCAAGGGCACTCACCCTAAAATGTACATTCAGTATATCTAACTCAGTTTGTGCTGATCCATCCAAAGTATTCATTTAAGCTTAATAAGTTTAGTTCTAGCAAGGGAAAAACAGATCCAACAAGTTTCTGATATGTGCGCTACAGCAGGAATTGAGCAAACTAACAGAGTTGCTCTGCTGTTTCTATTGCTAACTAATTCTGCCAAAATGTCTAGGATATGTTAACATTCTAAACAACCATTGGCTTTTCCAATTCAATAATTCCTGGGCAGTGGTCTTGAAACAATCAAAAGGAATACATCTGGGCTAGATGACCATTGTCACAGTCAGACTATACAGTATGTTAAATGGATTAGTCACATTCGCCTCAGATGAATGAATGCTACCAAGAGATGCCACAAACTGCAATTTTCACCAACTAACATTAGGAGGACAACTTCAGTGCTTATAACCTTAGTTTCTCTCTAAACTTAATAATTATTAGATCTTGATTTTTTGAACTTCAGGTAATGAAAATCTTGTTTTCGTTCAAGTCCTTTAGATCTTATTTCTTCCTGTTCATCAGCAGATAAATCATTAGGTGCCAACTTCCACCTTTGGTCACTCCAACAATAATTTTTGTTTGCCCTTGATTAAATTACTTGCATGTGAATATGTAAGGTATTGTTAGTAAGTTTGCAATGACATCAAAATTGGTGGTGTAGTAGAAAGCGAGGAAGGTACAACAGAATCTTAATCAGATGGGCCCATGGTTCAAGGAGTGGTGGATAGAGTTTACCTTAGATAAATGAAAGGTGCTGCATTTTGGAAAGGCAAATCAGGGCAGGACTTATACACTTAATGGTAAGGTCCTGGGAAGTATTGTCGAACAAAGAGACCTTGGAGTGCTGGGTTATAGTTCCTTGAAAATAGAGTCACAAGTAGATAGGGTAGTGAAGAAAGAATTTGGTACACTTACCCTTATTGGTCAGTGTATTAGTTTGGGAGGAGACGGGAGGTCATGTTGTGGCTATACAGAAGATTGATTAGGCCACCTTTGGCATACTGTGTTCAATTCTGGTTTCCCTACTATAGGAAAGATGTTTTGAATTTTGAAAACGTTCAAAAAAAATTTATGAGGATGTTGTCAGGGTTTGAGCTAATTGGAGAGACTAAATAGTCTGGGATAATTTTCCCTGGAGTGTCCGAGGGAGTGGGATTACCTGATAGAAGTTTATAAAATCATGAGGGGCATGGATAAGATGATTAGCCAAGGTCTTTTTCCCGGAGCAGGGATGTCCAGAACTAGAGGGATGGGTTTAAGGAGATAGAGGAAAGATTTGAAAGAGACCTGAGGAGCAACTTTTTTCATGCAGAAGCTGGTGCAGGTATGGAATGAACTGTCAGAGGAAGTGTACAAATACAACTTTTAAAGGGGATCTGGATGTGTACATGAATAGAAGGGTTTAGAGTGATATGCAGGCAAATGGGACTAGATTAGTTTAGGATATCTGGTTGGCACAGATGAGTAGGTCTGAAGTATCTGTTGCCATGCTATACATCTCTATGACTCTATCAGTTGTTGGCTTTGCAATCTCCCTTGATCTCAAGTTTTATTCCCATATTTCTCCAACATTAAAACTGCTTCCTTCGAACTGTTCTCCCTTCATTCTAAATACTTGTTTTCCTTGAAGACTTCTCTATCATGTACAAGTCTATACAGGACTTGAATACTGTTCCCATACTGTGTTGTTCACATCTGAACAAGATCCATGATAAAGTTAGTTGTTTGAGAGGCATTCCCTTTCCTTTGAGTTCCCAGAATACCGTCTACATTTCAAGTTTTCTTGTCCCTCTCTTGAATGTCTACTGCAACGACCATTGATTTTCTGAACATTTTTGCCTTGTTCCTTCTAAACATAAAAAGAAACATCTGATAATTCTCTTTTTTCCTTCCTATGCCTTCAATTGTATTGAGATTAAGGTGCATTGCATACACAACTCATTCTTTCCCTCAAATCCAAAGCAGCTTGCCTCCCAGGGTCTTTCCTCTACAATCTTCAAGCTTCTAGAAATGTAAGCCTGATATTATTTAATCACTACCTCCTGACTAATTTTATTTTCTCTCCCACTTAATAAAAATTAATATACAATGCATCTTCAAAGACGTTGATGGTGCAGTGACAGTATCCCTACCTTTGTCCAGAAGGTCTGGGTTCAAGTCTCGTCTTCTCCAGAGGTATGTCATATCATCTTCGGTCAGGTTGATTGAAAATACCTATAATAAATTTCTCCCTCTGAGAGAATCAATTTGGTAGGTCTCCTTCTGCATTTACTGTTCAGAGTATCTTGGAATTGTTTCAAGGAATAATGTTTATTCCTGGTGCCACTGTCAGTTAGATCACAGTCCCCACAGGGCATAACTCACACAGCTGAATATAGCTGAAAGAATTATAAATTTCTGAAGGCTTTTTGATGGTAGGGAATCGTGGTTTGCTACTCTGAAAATAAACGGCCCGAATCGAGATTGCAGTGGAATGAAGAGCAGACATATTAGGTGGGTGCAACAGTCAATACATATTTCTATTGTCGAAAAGTGTGGCACTGGATAAGCAGAGCAGGTCAGCCAGAACCAGAGGAGCAGGAGAGTCAACATTCGGGCATAAGCCCTTCATCATTCCTGATTAATTTACTGCAGAAATAGCTGATACCATTACTTAAACAAATTGTAATGTCAGTTCTACGGTTCTTGCTCCCACATGGCAGAAACCTGCCTTTCTGTTATCGGTGTGACACGGGGAATTGGCACTAAAAACAGTTCATTGGATCAGAAGCATTTCAAATATTTCTATAAGTGTCTGAGGTGGATGGATCCAATCCAAACCAAAAGCAGAAATTGTTGGAAAAGCTCAGCAGGTCTGGCAGCACCTGTGGAGAGAAATCAGAGTTAATGTTTCAGGTCCCTTCTGGCATCTGCAGTCAATTCAGTTTTAAATAGATCTAATCCAATCTTACGTTTCTCTACAATGCAACTTTCACTTGAAGTGGGGATCTTGTGTAGACTTTTGTATCTCTTGTTGGAGTTTGCAATAGAATACAGTCATTAGATCGGAAATGTTTCTCTCTTCGCTGAAGCTGCCAGACCTTGCTGAGTGATTCCATCACGTTTTCTTTTGTCCTTATTTCAGATTTGCAGCATATGCAGCAGGTGACTTTTTTTTTGTGAGTGTTTGGACTTTGGGATAAGTACAAGATCCAGCTCGACATGATGTCCCTATGGTAGAGAAGTTTGTTTGTGCTCAATGCCTTGCCTCAGGATACAATAATGGGCACTTCAGTGGCATTTCAGAGGGTGCCAGTGAAAGCTATACCATATACAAGGCTGAGAAGCAAACCACATTAGTGAAAATTTAAATGGTTAAAAATGAGGTAAAGAAAATTAGGTGAAAATTATGGAAAATTATGGAAAACACCTTTGAGAGTTCCTTGTTCCCATGTTATATGTAATTACACACAATGGGAGGACAATAATTGAATCCTCCACTCTGTTACAATTAATAATTACTACAGCCAGACAGCTGAAAGGAGAGCAGATACCAGCCAGAATTTATTTAATATTTAAACAGCTCAGTGGATTAGTTTGGGAGAAGCAAAGTTACCAATATTCTTGATTTTGATTACTACTGTCACAACCCACTTGGTAAATCCACAAATACCTGAGCCCCACTCCTTCCAGAGGGCTGTTACAAAAATTCAAGGGTTAATCAAATTACTCAAAATCCACAGATTTTTCTGTTGGATAAACCCAGGTGAACAGAAATCACTAACCAACTTTCTGTACTTAACAAGAAACCACTACATAATGCAAAGAAATCATTACTTCACTGCAAGGAAAGAGAGAGATGCTGTAAGGATTGGCAGATGGAGTTTAATTTAGGTAAATGTTTGGGGCTGCATATTGGAAAGGCAAATCAGGGCAGGACTTACACTCCTAATGGTAAG
The DNA here is from genome assembly GCF_004010195.1 of Chiloscyllium plagiosum. Classification (NCBI taxonomy): domain Eukaryota; kingdom Metazoa; phylum Chordata; class Chondrichthyes; order Orectolobiformes; family Hemiscylliidae; genus Chiloscyllium; species Chiloscyllium plagiosum. The sequence continues at coordinate 53,384,490 of NC_057725.1, read as the reverse complement.
GTCCTGGGGAGTGTTGCTGAACAGAGAGACCTTGGAGTGCAGGTTCATAGTTCCTTGAAAGTGGAGTCACAGGTAGATAGGATAATGAAGAAGGTGTTTGGTATGCTAACCTTGGTTGGTCAGTGCATTGAGTATAGGAGTTGGGAGGTCATGTTGCAGCTGTACAGGACATTGGTTAGGCCCCTATTGGAATGCTATGTTCAACTCTGGTCTCCCTGATAGAGGAAGGGAGTTGTGAAACTTGAAAGGGTTCAGAAAAGGTTTACAAGGATGTCGCCTGTGTTGTAAGGGTTGAATTATAGGGTTGTTTTCCCTGGTGCGTCAGAGGCTGAGGGGTGACCTTATAGAGGTTTATAAAATCATGAGGGGCATGGATAAGGTAAATAGACAAAGTCTTTTCCCCAGGTAGAGGAATCCAGAACTAGAGGACAAAAGTGTAAGGTGAGGGGGAAAAGATTTTAAAGGGATGTAAGGGGCAACTTTTTCATGCAGATGGTAGTGTATGTGTGGAATGAACTGCAAGATGAAGTGGTGGAGGCTGGTATGATTGCAACATTTAAAAGGCACCTAGAAGGGTAAATGAATAGGAAGGGTTTAGAGGGATATGGTCCAAATGCTGGCAAATGGGACTAGATTAATGTAGGATATCTGGTCGGCAAGGACGAGGTGGACCAAAGGAGCTGTTTCGTGACACCTCTGCTGTGACACCTCTCCACCAGCACTCCTCCCAAAAAGGCGCCTCACCACCACAAACATCTTCTTCACTACTCACAACAAATTACAATTCGTATTAATGTTCAACGCCGACTCTTTCAGACATAGAACACATTATGCTGTGCAATGTACATCTCTATGACTCTATAGAGGCTTTTGTATGACAGTTCATACAAAGACTGTCAACGTGCCCAGGAACCAAAGGGCAGTTGTCATACTGATCACTCCTGACCCACACTACTAGCCCTGGTTAAAAAAAACAATCAAAAGCCTGTCACTGTTACAGCAAAGCTGCCCCAAAATCACACATCCAGTCTTCTCCAGGATCTTTCTCCATCACTTGACCAAAGCAACGATGTAAAACAACTCACAATGAGTTCCAGTAATTTGTTTAAAACTGCAACGTCTCCCTCCACAGTCTGCTTCGGTTTAAAGCAGGTGTCCTTTTCCCTTTTCGGTTCGCAGCAGGTTCTGCTGGTCAAATGATGGTGTGGACATTGCATAGGTCCATTTGATAACGCCTCTGTAGATGAACAGTCTGCCATTGCTCATTGCTGCCTCAAAAATGAAAAATGTGAGGAGTTGTCAGAGGACAGGAAATCCACCTTTAAGCTAAAGAAAGAATAGTAAGAAAGATGGAAGTTGAGGGTAGTGTTGCGGGCTGATGTGTTTCCAAAGATATTGTAAATAGTTTTGGAACATACAACAAAGCTTTGAGATGATTTTTGTTAATTCCACATCTCTCCCCCAACCCCATGCTGTGTTTTGTTATTCCTGCAATGGTCAGAATTGACTAACTCCCACCAACCACACCAACAGTCTATATATGAGATGAGTTACCTTTGATTTCTAACTGTCCCTTTTGTGCCCTGCACCATCACAAATGACACATTTGGGAAAGAATGCACCTTCCTCTGTGAGAATATTACATATGCATTCAATTATATGACATAGCTATCCTTATAAAACAAGGTATCAATTAATTCTCATTCCAGAGGAGAACTGTTGTTATGTATCTGGTATAAAGCTACATGCATTTCCTGTCCACTGCACTTCATAATTTATCATTGGACGACATTGATCGGGGGTGCAGGACAGTATAATTGTGGGTGTGAATTTGGAATAATGTGAAGTATGGCAATAATTAAGAATAACAATGCCTTATATATAGACTCACATTTCTCTCAGGAGTGTTAGCTTTTCTGCAGATATTCTGCAGATCAGAGTTCTGATTACATTAGATACTACAGAATATACCTTAATGAGAATTTAATGGATCTGGAATTCCATCTTGTGTGCAACTAAAGGATAGATTTACCCCAGCCAGACACAGCTAGTTACTGACTAATGAGGCCATGCTACTGACCCATTTCTATCAAGATGTGAAACAGCTCTTTGTGCTGAATCAGAAACATAGAACTAAGCTGCTGTGACACCTCTCCAACAGCACTCCTCCCAAAAAGGGGCCTCACCACTACAAACATCTTCTTCATTACTCACAACAAATTACAATGCGTATTCATGTTCGATGCTGACTCTTTCACTTTATGCTGTGCAATGCAACCAACTCTGTCTGCCCAACTGAGACGGCTGAGGTAAGCTGGGTATCATTGTACTGATAGTACTGAGGGAGCTGAGTGAACAATGGGATCAGGCATCAGTGTCCCCGCTCCTTCTGATCCAACCAAAACCAGTGCCATGGCTGCCTGGTTTAATTTATTATAACAGTCTGAAGAAGAGTCCTGAAGCACCACTGCTTAGGACACCAATGGTCAAACATGGAAATTGTGATGGGCTTTTGTGCCATTGCAGGAATAGCCTGATTTCAAACTTTAGAAAAAAAATCATTCCCTCAACTGTTCCTTCGCGGGGTGCTCTCTGCTTATTGTCCCCAGTCTGATATGGCTTCAAGCTCTTCCATCTGTGAGTGCTGGCTATCCTTTTTCAGTACTGAGTTGGAATACTCTGAGGCAAGTAGTGGGCAAAAGATGTCTTCTCACTGTTGTCTGTCCATCACCCAATCAATTTTATTTCCAATCTGTTACAAATGTTTCAAAAGGGCACATGCAGATGTGCTTTTCAGACACCGCTCTTGTGTTTCACCTTCTGTTACACATACAAAATAATCTGCAAGGTTTTGACCTTCAGCTTGAAGCTGACAAGAACATGCCAATCTATAAAAGAGCACTTGATTAGATTTCAAACTTGGAAAGGATAAAGTCGTTATTTACTCAGTAACAATTACTTGTACCTTTTTAAAAAATGCACCTTCCTCTGTGAGAATATTACATGTGCATTCAATCATATAACATATCTGTCCTTATAAAACAAGGTATCAATTACTTCTCATTGCATAGCAGAATTGTTGGTATATTTATCTGGTATAAATCTGCGTGCAATTCCTGTCCACTGTGTTTCATAATTTATGATTTTGTAGATCATAAGTTGTAAAAATGCATGACTCAAGTTTTGTCTATTTGAAAAACAGATGTAAACATAATTGAAGAGTCAGGATAGGTAGACATCAAATGCAGTGATTTCACTTAGGGAGGTATGAGCAAGGATGTATTAAGCACACGCAACTACAATGAAGTATGTTAGAAGAGCAAAGCAAATCTATAAGTTAAAGAGTTAATTAAATCGATTAAATTGTTCTGAAGGTTTTTCAAAATCATTTCATCTTTGTTTTCTTCGTAAATGAAATGTTGAAACAAAGTTTGTTGCACTTGAAGACATAGAGTCACACAGCATGGATCATTAAATATTTCACAATAACATTACTAAATGAAATGTTATTATTACAGAATTGTTATGATGACATTTGGCCCACCATGTCTGTACCAGCTCTCCAATGAGCATTGTGACTTTGAGCCTTTTACTTACCTTTTCTCCATACCCTCGCACATTGTTCATAGAGTCATATGAATAATGACTCCATAGACCCTTCAGCCCAACCAGTCCATGCCAACCACAATCCCAAACTAAATTAATCCCACAAAGGCTGCATCTCAAATAATTACCGAACACCTCTCTTGAATATCTCAATTGAATCTGCATCCAGGCAGTATATTCCAGGCCACATTGTGGGAGAATTTTATTCTTCATCACAAAACATTTACAAATCATTTTAAATCTGTGCCCTCTGGTTTCAATCCTTTTATGAGCAGAAACTGTTTCTCCCTCTCTGTGCTATCCAAACCTCCTTGCTCTTGTTCTCTATGTCTCATTTAATAAAGTCCAGAGTACCTCATGCTTTATTAACTGCTCTCTTCCTCTGTCCTGCTGCATTCTCTGCTCCTGTACCCTTTATCTTATATTGTCTGTTCTATGTTCTTCTGACCAAAATGTATCACCCCCACGCTTCTAAAACTCAGTTATAAGCTATCATGATGCTATTTAAAGAAGATGAGCACGACCGATCTCATAGTTTCCGTATCAAGATATACTCCTCAATTAACACACCCAGATGCAGATTTTCTGTCCATTTAGTTCATTGCTGTTTATGTGACGCTGCTATGAGCAAATTGGTGGCCAAATGTGTCCATGCCACAACAGGAGCTACACTTTCAAAGTAGTTCATTGGCGAAATAACATTTCGGAATAAAACAGAATGTAAAGAGCATTTATGAATATAGTGAAAAAGAAGGGAGTATCTAAAGAAAATGTTAGTCCTTTAGAAGCAGAAACAGGTTAAATGATTGTGGGGAAGAAGGAAATGGTAAAAGCATTGAACAAATATTTAGTGTTTGTTTTTACAGCAGAAGATTCAAAATTCATTCCAGATACAGATAATAAATAGGGGCTAAGAAGTATGAGGAAATTACTATACCTGGCACATCAGAAGATAGTTGTGGTTGTTGAAGGAAAGTCATCTCAGGATATCCCTGCAGGAATTCCTTGGGGAAGTGTCCTAGGCCCAGCCATCTTCAGCTGCTTCATCAATGATCTTCCCTCCATCATTACTGGGATATTTGCTGTTGATAGTACAATGTTCAGCACCATCTGTGCCTCCACAGACACTGAAGCAGTCCATGTTCAAATGCAACAAGACCTGGACAATATCCCAGCTTGGGCTGGCAAGGGGCAAGAAGCATTCACGGTAGACAACTGCCAGGCAATGAGAGATTATCTAAACATCACCTCTTAGCATTCAGTGATGACCACTATCAACAGCCTGGGCCTTACCATTGACCAGAAACTCAACTGGACTCACCATATAAATACAGTGAAAACACAAGCAGGTCAGAGGCTAGGAGTACTGCAGTGAGTAAGTCAACTCCTGATCCCCCAAAGCATGTCCACTATCTGCAAGGCACAAGTCAGGAGCATCACAGCATATTCTCCACTGGGAGAAAGTGAGGACTGTAGATGCTGCAGATCAAGTTCGAGAGTGTGGTCCTGGAAAAGCACAGCAGGTCAGGCAGCATCCGTGGAGCAGGAGAATTGACATTTCGGGCATAAGCCCTCACTCCTGCTCCTCGGATGCTGCCTGACCTGCTGGGCTCCCCCCATATTCCCCACTGGCCTGGATATGTAAGGTTCCAACAAAACTTAAGAAGCTTGATACCACTTAAGATAAAAGCAGCCCACTTGATCGGCATCACATACACAAACGTTCACCCCATCTATCATTATAGCACTGTGTACTATCTACAAGATACACTGCAGAAATTCGCTGAAGCTCCTTAGACAGCACCTTCCAAAACCACAACCATTTCCATCTAGAAGGACAAGGGCTGCAGATACATGGTTATACCCCCTCCAAGTCACTGTATCGTCGTTCCTTCACTGTCCCTGGGTCAAAATCCTCCCTAAAAGCATTGTGGATCCAGCTACAGCACATGGACTGCAGTAGTTCAGGAACCATCTTCCCAAGGGCAACTAATTTCATATCTCACGTGTGAATTTAAAAAAAAAGAAAAATATTGTATCAGAGAAACCTGAGGGACTAAAATTTGCCAAATACTTGGGTCTTGGTGGCTTAAATCCTGGGGTTCTAAAAGCAGAGATATTGGATGCACTAGACATGATTTTCCAAAATTAAGCGGGATTGGGAACAGTTCCATCAAATTAAAAGTTGGCAAATGTTACATCACTTTTTCGGGAAGGCAGGAGAGAAAAACATGGAACTACAGGCCAATTCACCGAAACCTTAGTTGTTGAGAATCTGATGGAATCTACTACTGAGTTTTTAACGCTACATGTTTAAAAGTACAGACTGATAAGAACAAGTCAGCATGGTTACTAAAGGGCAATGCTGTTTGACAAATATATTGGAGCTTTTTGAGAATGTAACTAGTAAGATAAATAAAGGGGGAAACCATTAAAACCAGTATATCTGGTTTTGCAACGGTCATGCGATAAAGTGCTGTACAATGTATTAGTAGCCAAAATAGGACACATAAAATTGGGGAAAACATTAGCATGGATAGATGATTGTTTAAAGGACAGAAAACAGACAGCGAGCATAAACTTGGCATTTTTAAGTTGTCAAGTAATAGGTAGTGGATCGCCATAAGGGCTGTCCTCAGTTGTTGACAATTCATGTAAATGACTAAGAAGAAAAGGCAGAGAGTCATTTCCACTGATGATACAAAGCCAGGTGGAAATTAAGCAGTGAGGAGGACACAACAAGAGAAGTAGACAGGTTAGGTAAATTGACACAATGTAGTGAAATGTAGATGTTGTACAGTATCATGTTAAATTACACACTCACTCATCATCTAAGGAGATAAGTGAAAATATTTTCGCAAATTTGTGACTATTGATGTTCAAAGGGTTTGTATGTACTCATTCAAGGAATACCAATGGTGATTCAAGAAATTAAGAAAGCGACTGGCAGGTTGGCCTTAATTGCAAGGATATTGGAGCACAGTCTTACGACAACTGTCCTTGGTTTTGGCATGGTCACATCTGGAGTACGATATGCAGTTTCAGCCTTCACATTTAAGAACACATATACTAACAATGGAGGCCACAAACACAGCTCACCAAATTAATCCCTGGCATGAGGCAGGGCTGATGGGATGGGGGGAATGGGGAGGCGGGGGGCAGGGGGTGTGTGGTGGTATTTGGGAAGGTGAACGGATTGAATCCATATTCTCAGGAGGTGACCTCACTGAAATGTATAACAAAAGGTTTGATAAAAAAGTCATCAAGGGATTTTGTTTTGGTGAGGGAGATTAACATGTGGGCTGGGGTTTTAGTGGGGACAGGTTCAGATTGAGGAAACTATCAACTGGGACTGAGAGACGGAGATATTGCTTCACTCAAAGTTTTGTGAGTCTTTGGAATTCCCTGCCTCCATTACTTACGACAGTTAGGGGTAGGACGAACAGATTTTATAACTGAAGTGGGCACATAGTGGAGTTGAAGTATAAAACCTGCTGAGATTGTATCGAATGACACAGTAGGCAAGACCAGCTTTATTGTCAATGCCTGCTTCTATCTCTTGTGTTCCTGCATATAAATAGAACTCCTTTTGTTTAACCATGCTGGCACAATGGTTTTACAGCATGCTAGCTGAGCAACTACTAAAAAGATATACTACTAAACTTCCATATCCGCCACAGATTCACCTGCACCTCCACACACATCATCTATTGCATCCTCTGCACCCGATGTGGCCTCCTCTATATTGGGTAGACAGGCCGGCTACTTGCGGAGTGTTTCAGAGAACACCTCTGGGACACCCAGACCAACCAACCCAACCACCCTGT
>NC_057725.1:53366555-53376895 GCF_004010195.1 Chiloscyllium plagiosum | reverse complement strand
GAAGAAGGGCTTATGCCCGAAACGTCGATTCTCCTGTTCCCTGGATGCTGCTCGACCTGCTGCGCTTTTCCAGCAATACATTTTCAGCTCTGATCTCAAGCATCTGCAGACCTCACTTTCTCCTACTAAAAGATATATGCTTCTTAAAGGGAGTAGCGGGTGGCGTTCTTAATGTGGATGGGAAACCCAGTAAACTCTGCCCCTCTACGATTTAACTCACCCATCTTATTGTCACCAAAATATTTTCCAGTACAGTTGCAGTTGAGAAGTGTGGCTGGACCTTGAGAAGGGTGATGGTGAAAAAGGGTCATGGAAGAATAAACACCACCCATAGTATTTCTCACCATTGCCCTTCTCATCTGGTGCCTGTCACATTGTCTCATCTTCCAATGGTGCATGACCAAGAGCATCTCAGCGGCCAGAGCCATCCTTTGCTGAGGCCACAGCATGTACCATGTCGAAGTAACAGAAAAAAAAAAGGAAGGATAAAGCTTTGGAGTTGAATGAGAGATTGCACATCAATGTGTGAGAAATTACATTCTGATAATTTCTGTTTCTTTATTCAGTGTCGTTAAATATTATTAATTTTCACCACTATCTTCCTGTCGTCTCTGCTCATGGGAGGTGGAAAAGTGGCTTTCGTAATTCTTCTACTGGTCCAGGCATTGCTGTTGAACAATGTTGTACAGGCCTCAACAAACTAGAAGCATTTGGGAGACAGTGGTTAGTGAATGCTGAAGGGTATCATCAGCATGTTTATGGCCCCATCAGTTACCCATCTGGTGGCAATGAGATATTCATTGCAGTGCACTTTGGAGCCAGACCGAGCGCACATTCTGACTGTGATTAACGTGACCAAAGTTGACATTGCTGCTGCCCTGTTCCATCAATGTCATGCCTAATGATTTTGTGGGTTGTTGACTGTGAGATCCTGATGGATCTGGAAAAAAGGACGTTGGTAGTAGTAATAGAGGAGAATGGGCTGTGATGGTGACTTTGACAGCCATTGGTGCTGAAGTCTCCAGACCCAGCAGGTTGCAGGTTCTCTTCCAGCCAGTATCTGTGAACGTCTGACAAGGTAACCCAAATGTCTTGCTGCAATCAAGGAAACAGACTGTAGATCCTGATTTGTTTGTAGTATCTCTTGTAAGCTGCAGATCTCTGTACGGCTATAGCTCTGCAGCCAATAGTCAGCTCCTGGTATGGCTGTTGGCCGCCCATCTTGCTTATCATCTGAGGTCCCCACTACAGCAACATGAGCAATGCTCATTCTCCTAGCATACAGCAAACCTCCGAAGAGTAGTAAACAATGTCACAGCCTGTTAGTACTGTGAACAGACCATCTCCTATGGGCAGGTCAGGAAACAACTGTGCATTACTGAGTACTTAATTGCATTCTTCTGCTAGATTGATGTTGAATTTCAGAATGACCAGATTCCACCGGGTTGTAGATGTTGTCAATTATATCCCAAGGGCATTGAGTAGCCCAGCTGAAAATGTTTCACTTTATAAGAATCGTAGTTTCTCTGTCCTAAATGTGCCTCTTATTTGTGATGAGCTACACAACTTTTTGCATGTGAATTCATAACATGTTGGGACCCGCATTGAGACCTGTTTTTTTTAAGCGGCTCATCCCTATTTCAACAACAAGGGAATGCAGGAAGGTGATGAGGGATGCATGTCAATGTTCTTCCTAAACTGTGTGGTCGCACTGCAATCCAGAATATATCGCACCACATGCAATAAACACGCTGTGCATGAACAAAGACTCAATGCCAATTGCTCTTATTGCTATGGCCAGTCTTTGTACAAACACCAGCACAGCAGGGCAGCACTGCAACACACATAAAGACAAATCTAATAGCAGAGCAAGTCACTGAGATGCTCAGAGTATGACACCTTGGTAGGTCCTAATGTGTCTTAACAGCCTGATTCAACAAAGACGAAGACTTCTGTTGGAATCTAATGGAGTGTTTCTTTGTCCTGTTTGTGTGAGAGGAAATAATCCATGAGGGACCTACACCAAGTTTTCCACATGTCCTCGGATCAAGGTTCTTGTTACTAGTGGTCAGTTGGAAGACAGAGTCAAGACAATTTTTAAAAAACCCTTATATTTCTGTCAGCTCCGCAACTAAATAGCCTTTAATCCTTTCAAGATAGTAGTGTATATATTTTGCAACCATCTCCATCCAGATGGTTTCCCTTAAGACCTGCTGCCCTTCAGTTAATCTTCCACGTTGACTTGTCTGGATGCCTGGTGAGGCAAAGGAAAGTTTACAGATCATCCAGCAGTTGGACCTTCGAACAGGCTGGAGCTTGGAATCAGTTGAGCCACTTTTGTGTCTTAACACATAATGAAGCATCGGACTCTATTGATATCACAGCCACTTGGTGCACATCTGGGAGAGGCACCCACAGCCTTCATAGTTGGCGCACACTCGGCTATCTTTACGGCAGCACCTCAAAGATAATCATTTGCTTCTGAAGTAGTCAAAAGCTGACAAATCCTCTGGTATTGCTCAGCAACATCAGGCCTTGCATGCACACTGCATATTCGGACTTTGAAATGCACTGCACGTCTCACCACATATCAATTCCACGATTAGCTATTGAGTGGGTGTCTCAAGATTGCTGATAGAGGAATGGCATGGATAGATGCATGGCTCTGTTTCCAGAGCTAAAGAAAGGTCATTCACCTGGTCTGCAACATCTGGCAGAGAGAGAACAATCCCAGTAATTGTGGTGTGTTCCAGCAGCATTCTACCCCAATCATGTATTTTGTAACTATTTTATGCAGAATGTAGTAGCTGATGAACAGGGTAAAGAATATTGGAAACATTAAGAAAGAAAAGGTATATACATAATGTTTTCAAAAATGAACTGAAGGTGCAAGTGCTTTTACATTTACATTCTCAGTTGTCAGTGCAAATTTAAGCTGAAGAACAAAACTGCCAAACTGCAGTAGGTGGTAAGAACGCCAACAAGAGAGGAAAACCTACTTGACTTTATCCTCATTAATCAATCTATCAGATTCATCTGTTCACATCACTTACAACCTCATGATTATTGTGAAGAAGCTCTGTCTTTGCACTGTTTCTCATGATACGTAGCACTGTACCACATCAACGTTGTGTCATATATATTCAGACCATGGCTAATGGCTCAAGACTTGGGATCGATAAGGTATGGCGGGCCTCTTCTTGAGGTCCCAGACATTATAGATATGAGTTTTCAAACAACTGGACTCATTTCATATGATATGAGGAAATGCCTGAAGACTCGAGATGCTGAAATGGCTATGGGCCGTGATTAATTCCTGGTTGCATTACTGAGGATCTGTGCTCCAAAAGTAATGGTGCCCCCTAACAAGCCTTTCCCAGTACAGCTACAAAACTGGCATCTACCCAACAAAGTGGAAAGTTGCCCGGGTATGCCAGGTTTTCAGGATAAAGCAGCCAATTTGTCTGGCACCCTATCCACCACGCTAAATGTTCACCTCCTCTAACACACCCACAGGGTGGCAGTAGTGAGTACCATCCACAGGACACATTTCAGCAACTTCCCAAGCTTCCTTCAGCAGCTCCTCCCAAACCCACAGCCGCCAATACCTTGTAGGACAAGGGAAACCAGTGTGTGGAAGCGGCATGGGCCTGAAGTTCCCCTCCTGGGTCACAGATCATCCTGGTCAGGTCGTTCTGCATCAAAATCCTGGAACTATCTCCCTAACAGCATTGCTGGTACACCTTATCCACAAGGACTACATTGATTCACCACCTTCTTCAGAGCAATGATGGAAGGGCAGTCAATTTTCCCCTACTCATTAACTCTAACCTGTAGCCACGTCCAGTCTATAAATGAGAAAGGATATCAACGCAGCCACCCTCAGTGTCCTGAAGAACCGAGACATTGGATAGTGTTTCCTCCTGGCAATGGCTTTTACATGGTAATTGGCTACTTCAGTCTCCTGATCCTACAGACAGGATTCACGTATTGAATGATAGGTTAAAGGAAGCCAGAAACACGCTATGATATTTCAATGTGCTAGTTGCCCTACAGGAAGCAGGTGCCAAGTAAGTTTGTTCCTGGGAATGCAGGATATAGTGCTGTGGGGGATGCTAAAGACAATTGATGATTGCTGATTTAGGAAACGTCCATCTCATTGCTTGTATTGCAATTCAGCTTTATACAGTTACTACACCAATAGTCTGCATGTGGTGAGGGATTGTTTGTGTTATCAGCACTTCGACAGCACTCTGAAATGTTAGCTCACCTTATTTGCCTCTTCCGTTTTAAATATCTCAGTCGTGACTCCAATCGCATGCTAAGTTCTTAAAGGCACGGACCACTTCAGTTACAGAAATTGAACTCTTCATAAATTCTTCCCAAAGTTAAACTCTAAATGTGTCATATGTCCTGAAATGCCAAAATACAGAAAGATAACTCAGGAACAAATTGTTCACCACTTCACATTCACTAATTTTAATTAGTAAAATCACATCTGAAGTGTGCATATTTTAAAACACAAGAGCAACATTTCTCACACTGTAGTGACACAGTTCGGAAGAAGTGGCAACCTCGGATTTGGAAATTGTTTCTAAGAGATTGTTGCTACTTTTCGCTGAGTGTTCAGGATTGCCATCTAGTGGTGTGACGAGGTACTCCAGCTCTGCTGCAACAGAATCACAGTGTAATGAGTTAAAAATCATACAACGCCAGGTTATAGTCCAACAGGTTTATTTGGAAGCACTAGCTTTCGGAGCGCTGATCCTTCATCAGGTGGTTGTGGAGTTTAAGATCGTAGGACACAGAATTTATAGCAAAAGTTTACAGTGTGATGTAACTGAAATTATATATTGAAAAAGACCCAGATTTTTATTAAGTCTCTCATCTTTTAGCATGTGCCTGTCAATTTCAGTTTTTTCATATTCCAGAACTTTGTTGTGGTAGTTAGGCTGACTAGTATTTGAGGCATTTGTCACCTCAGTGAGGGGTCAGGGCTCCATGTCGTTGAGGGCACTGGGTCCTGCAGAAGTAGTGAGGAGCATTTGTGTTCCAAGTCTTGAGAATGTCAGATCTAGTCCTTGGGGTGAGGAGATGTCAGGTCAGGTATGGTCCCAATGTGGATGGGCTTGTCTGATGTGGTTGGGTCAAAAGCTGGGTCAATACCTACCTGACAATGTGGAAAATTGCCCAGATATGTCCTGCACATAAAAAGCAAGACAAATCTAACTAGGGCCAATTATCACTCTGTCAGTCTACTCTCAATCATCCTAAAGTGATGGAAGAGGCTGTTGACAGTGCTATCAAATCACACTTGACTATAAATTGCTCACGGAGGTAGTTCAGCTGGGCCTATCCAGCAACTAAGCTCATTATAGCCATTGAGTGGGGCCTTCTTGTGGAATAAGTGGTAGTGTCCCTACCCCTGGACTGAGAGGTAAGGGTTCAAGTCCAAAAGTAATAAATTACATCTCTGAAAAGGTTGATTAGAAAAATAAGTTAAATAATAACTATTTTTTAAAAATACTGCCTTAGCTCAAACATGTATGAAAGATTAAACTTCAAAAGGGAAGCGAGGGGGACTGCTTTTGACATTAAGGCAGTCTCTGACTGAGCATAGCATTGATAGTCTCTAGAAAAAACTAGAATCAATTGCAATGAGGTGGAAATGCCTCCATTGATTAGGGTTGTACGGAGCAAAGGACGATTGTTGCTGTTGGAGGTTAATCAGCCCAGCTCCAAGATATCTCTGCAGGAGTTCCTCAGGGTAGTGTTCTAGGCCCAACCATCTTCAGCTGTTTCATCAATGTCCTTTCCTGCATCATAAGATCATAAATGGGGATGTTTTCACTGATGATTGTACAATATTCAGGTTCATTTGCAACTCCTCAGATATCGAAGCAGTCCATGTAAAATGCACTAAGACCTGGCAAGTAATATTTGCACCACGCAAGTGCTAGTCAATAACCATCTTCAATAAGAGAGAATCTAACCATCACTCCTTGACATTCATTGGCCTTACTGTCACTGAATTCTGCTACTATCAGTAACTTTACCTTTAATGAGAAACTGAACTGGAGCAGCCATAGAAATCCTGTGGCTACCTTCAGTTCTGTCTATCCTTTACAAGGTGAAAGTCAGGACTATGGTGGAACACTCCCTACTGGGGAATGCAGATTCAACAACACAAAAGTAGTTCAGCAGGAGTTCATCCAGGACAAAGCAACCATCTTTGATTAACACCACATCTACCACCTTCAATATTCAATGCGTGCGCCATTTTGACTTGGAAATATACCATTGTTCCTTGACTACTGCTTGGTTAAAATTCTAGAACTCTTTCCCCACAACTGCACTATGGATACACCTATACCCCAAGGACTATAGTGCTTCAGGTAGGCATCTTGGTTTCCCCTTCTCAAGGACATTTACAGAGATTAAATAAATATTGCCTAGCAGCACCCCTCACATTATGTAAATAAATGTTTAAATATGTAAATATAGGATGTTGTTCCATGCCAATGACAAATCTACAAGAGCGCACACATTTTCAGCTTTTTCTGGACCCTGTTCATTGTTGAGCTTCCTTCTCTGAAGTTAAAAATCGCACAACACCAGGTTATAGTCCAACAGGTTTATTTGGAAGTACTAGCTTTCGGAGTGCTCATCCTTCATCAGGTAGTTGTGGAGCAGGATCATAAGACACAGAATTTATAGCAAAAGATCTGAGTGTCATGCAACTGAAATGATGTATTGAACAAACCAAGATTGCTGTTAAGTCTTTTATCTTTTAGAATGGTTGCTGGTTTCAGTTCATTAATAATGATCTCAGAACTTCTTTCCAGTCGCATTCTCAAGATAACAAGGTGTTTTAAAAAAAGGTTCCAGCTCAGCTCAGACAATGCATGAAAGGTGTAAGGTTAGAGTCTGTCTGTATCTCAATCTTGAGCCAGAGTGGTTCTATTTCCAAAGTAAGAATTTATGAAATGTTGCATGGATTGACTGCCTGTGGATTGTATGCTTTTTGAATAAAATGGAATAGATCTGCAATTACAATTCTGCAAATGCAAATTCACCCCATAGACTTATATGTGTCTCTGCATGCATGTGAGGGAGAGAGAGAGTGTGTGTGTGGGAGGAGTGTGAGTGTGTCATAGAGTCATAGAGACAGACAGCATGGAAACAGACCCTTCAGTCCAACTCGTCCATGCTGACCAGATATCCCAACCCAATCTAGTCCCACCTGCCAGCACCCGGGCCATATCGCTCCAAACCCTTCCTATTCATATACCCATCCAAATGCCTTTTAAATTTGCAATCGTACCAGCCTCCACCACTTCTTCTGGTAGCTCCTTCCATAAACATACCACCCTCTGCATGATAAAGTTGCCCCTTCGGTCTCTTTTATATCTTTCCCCTCTCACCTTAAACTTATGCCCTCTAGTTGTGGACTCCCCCACCCCAGGGAAGATACTTTGTCTATTTATCCTATCCATGCCCCTCATGATTTTATAAACTTCTATAAGCTCACTGCTCTACTCCGATGCTCCAGAGAAAACAGCCCCAGTCTGTTCAGCCTCTCCCTATAGCTCAAATCCTCCAACCCTGGCAACACCCTTGTAAATCTTTTCTGAATCCTTTCAAGTTTACAACATCTTTCCAATAGGAAGGATACCAAAATTGCATGGAGTACATGAGAGTGTGTGTTTGTGTGTGCACATGCTTGGTAGAGTGTGCTCGTGAGTGTGATGGAGTATAAGCCTAAGAGAGGGTGTGTGCGTGAGTGTGAGTATGGGGGGTGTATATGTGTGTGTGTCTGAGAGAGATCATGTGTTTGAGAGAGGGTCTGCGTGAGTGTGTGAGTATGTATGGGTATGTGTGTATGTGTGCTCATGTGTGAGTGTGTGTGAGAGTGTATAGTGTTGTGGGGTCACCTGTAGTGTAACATGAACTTAAGGTCCCGGTTGTGGCCATCCCCATGGATACCGAACTTGGCTATCAGCCTCTGCTTGGCCATTCTGCATTGTTGCATATCCCGAAGTCCGCCTTGGAAGATGGTCACCCGAAGATCCGAGGCTGAATGTCCCTGACCGCTGAAGTGTTCTCTGATTGGGAAGGAACAGTCCTGTTTGTTGATTATTGCATGGTGTCCATTCATCCGTTGGAAGAAGTAACTTGATAGGTTCAGCTTCTGCTGTACTGAATCCCTTTGTGCTTGATTTTTTTTCTGGTGTAGAATAGATTTAAATCACTCTCTTATTGGGTGCAGTTATCTCAGATCAGATCAGTCCCAGCATTGATCTCAACCAGTCTTAAGAAGAAAGTACAGCTTATGAAATCTGACTAAAACACAATGTTTGAATACTGGTAAGGATGGATTCAATAATACTCGAGAGAAATGCAAAAAATACACTCAGAAAGATAAGGATAAACAATGATTTATTTCTTGATTTTGATTGAATCAGATCTGTTTTGTAGCTTTGGTGACCGGTTGGGATCAAAGAATATGGTCTTTGCAGTGGTTGTAACAAGGTTAGCCAGGTGGACCTCTTAGCATATGAGTTCCCTCATTGGGGCTGTTAATCTGGTCCAATTAGAGAGCCCTGGCTGACAGGTATAAACAGGAGTGTCAGAGGTTCTGTTCACTCAGAAAGCTGGCTCTGAGGGAGCTCGAGCAGTGTGAAGTACTAAGCACATGTAAATAAAGAGTGACTTGGTGACAAGATAGCGGCCGCTGTCTTATAAAAGCAAATCTACAGGAGAAAGCACAGCAGATGGTAGGAAAAATGAACAGTGATACTGAATCAGTGCCATATCCTAATAAAGTACCTAGGTATCTTAGCATACTTTTAAAAGTGAAGCTCAGTCTGTCCAGATCAGCATATTTATATGAATAGTAAGTAACAGAGGATTTAATCTGAGTACTTCTGCAAGATGAGAGGGACTCACAACCAAAGATGTCTATGTGGTGGGGAAGATGGAATCAGACATCTAGTGGGACCGGCTACACCTAAGCGTGACATGAAGGCAGTGGAGACTGGTTATGATATTAGCTGTCGACGAAGGAAAATGACGTACCTCTTGTGCCTGGCATGCAGCACTATGATGACGAGTGGTTACAGAGGCTTACATATAATGCTAATGCCATAAATAACAATCCATAGCAATATTTAGTAGCTTTCTGTGCAATGCTTGAGAACAAAATCTACTTCTAAAGCCATCAGCCGAGGCTCACCATATGAAGATACCCAATTGAAATGGATTTGTTTGCTGCATGTCCATCATCCTTCACAGATGAATGGATGGGTACTGGTAAATTTGAGAAAGGGAGACACTGTCAAGAATTGGGAGTGGTGTTTCAACATCATCTGCTCTCTATATTGCACTGATGCCACCATGCTCCAAGATACTGAATTGTCAACCCAGTGATTAGGACTCTGCTCATGGAAATTGAAGAGATTTCCATGTTATTGTGCAGTCAACTTATTTACTTCCGAATAACAAAGCGTTGATATATGTTTGTTAGATGGGCTGTGATAGACTAGTTGCCTGTTATACATCCTACAATGACAGTAATGGAAACTAACCAAATCCCCAGTGTTCAATGGGCAGCTGATCCACCAAGCCTTGCAGTGGACTGCTGCAGTTACAACTGAAAATAACCACTGTTTCATTGTTTTTTTTTTAATTCATCCAATAACTTTTAATCAGAAGAATGGTATTTGCCATCCATCGCAAGGTCCATTTCAGAAGATTTTCAACAATTACCTCGCTTTCCAGACAATGATATTTCTCGAAAATTGGAGTTGAAATGATGGAGGAGGTCAACAAGTAGAATCATAGAGTCATAGAGATGTACAGCATGGAAACAGACCCTTCGGTCCAACGTGTCCATGCCGACCAGATATCCCAACCCAATCTAGTCCCACCTGCCAACACCCAGCCCATATCCCTCCAAACCCTTCCTATTCATATAAATGTTGCAATTGTAGCAGCCTCCACCACTTCCTCTGGCAGCTCATTCCGTACGTGTACCACCCTCTGCATGAAAAAGTTACCCCTTAGGTCTCTTTTATATCTTTTCCCTCTCACCCTAAACCTATGCCCTCTAGTTCTGGAAATCCCCAACCCCAGGGAAAAGACTTTGTCTATTTATCCTATCCATGCCCCTCATAATTTTGTAAACCTTTATAAGGTCACCCCTCAGCCTCCGATGCTCCAGGGAAAACAACCCCAGCCTGTTCAGCCTCTCTCTATAGCTCAAATCCTCCAACCTTGGCAACATCCTTGTAAATCTTTTCTGAACCCTTTCAAGTTTCACAACATCTTTCCGAGAGGAA
>NC_057725.1:53346676-53363764 GCF_004010195.1 Chiloscyllium plagiosum | reverse complement strand
ATTGATTTCTTTCCTCACTATCTCCCTGGATCCCACCCCCCTCCCCCCGACCTTACTAGTTTAAATCCTCCTCCTAAGCAGCTGTAGCAAATTTCCCTGCCAGTATATTAGTCCCCTTCCAATTTAGGTGCAATCCGTCCTTCTTGTACATGTCACTTCTACCCCAAAAGAGATTCCAATGATCCAAAAATTGAAATCCTTCTCCCATACACCAGCTCCTCATCCATAGTTGTTAAACTTAACCTTTTCATTTATTGTCTAACCCAAACACAAACATATTAGTGAAAGATGTGGCAGGAAAGCAAAAGTAAAATGATTGTTCTATCTGTCTGCAACTCAGACAAACTAGATTGGTTACTTCAGCGCAGTGCCTATGGCTTCCTGCAGAAAACCACTAATAAAAGCATACTGTACATTTCCTTCAAACTGTTTTCCAAAGCACTCCACCAGGAACACTATAGTCGATTACAGCTCAGTTTTATTGAACAAGATTACTTAGCTGATGCCAATTGAGTCAGATGCTTCAGGAAACAAACAGTCAGCCAGGAATATAATTAATATCAATTGAGAACTCGGTTGAAGGCGATTTCATGATGGCAAGTAAAAGATTAGTTTTCCATAGATGCAGCAAGTAATTAATCATATTCTCGACCTAATTTCCAAAGTTGATGGATTTTATCACAGTCAGATTTTAACAGTGTGCTTCTATTGTTAATTATAAGCAGATTTTAAAAATCCTGCAAATATATTTCTCGTCACCATAGCTGGAGTCAGTGGCTTATCATCAAAAAAATCTGACTAGCTATTGTATGGAATTTTAATGTTAATTGTATTTTATCACATTTCACAATTATTTCATAAAACTATTGCTTAAAAATGAAAATCATTGTTATATTTTAATTTTTAATTTTAATTTATGAAGTTTTAAAGTGCACTGGTAAAAATTGTGTTATACTTTCCAGTACGTTAAGCAGGCTATGGAAAGAAAGCCAACTCCCATCAATAATGGTGAAGAGGCACAATATTCCAGGTGGTTTTATTTGCCAGATGAAGTCTTTTGGCATTTGATAGATAATTTTGGGAATGACTATTTTCTCCTGCAATCATTTCAATTTTACCTTTATGAAGCTACAACAAGCTATTAATGTGTGTATATTAACTTTAGAACTAGACATCATCATAGGTCAAACTAGTGCATATAACTAAAGTTATCCACATAAATATCATGCAGTTTTTCAATCATTACTGCCTCAGGCCTTGGCTTCAGCAAGTTACAGAGATTAAATATTGACATGCCAGTAATGAGCAAAGTCTTGACTCTGGACTCTGCAAGTGATTCGCTGACATTAAAAGACAAATGACAGACAGTTTGGAAATGATGTTCATTCACCCAATTTATTATGCCAAAAATAATTGCTTCTCTCTTAAGAAACTCAGTTTTCACAATGGCAGCCAATGGCTAGCTTCGATCTATGCCACTATGCGTTGAGGTCCAGCCTGAATTCACATGATGTGCTTACTTCTACGTGGACTTTCTCCAATAGTATTCTGTATGATGGTAACTCCTTTTTCTGTAAAATAGCAAAGTCAAAATTTAATTCTTCGTTCATTCGCTCTCTACCTCTGTCTCTGATTCATTTCTCTCTCACTGCCTCTGATTTCTTCTCTTTTCCCCCATGAAGGTCTCTCCTTCTCAACCCTTCCTATTGCCTGATATATGGTGCCCTCAGGTTAAAATAACAGTCGTCTCTCTCTAACGAGAAAGGAGCACTATGGTCCTCTGGGACTATGGCGATTTTACTTTTACTTTTGTTCATTATTTCTGCCAGTTCATTCACTCTCTTTGTCTCTTGTTTAAAAAAGGTCATGGATGTAAGAGACCATTGGAACACAATCATTCTTTGCTGCTAATTGTAATTTGAACAGTTCCAATGTTTCTTTCATTGGTTTATTTGTATACTAGAACATTCCAAAGATTTATTACTCTACAAAGTTTGGTTTTCCCTGTTATTTTATCTAAATTTCCCTTCACATTCTCTGTTCCTACTTTCCTGGTTAGTTGTGAAATAATGAGTGGGATTTATTTTCACGAGTCAATTTTCAACAAGGGCAGGAGAGTCGGTGTTTCGAGCCTTAGCTCTTCATCAGTAATGACATTCCTTATGCTCGAAATGTTGACTCTTCTGCTCCTCAGATGCTGCCTGACTGGCTGTGCTTTTCCAGTGCCACACTTTTTGACCCCTATCTCCAGCATCTGCAGTCCTCAATTTCTCCTAATTTTCAACAAGGTCCTGTTTAGCCACTTTATCTGTCTTATTGGGATATACACAATCCCTGAGAGGACTTGACAGGGCTAATGCTGAAAGGATGTTTCCCCTTGTGGGAGAGACTAGAATTAAGGGACACTGTTTAATAATGAGGGGTCTCTGATTTAAGACCGAGTTAAGGGGAATTTATGGAGAGTCATGAATCTTTGGAACTCTTCTCCCTAAAGAGCAGTTCAGTCAGTCATTGAATACTTTTTTAGGTAGAGGTAGATAATTTCTTAACTCACAAGGGAATCAAAGGTTACAGCTGAGGCTGGAATGCAGAGTCGAGGCTACAATCAGCAAAGCCATGACTTTATTGGATAAAGGAATCGATTTGAGGGGCCAAATGGCCTTCTCCTGCTCCTAATTTATATTTTGTATGGAAATGAAGTTGCAGTTAGACAGGGTAGTAAAGAAGGCATTTGGTACACCTGACTTTATTGGTCAGTGCATTGAGTATAGGAGTTAGGAGGTCATATTGTGCTGTACAGGATATTGGTTAGGCCATTTTTGGAATACTGTGTTCAGTTCTGGTACCTGCTATAGGAAGAATGTTGTGAAACTTGAAAGGGTCCAGAAAAGATTTACAATAATGTTGCCTGGGTTGGAAGATTTTGGCTATAAGGAGAGGCTGAATAGGCTGGAGCTGTTGTCCCTGGGGCGTCAGAGGCTGAGGGATGACCTTATAGAGGTTTATAAAATTATGAGGGGCATGAATAGGATAAATAGACAAAGTCTTTTCCCAAAGTAGAGTGCGTGTATGGAATGAGCTGCCAGAGGAAATTGTGGAGGATGGTGCAATTACAACATTTAAAAGGCATTAGATGGCTACATGAATAGGAATGGTTTAAAGGGAAATGGGCCAAATGCTGGCAAATGGGATGAGATTAATTTAGGATGTCTGGTTGGCCTAATGGATGAGTTGGACCAAAGGAGGTATTTCCATGCTGTACAATTCTTTGACTCTCATATTAATGGATAGTTTTCAATGATTCCCTTTCCATAGACTATTTTTTGGGTGGCACTGCGGCTCAGTGGTTAGCACTGATGCCTCACAGTACCAGGGTCCCAGGTTCAATTCCAGCTTCGAGTGACTGTCTGTGTGGAGATTGCACATTCTCTCTGTGTCTGCATGGGTTTCCTCCGGGTGCACCGATTTCCTCCCACAGTCCAAAGATGTGCAGGCCAGGTGAATTGGCCATGCTAAATTGCCCATAGCATTAGGTGCATTAGTCAGAGGGAAATGAGTCTAGGTGGGTTACTCAGCGGAGGGTCGGTGTAGACTTGTTGGGCTGAAGGGCCTGTTTCCACACTGTAGGGAATCTAATCTAAAAATGTTGTAAAAGAGTATTCAAACAGTGGAGAAAGTGGAAACAATATTTACTCGGGTAAAGAGTGTTTCTCTGTAGTTACAGGCTTGTTGTATTTATAATAAATAGATATTTTTGTTCAGTACAGAAACCCAGCCTGTGCTTTCTGTCATCCTGAGTCTAAAAACAGAAATCGATAACTCAGTCACATGTAATACTAGAATTATATAAGAGTTAAAAGATTACACCTGTCATAATATATTACACCTAGTGGGGCTCACTTCTCCAGAAAGGAGAATACCAAAAGGAGATCTGGTATGGTCTTGTAAAATTATGAAAGGGTTTCCTTTCTAAATTAAAGATGTTTTCCCGAAGACAATTTTTGTTTCTCTATAGCTTCCCCTCTTCCAACCCACTTCATCTTGGAGGTGCAAGCTCATTCACTGATATAGTACTCTGGATGAATTCAGCTCACTAAAACTTCTTTTAAATGTAAGTTTAAATATTAAACACCAACAAGCCATTAATCTATGGGAGGCATCACATCTGATCCACTGAACCTGTATTTGCCCCAAAATGGGCTCACTGACTCTTTCCAGTAAGGAGTTCGAAGGAGTGGCCATGAATGGAGAACTCTGGGTGATGTTTCCCTGGAGAATCGCAGCCAATTGTAATTCTACTGCTGAGCGCACTCAGTAGGCCCAGATCATGGACTGAACTTAGAATTCGACATTGTACTGAATTGTCAGGATACTCAGTGCTGGTCTATATAACCCATAATTTGTAAGAGGAACCGGTCATGAAGTCCACCTTTAATCCATGGGAACATCACCTGTTGCATGTTCCCCTCCAGGCCACTGAATATCCTGACAGGGAAATATATCCATGTTCCTCCAGTATCACAGGATAAAACTCCTGGAGTTCCCTCCCTCATGGTATTGTGGGTCCACCCGTATCAAATGTCCAGCAGTCCAAGAAGGTGGTTCATCACTACCTTCTCTATGGCAACTAGGGATGGACAATAAATGTTGGTTCAGCTAGCCATGCCTATATCACATGAATGAATAAAATTACTTACCATTAACAGTCAGCTTACAAGAGCACTTAGCCTTCCCCAGGGAGTTTTCAGCCATTATGGTATATTCATCAGCATCTTTCATTTCTGCACTGGGAATGGTAAGTGTACAGACACCATTTGAGGATGTGTACCAATATTTAAGTTTCTCAGAGATGAGGATTTTGCCTTTATACCAACTGATGTGTGGCCTCGGATTGCCAATAATGGCACAACTCATGGTACAATCATTGCCTCGGTGAACTGTGTGGTCCTTCAGTGGTGTGATAAACGCAGGGGCGTGGGACCAGTCCTTCTCCTGATATTCCTTAAGTTGGAGGCTGAAACGTTCTAGAGGAAGGAGGGAAAGAAGTTGGAACAAAAATAATTTGCACTTAAATAGCACTGTATTACATCCTGTTCTTCTCTGAATCATGTCTCAAATGACTGAATTGTGGGGATAGAAAAATGTGCACCATTTTGAAACCTTATCTGAAGGACTGTACCACTCCCCCCAGGATTCCACTGGAGTCTTGAAATTAATTATTTTTGGAAGTGTTGTTCCATTGATGTGGATGCACTGATAAAGTATCATGGATTTCATCGGTAGGAAAGCAGACATGGGACTGCAAGCCATAATTGCTCACACTGTGCTGAACAAAGTTACCACTTTTATCACCTACAACTCTCTTAAAATCATAGAATGGCTATGGCAAAGGGGGTCATTTGGCCCATCAGGTCAACACTAGCTTTTTGTATTACATGCCAGTATACCTTTGCTCAGATAAGGAGTCCAAAACTGTTCATCTTATTCAAGGTAAGTAAGACTTCACTATTTTTATACATCTTTCCCTTTGCATAAAGGCTAATATTCCATTTGCCTTTCCTATTACCTGCGAAATTGTATGCTAAATAAAGTCATAGAGATGTACAACATGAAAACAGACCCTTTGGCCCAACTCATCCATGCTGACCAGACATTCCAACCCAATCTAGTCCCACTTGCCACGACTTGGACCATATCGCTCTAAACCCTTCCTATTCATATACCGATGTGATTTATTCACTAGAACTCCCAAATACCTCTGTACTTTAACTCTTTGCAGTTCTTATCTATTTAAATAATATTCTGCTCCTCTATTATTCCGTATTGCTCCATCGTTCACCAGCCTCTCAGGGTATACTCTGTAGATGTGTGAGCCCCCCACTGCCCTGGATCACCAGTAGGACCTCCAGGTCACTGTTAATAAAGCGGGGTGCCAATTCATGTCTGGGGCAAAATGATCTATTCAGGGCAGCTCTAGCCTGCCATCATTTGACTTGGAACACAGCTGAGCTTTAAAGATCATGCCAGTGCCAGAAATCCCAGGAGGTCCTGTCAGCAACTGTGCCAATGAGAGAATAGGACCAGCAGGATGCCACATGGGTTAATGAGGTGAATTTGTTATAATAGTCCAAGGCAACTCACTATGGCTCATAGTTAGAAACTGTCCATGAAACCTGCTAAAAATGCCACTCAGCCAATTTCTGGCAAGATACAGCCCTTTATTTTGTTTTTAGAAGAAAAGACATCAACAAGCCAGATCATGACTAAGAATGCAAATCAGTCACTATCAGAAAAGTCACTGCATGGATTACATCCAGTCTCAAGACAGACCTTGGAATTTCACACCCAAGGGTGGCATGGATTTCCAGAGTAACACTGTCAAGGGAAGAGATACAATGTGAACGCCTAAAGAATCTCCTGTGAGTTACAACCGCAGACTATGGTCATGATGTATGACAAAAGAAAACAGTTTAGGTGGAAAGACTGTCTCTCCACGCCGCCTCCACCCCCCCACCCCCCCACCCCCCACAAAGAATATATACAGAATGGGTTAAAAACCAACTGCTACTCCACTGTGTGTGTGTGCACTACTCTGGAGTTCTCAAGCTGCTGGGCCAAAGAGTGCTGTGAAGGTTACAGCTGATGAACATCTATTAGACATCCCTGCATTTACAGGTAAAAACGAAAAGAATGGAAAGTCTCTCTCTCTCTCTCTCTCTTTCTCTCTCTCTCTCTCTCTCTCTCTATCTCTCAGGGTCTTTGTCTCTCACACACAGACCTTCTGATAGCTGGTAGCAAATTACTAGCTAGAAGCCATGGTTCAACAGCAAACTAGACAACAGCTCTCAGGGAATATGCAGAACCCACAATCTTCAAACCAGCTGCTCAACTACTGGAATCTATACCACTAAAATCACCCAAATTGATGGCTTCAACATTTCACCATCTGCACCAGATGGACAAACCAAAGTCTGATTTGAATACCTTTTTTTATTTTTTTGTTTACTGACTTCACATTTCTAATCTGGGTGTATGTGTTGTAATTTATTTTTCTTTGCATTATTCTGTAACTCAGGAAAGCCAGGTTAAATTGGCTCTTTTCAAAATATAAATACTTCAGAATTGGGAAAAGTATCCATGAGGGAAGGGGTATTTTCGTTTTAAGTTAACCTGGTCATGACCAGAGGGAAGTATTGAATAAGGAAGGGAGGCAGTCCTTGAAAGGGATCATAACAAACTGGAGACCCTAACCCAGGGACTTCTCACAACAAGGAATATAGCCAGGCAGACTAATTGTTCTATGTTGTGAATTCTTCACAATTAGGATTAAACAATTGCTGTAGCATATCTGTCGTGTATGTTGTGTGTAATGGATTTACAATTTTTGAAGTATATTTATAGAAAAGTATACAATATTTGCTTATTTGTGGTGCAGTGATGGATAGGCTACCACTGAGCCAGGAAACCTGGGTTCAAGTCCCACCTGCTCCAAAGGTGGGTAATAAAATCTCTGAACAGGTTGATTGGAAAATATCTACAGTATTTGCCTAAAACCATGTAGATGGAAGATGTTGCTCAGAAGCTCTGTGTGGTCAATTGTTCTCTGACAGCACCTTTGTAAAAGAAAAATTTAGCAGACAAATTTGTGTCTGGTGTATAAATTACTCAATCAGAATTAAATCCAAGTCCTTTGAAGTTGTAGTCTGACATTGGACTCAGCTCTGTTTCTTTTCACAATGGAAAACTTGTCCAGATTATCATTTCATACAAGCAATAAGTGATGGACGTCTTTTGTTTGAGGAATTATAACATGAATAGAAACCAGTTTCCCATTCCTCTAGGACTAACTACTTTCCTCTGTGAATTCAGCCTCAAAGCCCCAAGGCAAAGGAGACTGTTAAATTGTGTATTTAAGAGTTCATTTAAAATACAACAAAGGACGCTGCTTATGGTAAATTGAGACATCTGCTTTGTGTCTTTTTGCAATATAGTGTCTTTTTTTGATATTGCTTGTAAGGTCAGTGAAATATTGCAATTTGAAATTTTGCTGCTGCTTACTTTTCACATTAATCATAAATAATAATGTATTTCTGTCTGGCATGTTTCTGAGAGTGTACTGAAACAAGCTAAGAAAATAAACTAATATAAGAGCAAGGAAATCCACTCTTCGGACAATAAAAGGAAGTGGCTCCTGTAAATTTCTCTTAAGGATTTGTTCCAAATTTAAATTCTTGTTTAAAATATTGTTTCAGACTTGTAACCTTAAAGGAAATTTAAAATGCATAGCTAGACATGATAATAATGGTTAGAACATGTCTTAAAATTTAACAGTTGGTTATAAAACAGTTGTTTTAGTTTTGTGACAGATTTGCTAAACCTAGAATTTGTTTCATATTGTTTATGCTTTTTTGGCTTCTAGAGAAAATGCCTGCTTTAAGTAATAACAATTGCTAAAATCTTATCTGGCAGATACTTTCATATATATTTGTGATTATATATGGAGTGAGAGATAGTTATGCATTTGCAGTCCCCACTTTCTCCTGAGAGATAGTTATGACTATATACGAAAAAGGAAAAGTATAGGAGCTCAAAAGTAAACATATGGATAGTTAAATGCTTGATTCTGTGTCAAAAGCTTGTCATTTATGAACTGATTTATTTCCGAGGCTAGTACTTAGGGGCACAATTTTCGTTCAATCTAGGATAAGTACAGTTTCATTGCAAACAACTTAGCTCACTATATTGGTATTTCTTGAACTACATTCCAATTTTTGCAGGAGCTAAATGCATTCTTTCCCTATTCACATTCTCCCTTGTAATACAAACTTCTTCAAGTTACTGTGAACAATACCATAGTAAAGTTATTGGTTTATTTAGAAGACCTATTTTGGTTTCTGTACATTTGAGGTACACAGCAGCGTCAATGGCCTACCTTTGTCCCTTGCAATGTACCATGGCTCCTTCAAACCCAACGGGTCACTGTCTCCAATGTCGTTCCGAGCAATAACCCTAAAGAAATACTTCCTACCAGGAAGCAGTCCTGTCACGGTGTACTTATTGCCAAAGACCCGGTCTGTGACAGTGTACCAAGTTGCAGTGCTGGCATCACGCTTCATTATCACATACTGTACACGGCCGTCCTCTATGTTATCTGGAGTATGGTCCCAAGAGAGGGTCACTGTGTTTGGAACTTCCTCAAACAGGTTTAAGTTCGTGGGAGGCCGTGGAAAATCTGAAACAAATAAGCAGAGAGCACTTACTTAAGGGCCTCCAGCTACTTGTTAGGGAGCTAAACAATATTGGCCATAATCTATAAAATGAGTAAAACCATCCAGCGAGCCAATGGTAACACAGCATAGCCACGGGGCAAGAGTTTTACATCACAGGGACATTATAGTTGAGGTTGCAATTTATTCCCAATAAACATTTGTTTCACCTCTTGGTTACAGCTTGACTCAGTGGCAGAATGTCTGAGTCAGAAGGTTCCATTCCGGGGTCAAATAATCAACACCATCACAATAGTACAGTACTAAGTGAGTGTCGCAGGGTCAGAAGTGTCAAACGTTTAATCTTTTAGGTGAAATGTGAAGTGAAGGTTATGTACTTGCTTCAGTAGCATTATTCAATGAAGTGCAGAGGTATTTTTTGATGCCCTGATCCAGTGCCTAAACAATATCCCTCAAAGTGTATTAACTTAGTTAACAGACTAGCCACAAAATTTCAGCTATCAAATTTATCCAGAAAAGGTATAGGATATATATTGGAGTGTGTAGCACTCAGAGGGAGGTAAAATCATTGTTTGTTTTTATTTCAAATGGTATATGGATTTTGCTGAAAAAGCCAGTTTGTTACCCATCTCTAATTGCTCTTGAAAACAAATTGTCAGGTGTTGTTAGAGTTACAGTGCTGTTTGGAAGAGTGATGGGATTGTGATATGGGGTTGGGACATGCCTATCCCTGCCAAGGATCTGGCTGGGATAGGACTGCAGGAGGACTGCATCCATCACCATGTTGATTTCAGGGTTGAAAGATTGGCAAACGAGAAGTGGTTGAATAGTTTGGGCTTGCACTCAGGGCTGAGGGTCAGGAGAATGACAGGGGATCTGATTGAGGTATATAACATGCTAAAGGTGGATGCTGAACAGATGCTCCCCCTTGTGGGACAGTCTCAAACAAGAGGTCATCGAAATAGTGTAAGAGGAGGAAGCAACTACTTCTCTCAGAAGGTTGTGAACCTGTGGAACACATGGCCCCAGAGTGTAGTGGAGGCAGAATCAATAAACAGATTCAGGAAAGATATGTTTCTGATGAAAAGCAGGATAAAGGTCTACGGGGAGCAGGCAGGAAAGTAGAGGTGAGACCAACATACGATCAGCCATGATCATGTTACCAAAAGAGAAAATGCTGGAAAATCTCAGCAGGTCTGGCAGCATCTGTAAGGAGAGAAAAGAGCTGACATTTCGAATCTAACTGACCCTTTGTCAAAGCTGTTTACATCACTCTTCCAAACAGCACTGTAACTCTAAATGGTGGAGCAGGCCTGAAGGACTGCACTGCCTTCCTAATTCCTACGTTCCTATGTTATCAGTCTGTATATTGCTCAGATCTTGCTTTATATTGACAAGATGGCTTCAGTTTCTGGGGAGTTTTAAATGGTGCTGAACATTGTGCAACCACCAGCAACAAGTCTCTGTATCTGATACATTGGTGGAGAGAAGGCTAATAAAATTGCTGAAAATGATTGGGTTTAGACACTATCCTGAAGAATTTCTGCAGTAATGGGGCTGTAATGATTACAATCTTTTTCCTTTGTACAAGCCATATGACACCCAACAGTAAAAAGTTTTCTTCCATTCCCCTTTGACGTCAGTTTTGCAAAAGCTCCTTGATATCACACTCATTTAAAAGCTGCCTTTATGGCAAGGACAGTCATTCTCACTGTCCCTCCTGAATTCAGCTCATTTATTGACATTTGGATCAGTGCTCTAAAGAAGTCAGGAGTTCAGTGGCCCCAGCAAATCCCAAACTGAGCATTGTCGAACTGAGATATTAATAATTGCAGAACCCCCGCCCCCAAGCATGACAATGCTTACTGTACCTGCAACACGAATTCTGATATCATGATACTTTTCACCATAGTCATTTTTCAGCATAATCTTGTATATCCCTGAATCAGATCTCTGCGCACTGGAGATCAGGAACTGCGACATATTCGGTCCTTTTGTAATGTTCTCCCTGCCTTTGGTAGGGGTTCCATCTTTTAGCCAGATCACATTTGGTGGTGGTGAGCCCTGTAATAGTAACAAATTAATGTGAAGCAATCATGACTGTATAACAACAATTATAAGATCAGACTTTGCTTTTAATGTCTAAGCCTATTAGTAATTAATCATAATAAACATCTATTTTTATGTGTTTTGTGTACAAGATCTGGCAGTGAGGCACACACTGTCCAATGAAGTAGTGAAGCATTGCTTTATATTTGTTCCCTAAGGGAAACATGCAAGAGCCCACAGTCAGAGGCAAAGGTACTAATACAAGAGCTGGAGTGAAAAAGACCACCTTAAAATCAAAATATTACCCCTAGAAAATCAAAGGTTAGCTCTCTAAGAATCTCAAGAAGACCCTTAAAAGGTGGAATAATTTGACCCTTGAATTAAAGACTGTAATTTTCTGAACTTTAGTTTAAGCCTTTGATTCACCTGTATGCCTTTAAATGGCTAAACAAGATAAAATTCCTTGTTTTTTGAGCATTCTTTTGAGATGTTGACAAAGAACTAGGAGACTTGGAGTTCAAACCCACTGGCCTCCTACCCTCTGATGCCATCACAGACCCCTCACACACCACGCATTTATATAGAGTCTTAGGCTTTTCAACACACTTCCAGTGGGCCTACACAGCTATTATACCAGGAAAGGCCACTATCGTATGGGATTAAACTATAGCACAACATGTCATCACAGAATTGATGCAGTGCAGAAGAAATCCAATGGGCCCATCATAGTCAGGCAGCATCTGAGGAGCAGGAGAATCACATTTTGGGCATAAGCCCTTCATCAGTTTTATGCCCGAAATGTCGATTCTCATGCTCCTCGGATGCTGCCTAACCTGCTGCATTTTCCAGCACTACACTCTTGACTCTGATCTCCAGCATCTGCAGTCCTCACTTTCTCCCATTTGGCCCATCATGTCTGCAACAGCTTTCTGAGTGAGTACATGATGTAGGGCTGTTCTCCTCCGCTTCCTCTGTAACTATGCACATTGTTTCTATTTCAATAATCATCTAATGTCCTCTTGAATGTCTCCGTTGAAACCATCTCCATCAATTTGCAAGCAGATCCAAACACGTGTTGTATGAAGGAATTTATTCTCACATCTTATTTATATCTTTTGCAACTCACTTTAAATCTGTATCCTCTTGTTCTTGGGTGTTTACGAGTGGAGAAAGTGAGGACTGCAGATGCTGGAGATCAGAGCTGAAAATGTGTTGCTGGAAAAGCGCAGCAGGTCAGGCAGCATCCAAGGAACAGGAGAATCGAAGTTTCGGGCATAAGCCCTTCTTCAGGAATTTACGAGTTTACGAGTGGGGATGTTTCAACCCTGTCTGTACTTCTCATAACTTTGAAAACTTTAATCAAACCTCCTTGTAGCCTTCCCCTCTCCAAGGAAGTTGTTTCAGCTTCTCCAATCTTCATGACTGAAGCTTCCTGCCCCTGGAAGTATTCTCTTAAACATCTTCTGCACTCTCTCGTCAATGTCTTCACATCCTACCTAACGTCTGGTGCCCAGAACAGTACACAATACTCCAACTGGGTTTTTCTACAGGTTTAGCATAACCTCCCTACTCTGGTATTCTGTGCCACTATTAATAAAGATGAGGATACTGTATGCTTTGTTAACTGTTTTAGTTTTGCCATTTTGTTCTGGACATGCGTAGGATGGGATAGTGAAAACCACAAGATGCTCAGTACCAAGCAAGTTTGAACATTCCCTTTTATCCAAATTTATGAATACAGGCACTATGGCACCAGTCAGGAATCATTACTGTTTTGTTATTCTGTTCTGTACTGATAAAGGAGCTAACACTGGCATATGAGTAGTTACAGTGTCAGACAAACCTGATGTGTTGGAAGAAGTGCAGTTAATGTGTAGTTAAAGATGCAAACTTAGACATTTAAGATAAATGTAGGACTGGATCATTTATTTGGTGTGCACTATGCATGTATAAGAATGGTATGATCTTCATCAAGATGAACTTGCTTCACTTGAATCCATTGAGCAATGTTTAGATACAAGATCTTATTCTGAGATACAAATGAGTTATAAGCTATAGAAGAGAATTCATTGCTTTATTTCATCTGGAGTTGTTTTTTTCTGTGCTGAAGATAGGATAAAATAGAAGGGCCCTGTTTTATCCACATCAACCTTTTCAATTATTGCCAGTGAGTTATTAACCAGCAGTGTAGTGTACCCTAGAACAGCTGAAGCAACTGAAGCCTGTCACTCACCGAGAAGCCCACGTTAATACACAGTGCAGTACCTGCACGGACCACCATGCTGCTTGGCATTCTGGCATCCAAAAACCTAGGAGCAGCTGCAAATAAAACACTTTAGTCTGTGGAGGAAGTTATTTTGCCTGTTGCATGAATTTCAGTCAGAGGATCATAGAAACATACAGAACTGTCAGAGGTTAGTTAGTGCTGGTTACTTCATTCAGTACCCCAGCTCAGTAAATGGTCTCTGTTTATTGTGGTGATTGTAATGAGGTTAGCTAAATGGATATTATAGAATATGAGTTCCCTAAGTGGGGCTGTTAATCTGGTCCAATCAGGGAGCCCTGACATACAGATATAAACTGAAGTGTCAGAGACTCTGTTCACTCTGAGAGCTGGCTCTGAGGGAGGTGGATCAGCATTAAAGACTCCCCATGTGTAAATAGAAGGTGACTTGGTGAGGGGGTACTGGCCTCGTGGAGTTATTTCATTTACCATTCAATCAGAATTAACCAAAACACACAAAAGCAGCCTGAATGAAGAGATTACAGGTAGAATCTGTGTGACTTTGCCATAGTGCCACAGTCTGGTCGGGGTTAACATCCAATCACAACAGTAACACCAGGAGGTTAAAGAAACACTCGCATTTATAATTCCCTCAACCTCACCTAAGCATTGGGGTCTCAACACTTTCAAACAATTCGCAGTTATCCTTGAGAGGTGTAAATAGAAGTGAGAAGCCAATGGTATGGAGGTATTGTAACTGGAATATTAATCCAGAGACGCAGGTAATGGTCTAGGGACACAAAAACAGAAATTGCTGGAGTTCTGGCAGCATCTATGGAGAGAAAGCAGAGATAATGTTTCTACTCCAGTGATCCTTCTTCAGAACTGATTCTGGGGACCTGAGTTTGAATCAGACTCTGACAGATGGTGGAATTTGATTTCAATACCAATTTAGAATTAAGCCTCTCATGATGACCATGAAACTACTGCTGATTATTGGAAAAGTCTGACGGCAAAAGCTTCCAGTTGACTTCTACTTCAATACAACACACCAATATTTCTGTCATAGACATGCTGCAGTGCTCCAGTGAGCATCAGCACAAGCTCAAAGAACAACATCTCAAGTTCTGCTTGGGGAACCTGCTGCCTCTAGGATTCAACATCAAGTTCAGTAACCTTAGAGCCTGATTCCAACCTTCCATGTTTTTCACCCAACCCACATCTGGTCCGGTTGTGACAAGAGTTGCTTTTAGCATTGTCACCCATTCCCACATACTCCTAGGTCCATTATCTCACTATGTGTGTTGCATTCCGCATAGCTAACCCATATTTTTGTTCTCGACTCTTATTATCACTTATTCAGTTTTTCTTCTGTACTGGCCTACTTCCATAATCTCCTAACTTACTTACTCTTTCCAATTTATCTCCCCCTGCCTCTCTCTGGGCTCCATTTTCACCTACGCACTCAACTTCCTCCACCCCCCAACAACTTCAGTTTCAGCATAAATACCATTTTTCCCGGCTGCCATCAGTTCTGGTGAAGACCAACTGGATTCGAAATGTTAACTCTGCTTTCTCTCCACAGATGCTTCCAGACCTGCTGAGATCCTCCAGCAATTTCTGTTATTGTTTTAGATCTCCAGCTTCTATAGTTCTTCATTTTAAAATGGAAAAACACCCATCTAGTTCATTAATGTGCTTTATGGAAGGAAACTGCCATCCTTACCTGGCCTAGCCTACATGTGACTCAAGACCACAGCAATGCGGTTGACTCTTAACTGCCCTCTGGGCAATTAGGGATGGGTGATAAATGGTGGCCTAGCCAATAATGCCCACATTCTATGAACAAAATGAAAAAGCTGCCTTTTTGTAGTCCTGCGGGTTAATCACTGGGGACTCTGTGTATGCTTCTCCAACAGAACCTGTACCTTTTTTGCAAGGTAAGATAAGTGAATTTCATGCAGAGATGCTTAATGTGCATACACTACATTCCTGTTTGCACTCATTTTAAAGAAAGAAAGGACTTGCATTTATAATGATCAGGAGTGCGGCCTGACCTATTCAGACACAATGATCAGGAGTGCGGCCCTATCTGTTCAGAGACAATGAGCATGAGTGCTGCTCTATCTATTCAGAGACAATGATCAGGAGTGCGGCCCTATCTATTCAGAGACAATGGTCAGGAGTGCAGCCTGAAATATTAAGAGACAATGATCAGGAGTGCAGCTCTATTTATTAAGAGACAATGATCAGGAGTGCAGCCCTATCTATTAAGAGACAATGATCAGGAGTGCAGCTCTATCTATTAAGAGACAATGAGCAGGAGTGTGGCCCTACCTATTAAGAGACAATGATCAGGAGTGCGGCTCTATCTATTCAGAGACAATGATCAGGAGTGTAGCCCTATCTATTCAGAGACAATGATCAGGAGTGCGCCCTATTTATTCAGAGACAATGAGCAGGAGTGCAGCACTATCAAGAGACAATGAGCAGGAGTGCGGCCCTATCTATTCAGAGAAAATGATCAGGAGTGCAGCTCTATCTATTAAGAGACAATGAGCAGGAGTGCAGTTGTATCTATTCAGAGACAATGATCAGGAGTGCAGTTCTAACTATTCAGAGACAATGAGCAGGAGTGTGGCCCTATCTATTAAGAGACAATGAGCAGGAGTGTGGCCCTATCTATTAAGAGACAATGAGCAGGAGTGCAGCTACTTCTATTCAGAGACAATGATCAGGAGTGCGGTACTATCTATTAAGAGTCAATGATCAGGAGTGCAGCTCTACCTATTCAGAGACAATGAGCAGGAGTGCGGCCCTATCTATTCAGAGACATTGAACAGGAGTGCAGCCCTATCTATTCAGAGACAATGATCAGGAGTGCGGTACTATCGATTCAGAGACAATGATCAGGAGTGCAGCCCTGTCTATTCAGAGACAATGATCAGGAGTGCAGCCCTGTCTATTCAGAGACAATGATCAGGAGTGCAGCTCTATCTATTCAGAGACAATGATCAGGAGTGCGGCCCTATCTGTTCAGAGACAATGAACAGGAGTGCTGCTCTATCTATTCAGAGACAATGATCAGGAGTGCGGCCCTATCTATTCAGAGACAATGATCAGGAGTGCGGCCCTATCTATTAAGAGACAATGATCAGGAGTGCGGCCCTATCTATTAAGAGACAATGATCAGGAATGCGGCCCTATCTATTAAGAGACAATGATCAGGTGTACAGCTCTATCTATTCAGAGACAATGAGCAGGAGTGTAGCTCTATGTATAAAGAGACAATGAGCAGGAATGTGGCCCTATCTATTCAGAGACAATGAGCAGGAGTGTGATCCTATCTATTCAGAGTCAATGAGCAGGAGTGCAGCTCTATCTATTAAAAGACAATGAGCAGGAGTGTGGCCCTATCCATTAAGAGACAATGAGCAGGAGTGCAGCTCTAACTATTCAGAGACAATGAGCAGGAGTGTGGCCCATTCTATTAAGAGACGATGATCAGGAGTGCGGCTCTATCTATTCAGAGACAATGATCAGGAGTGCAGCCCTATTTATTCAGAGACAATGAGCAGGAGTGCAGCT
>NC_057725.1:53335209-53346176 GCF_004010195.1 Chiloscyllium plagiosum | reverse complement strand
TTAAGAAACAATTAGCAGGAGTGCAGTTGTATCTATTCAGAGACAATGATCAGGAGTGCAGCTCTATCTATTAAGAGTCAATAATCAGGAGTGCAGCTCTATCTATTAAGAGACTATGATCAGGAGTGCAGCTCTATCTATTCAGAGACAATGATCAGGAGTGGGGCCCTATCTATTCAGAGACATTGAGCAGGAGTGCGGCCCTGTCTATTCAGAGACAATGATCAGGAGTGCAGCACTATCTATTCAGAGACAATGATCAGGAGTGCAACTCCATCTATTCAGAGACAATGATCAGGAGTGCAGCCCTATCTATTCAGAGACAATGAGCAGGAGTACAGTTGTATATATTCAGAGACAATGATCAGGAGTGCAGCTCTATCTATTAAGAGACAATGATCAGGAGTGCAGCTCTATGTATTAAGAAACAATGAGCAGGAGTGCAGTTGTATCTATTCAGAGACAATGATCAGAATTGCAGCTCTATCTATTCAGAGACAATGATCAGGAGTGCAGCCCTATCTATTCAGAGACAATGAGCAGGAGAGCGGCTCTACCTATTCAGAGACAATGATCAGGAGTGCAGCTCTATCTTTTAAGAGTCAATAATCAGGAGTGCAGCTCTATCTATTAAGAGTCAATGATCTGGAGTGCGGCTCTACCTATTAAGAGTCAATGATCAGGAGTGCAGCTCTATCTATTCAGAGACAATGATCAGGCGTGCAGCTCTATCTATTCAGAGACAATGAGCAGGAGTGCGGCTCTATCTATTAAGAGTCAATGATCAGGAGTGCAGCTCTATCTATTCAGAGACAATGATCTGGAGTGCGGCTCTATCTATTAAGAGTCAATGATCAGGAGTGCAGCTCTATCTATTCAGAGACAATGAGCAGGAGTGCGGCTCTACCTATTAAGAGTCAATGATCAGGAGTGCAGCTCTATCTATTCAGAGACAATGATCAGGAGTGCAGCTCTATCTATTAAGAGTCAATGATCAGGAGTGCAGCTCTATCTATTCAGAGACAATGAGCAGGAGTGCGGCTCTACCTATTCAGAGACAATGATCAGAAGTGCAGCTCTATCTTTTAAGAGTCAATAATCAGGAGTGCAGCTCTATCTATTAAGAGACTATGATCAGGAGTGCAGCTCTATCTATCAAGAGACAATGAGCAGGAGTGCTGCCCTATCTATTCAGAGACATTGAGCAGGAGTGCGGCCCTATCTATTCAGAGACAATGAGCAGGAGTGCAGCTCTACCTATTCAGAGACAATGATCAGGAGTGCAGCTCTATCTTTTAAGAGTCAATAATCAGGAGTGCAGCTCTATCTATTAAGAGACAGTGATCCGGAGTGCAGCTCTATCTATTAAGAGACAATGATCAGGAGTGCAGCCCTATCTATTCAGAGACAATGATCAGGAGTGCAACTCCACCTATTCAGAGACAATGATCAGGAGTGCGGCCCTATCTATTAAGAGTCAATGATCAGGAGTGCAGCTCTATCTATTCAGAGACAATGATCAGGAGTGCAGCTCTATCAATTAAGAGACAATGATCAGGAGTGCAGCTCTATCTATTAAGAGACAATGATCCGGAGTGCAGCTCTATCTATTAAGAGACAATATCAGGAGTGTGGTACTATCTATTAAGAGTCAATGATCAGGAGTGCAGCTCTACCTATTCAGAGACAATGATCAGGAGTGCAGCTCTATCTTTTAAGAGTCAATAATCAGGAGTGCAGCTCTATCTATTAAGAGACTATGATCAGGAGTGCAGCTCTATCTATTCAGAGACATTGAGCAGGAGTGCTGCCCTATCTATTCAGAGACATTGAGCAGGAGTGCGGCCCTATCTATTCAGAGACAATGATCAGGAGTGCAGCTCTATCTATTCAGAGTCAATGATCAGGAGTGCAGCTCTATCTATTAAGAGACAATGATCAGGAGTGCAACTCCACCTATTCAGAGACAATGATCAGGAGTGCGGCCCTATCTATTCAGAGACAATGATCAGGAGTGCAGCTCTATCTATTAAGAGTCAATAATCAGGAGAGCAGCTCTATCTATTAAGAGACTATGATCAGGAGTGCAGCTCTATCTATTCAGAGTCAATGATCAGGAGTGCAGCTCTATCTATTAAGAGACAATGATCAGGAGTGCAACTCCATCTATTCAGAGACAATGATCAGGAGTGTGGCCCTATCTATTAAGAGTCAATGATCAGGAGTGCAGCTCTATCTCTTAAGAGTCAATAATCAGGAGTGCCGCTCTATCTATTAAGAGACAAGATCAGGAGTGGGGCCCTATCTATTCAGAGACAATGAGCAGGAGTGCTGCCCTATCTATTCAGAGACATTGAACAGGAGTGCGGCCCTGTCTATTCAGAGACAAGGATCAGGAGTGCAGCTCTATCTATTCAGAGGCAATGATCAGGAGTGCAACTTCATCTATTCAGAGACAATGATCAGGAGTGCGGCCCTATCTCTTAAGAGTCAATGATCAGGAGTGCAGCTCTATCTATTCAGAGACAATGATCAGGAGTGCGGTACTATCTATTAAGAGACAATGATCAGGAGTGCAGCCCTATCTATTCAGAGACAATGATCAGGAGTGCGGCCCGACCTATTCAGAGACAATGATCAGGAGTGCGGCCCTATCTGTTCAGAGACAATGAGCAGGAGTGCTGCTCTATCTATTCAGAGACAATGATCAGGAGTGCGGCCCTATCTATTAAGAGACAATGATCAGGAGTGCAGCCCCATCTATTAAGAGACAATGATCAGGAGTGTAGCTCTATGTATAAAGAGACAATGAGCAGGAATGTGGCCCTATCTATTCAGAGACAATGAGCAGGAGTGTGATCCTATCTATTCAGGGTCAATGAGCAGGAGTGCAGCTCTATCTATTAAAAGACAATGAGCAGGAGTGTGGCCCTATCCATTAAGAGACAATGAGCAGGAGTGTGGCCCTATCTATTCAGAGACAATGAGCAGGAGTGCAGCTCTATCTATTAAGGGACAATGAGTAGGAGTGTGGCCCTATCTATTCAGAGACAATGATCAGGAGTGCAGCTCTATCTATTCAGAGAAAATTATCAGGAGTGCAGCTCTATCTATTCAGAGACAATGATGAGGAGTGTGTTCCTATCTATTCAGAGACAATGAGCAGGAGTGTGGCCCTATCTGTTAAGAGACAATGGTCAGGAGTGCGGCCCTATCTATTCATAGAATGAAGCACTAAAAAGGTGAGTGAAAACTACAGTTAAGGCTGGCAGGCAAATATTTGTCCAAAGAAGAGTTGGTTATGAGTTTGATAGGCTGAAATAGAGCTCAAAAAAGACCATCTTGTGATGAATTCCCCAGAAAGCACAGATTAGTCGATTGCAAGAAGATATTGAAGAATTAAAACCCAGTGGGCAGTGGA
This sequence comes from Chiloscyllium plagiosum, assembly GCF_004010195.1. Taxonomy (NCBI): domain Eukaryota; kingdom Metazoa; phylum Chordata; class Chondrichthyes; order Orectolobiformes; family Hemiscylliidae; genus Chiloscyllium; species Chiloscyllium plagiosum. The sequence continues at coordinate 53,342,755 of NC_057725.1, read as the reverse complement.
GTGAGCATGGTGGAGGACCCCCTTGGTCTGTCACAGACCTTGGCCATGTTGGCTGTCAATGGGTTAATCAGTCTGCCTGAATGCTTCTCCTTTGCAGTTAATGAGTAGGTTCCTGAAGAGGGAGTACATGCTCTCCACTGCGATATTTGAGGCTTCCCTCCATCATTAAGCATTGGAACGATTGGATTACATCATGAACTTTCAAAAAATTATTTTTGTTTAATTCAACATACTCTTGGAGTTATTGTCTAAAAAGCTGATTAAAAAAATAGACCTTACCTGGAGGTGGCATGGCATAGACACCTTTCATCAGCTCTGTTGGTTCACCCACACCTCCTTCATTTACAGCTCTGATTCTGAAGAAGTACTTGCCTCGCTCTTGCAGGCCTCCAACTGTATAATGGGTGCTGGTAATTGGTATCTTACTGCATTTTGTCCATTCTTTGGCATCTTCAGCCCTCATCTCTAAGATATATCCTTGAGGCTCATCACCTGAGTCAGGTTTGTCCCAGGCTAGAGAAATGCTCGAGTTAGTGGAATCTGTCACCTTGATATCCTTCACCATTCCTGGAGCACCTGGGTGGTAAGTTCAAAGTTAGCTGTTGTTTGAGAAGAAGTTAACTTGAGAAAAAATTGTGGCATTCATTATTGTAAGTGCATTAAATCAAAAACAAATCAGACTGAGCACATAAATGAAAATACATAAAGATCCATCAAGATGTTTTCAGATCTTCACATTTGCAAATTTGTACACTAGGAAAACAATGGAACAAATATACACATCAAAATGACTGTTAGTGTGAAACACTGCATCAGGGCATCTGTGTGATGCCAAGTATTAATTTTAAGAATTCCAAAATTTGTGTGATCCTTAACTGCTGCTAACCTGTCATAAAGTTGCTGCGGAATGATTGTCAGCATGGAATGGTGTGACTATACAAGTTTACATTAGGTGCATCCTGCATGAGAGTGAAGGGAACATTGCTTTAAAAGGGGAAGACCATAAAGTTGCTGTGTTTGCATGTTGCCTGCCATTTAAGATCTGTCCAGCTCTCTTACTGGTCCTGAAATTCCATTACCAGAGCCTCATTTTCATGATGGATTAAGAGATTATTCTCCTTTTATGACTGGTAGACCATTTCACACATTTAAAATGGAGTATGCCTTCAAGCAATTCAAATCTGTTTCTATGAAACCAGGGGAATTGCTGTGTATTGGATATGTGATTGGATCATAATACTCGAGAAGCCTAGATGAACAACACAGAGAACGCGAGTCCAAATCTGACAATGAAAGTTTGAAAATTTGAATTAAATTTAAAACTTACTAAAATAAGAAAGTATTAAAAGCTGACAATGAAGTTGTTGGTTTGTGAAACTTTTGGATTATCACAAAAATTCCACTGGTTCATTAATCTGGTTCATGGGAGGAATCTTGCCCTCCTGATCCTTTCTGGCCTTTAAGTGTTTCAGGTGCTTACCAATGTGGCTGACAAAACTATCTCTGAAGTTACCCTTGTAACTCACTTATTTGTATTAAACTACTACATAGCAGTTCAGAAACCTTTTCAATGACAATTGGCTATAAAGACTTGCCTTTCTAGCAGTGCTTCCTACAAGCTGTGTGGGTTCTGGGGAAATCAAGATGCAGTGAGTTGGGACAAACACGCCATGCTCAAGCAATGTCCCCTTTAACAGAACAATTACAACATTTAAAACAGATTTTGACAGATACATCAATAGGGAAAGTTTAGAGTGATATGGGGAAAGCCCAGGCAAATGGGACTAGTTTAGTGCAGGGTACCTGGTTGGCCTGGACAAGTTGGGCCAAAAGATCTGTTTCCATACTGTGTGGCTCTATGAGTCTATAAGATGTCTGATCCTCAAGCAATCCTAAAACAGTCCTGGAGGTAATTCTAATCCTCAAATATTATTCACTTATGAAGTTAAAACATTCAAAATGAACTCAATCCGCTTGAAGCTGTTCACATCAACTCACTGAAGACAGATTCTAGGTGGGGTAGGGATGGTGTTACGAATTTAACTTATTGAAAACCTATAAGTAGGTTATGCGTCTTCATTTTAATAACTCTACTGTTATTAATTTCCAGCAAGTTTCCCAGGCCTTATAGATAAATTGATTGAAACTGTCTGGATCTATAAAGCAGTTATTTTTATAGCACTGTGTTTGGAGCAGGAGTACCAGTATCCTTCTGGCTCCAAATTATTGTTCAAGGCTCAATATTGGGACCACAGCTTTTCACTTTCTGAATTAACAATCTAGATGAAGGAATGGAGGGCGTTTTGGCAAAATTTGCAGACAATACATAGATAGGTAGAGGGACAGGTAGCACGAGGAGGCAGGGAGGCTACAGAGGATTTGGACAGGTTGGAGAGTGGGCAAAGAAGTGGCAGATAGAGTACAATGTGGGAAAGTTGTGAGGAGAATAGAGGCATGGAGTATTTTCTAAATGGGGAGAAAATTCAGAAGTCTGAAGTGCAAAGAAACTTGGGAGTTCTAGTCCAGGATTCTCTCGAGGTAAATTTGCAGGTTGAGTCAGTAGTTAGGAAGGCAAATGCAACAGTGGCATTTATTTTGAGAGGACTTGAACAGAAAAGCAGGTATGTACTTCTGAGGTTCTTATAGATACTTTGGCAGACCACATTTCGAGTATTGTGCATAGTTTTGTGCCCCGTACCTCAGGAAGGATGTACTGGTCCTGGAGCATGTTCAGAGAAGGTTCACAAGAATGGTTCCAGAAATGAAAAGCTTAATATATGTGGAACGTTTGAGGACTCTGGGTCTATACTCGATGGAGTTCAGAAGGATGAGAGGGAATCTAATTGAAATTTACAGAGAACTGAATGGCCTGGACAGAGTAGATGTTGAGAAGACGTTTCCATTGGTAGGAGAGACTAGGACCCGAGGGCATGGCCTTAGAGTAAAGTGAAGACTTTTTAAAACAGAGATAACGAGCCAGAGAGTGGCGAATCTATGGAATTCATTGCCACAGAAGGCTGTGGGGGCTTGGTCATTGAATATATTTAAAATGGAGATAGATAGGTTCTTGAGTATCAAGGGGATCAAGGGTTACAGGGAGAAAGCAGGAGAATGGGGTTGAGAAACTTATCAGCCATAATTGAATGATGGAGGAGACTCGATGGGCTGAATGGCCTAATTTCTCCTCCTATGTCTTATGGTTTTGAAACCCTGCAAGCTGATTGCAGTCCTCTATTTGCTCATGACAATCTTCTCCTATCCCCCTTTCACTCCATCACCACTCTACTCCACCACTGGACCCATCGAGTCTGCCAATGGATATCTACTCTGCCAATGGACCTATCTACTTCATCACATGACCTGGCTGCTCTAGGTGTGTTCCACTGCCAACTTTCTCACCAAACAGCAAACCAATCAGGCTGGATGTTGCACTGAAGGCAGGGCTTGGTTAATAATACCTAACTTTCAGTTAGATGGAAGCAGTTACCAAAACTAAAATTTGATCCAAAGCATTTTAAATGCCACAAAATGTGTTTTTCTAAAAAAAAAACACTGGTAGACGATACTTCTTAAAGGAGCACTTTTTTTGTTAAAAGTGGTTGTCCAAACCCCAATTGGAACAGTCAGCTATTGTGCAGATACTACACAGACTCACGGATGGGGTCTTTAGCCACCACTGAATTGGATGCAGTGCTGGGCTCACCAACTCCTGCTCGGTTAACGGCTGTGACACGGAATTCATATTCCACATCCTCCATTAACCCATCAGATGTAAACTTCGTGTCTAGAAGAGTAATGGATAGAAGTTCATTAGGAATAAACATCTAACCCTGGGATGATATATAAAATAAAAAGACATGTTGCCCAAGTTACCAGAACACTGTTTCCACAAGTCAGTTTTTAATTTCAGTCATGACATCAGTAGGATAAGTGCAGCTATTTCATCCTGGTTTTTCTGTTTTTAATTTATGGGTTTAATTATATAGCTTATTAATTTACAATATTTATTAATTAGAATGTTATACCATGTATTCAACCCCAAACACTGGGATTGGTTAACTTTTAAACATTATTATGAAGATATCCTCTAATAACTATTTTTAACAAAATCATAACTGTGAGTACAAACAATGAGATTATGATTTTGATCCAAATGGCAAATGAAAAGACCTTTTTTTCACGAGCTCTTCCCAAATTATACACAACAGGAATAGAAATTATGTTATCTTTCACTGGAATGATTAAAAACAAAGCTATGAAAACAAAGCTATGCTAAATTCTCTCAAAAAGAATAAAAGAATTCCTCCAAAAAATGTTGATAGTTCACCCCTGCAAAGAACACCAATGTACTTTCCAGTGAAACAACTTGTTATTTGCTAGAAGGACAGAAGGCATTGGGAACAAGAATGGAGGGAAAGGAAGCAGTCAAAAACTATTGCAACTTCATCATGAACTGACAGAGACTAATGGAGTAATGGTTTTTGGTTGTGTTCTCAAGTACCATCTGAGTACTACCAAAGATACTTTTGGTAGATTCACTGACACCACTTCATCTAACTGGTGCCAGGCTACATTACTGATACCAAATGGGGGAAATCTTCGATAGAGGAGAGGCTCAATCTTGATAAACCTCTTGATTTACTTCATGTGTAGTTACATTATATCTAAGATATATGATGCTGTCTTGTGAAACATCAGGCTCAACCTAAGAGTAAGTATGCATTACTGCTACTGAAACTTTCTGTTTCAACTTACAGATTTGGCCTATTTAGCAACTTGTTAGATCCTTCCTTTTATGTCTTGATAGGTGGAGCTTATGACATGATGTAAATTAACCCTTTGAGGAATGAACTCTTATGTAACAAAAAGACCCTTTAGAAGTCAAGCCATTAGGGTATGCAGGTCAGGTAAAGACTCCCCCATAGTGCCTCCTCAGGGCAGTTATATTCTTTAATGTAGAGGTGGAGTTTAATGTATACTTGGATGAGCCTCTTAGTTAAGCTTTGATGTAAGCTTGAACTCAGTACTCATGTGCTGGTGTTCTCCTCAAAGGTTGAAGCCTGTACAGTACAGAATATGCCACTCTGTAACCATATCATCATGTCGAGTCTATTGATAAACTTAGTTTAAAAGTCACCTGGAAGTCTGGCCTGAGTTTGATGAAAATACAAAGAATACACACCAGAATATCAATGGTCTGGGGACTAGTTGATAGAATTAAATAAAATCCACTGTCACCAAGACATTACCATCATAACTATCATGCAATGGGAAAGATGGTCCCGTGAAGGTGGAGACTTGGGGGAAGGAGGAGTTGCTTATAGGCCTCAACCAATTTATGTCACCATTGTTTTTGTTTCAGATTTCCACCTTCCGCAGTTCTTTGTTTTATATTGATACTTTTAATATAACAGTTTTACATGGAAAATGACTTAAGATGAATTCCAGGAATGAAATCCTGACTTTATGGGTGAAACAGAGATAACCTTCTCAAAGCTATTAAATCAATAGAATATGACCTTGAATTGGCTCTTTGGTTGCTGGAATCCAACGATTGCTGCCTTTCTTCCTTCTCTCCACAATATAGCCCAGCAAGGGGGCACCTCCATCCTTTGCTGGTGGAGTCCAGGTGATGGTGATTGCCTCCTTAGTAACATCTGTAACCTGAGGTTGAGATGGCATTCCAGGTGATTCTGAGAATATAAAATAAGAAAAAAAAGTTAATTTCCCTTCATAATCACACCTCCATATGATGCCAAGCACTGGTAGACAATTTGCTGATTTAAAGAGACCTCCTTGATTGACATCCTAGTTTCTTCAGAAGGCGAGAGATGAAAACATAGAGACGAAGTTTGGAGAAAACATCCACATTAGAACCATAAACAATGAACTCTTCTACTTTCCGTCATCATCTCTCATAGGATTAATCTTTGACTTCTCTCCTCAGCTAAAGCATTTTCTGACGCAACCTGTTTATACAATGTATCTTGTTGCAAAGCTGTTTAATATTTAATATTTATGTAAGGATAACGGAAATGCCTGGATGAATTTGTTTTAAAATGTCAAAGAAAAGGCATTAGAACATTTTTTCTTTAATACTGCTTCTTAGAAATCATGTGACTTGTGAACAATTACTGGTCTTGGCTATTAGAACTCACTTTGGAACAAACACCTGACTTTCTTCCCACTGGGTTTTCTGGTTATCCTGTTTGACAGGTTTGGATTTGGTTGGGGAAATGCCTGCTACAAACAAGCTTCCAAGCTCATGTCTCCTGTTTCTGAAATACCCGCATGGTGAATTCAGAATGAAATCTAATTATTCTTTCGGAAGAAACTGACTGAAAGAACTTCTAAATATTGAGTTTCATGAGCAAGCTGTCTGCCAAGAACCAATGCATGATTAATAACTTTACCACAAAGAAAAGATCATCTGATTTAGGATATTCTACTCCTTGGGCTAAACCTTCAGATCTGATGGTGAAGTGTAAGTTGTATTGAGAGTTATGCACCCAGGTGAGCACTAACATTCTGACACTGCCTTGCTCAATGACTGGCATACTGCTTGAAGGTGTTGGAGAAGAAGATGGCACTATGATTCTCTGACATAAACCTGACAGGGGGGATGATAGAGAGGAGAGCTGTCCACTCCTGGAGGGCCAGCAGAGGATGCCACGGCAGCAGACCTTGACAGCCTGAGTCTGATATCACCACATGACCCCTTGTTGTATTTCTGATTGTATGGAGGCTGTCTGCCGCCATCATCTGCAGCACACGGCAGCTCTGACTGTTCTTAACCTGTTCTGTTACTTCTGGAGTTGGAATGTGAGGAATACCAATAATGTAGCATCAGTTGTGTGACTTTGTGGTTGCTGTGCCATCAGGTTATTGGTGAAGGGCAACTACAGATTTCTGTCCTACAATCTGCCAATCAGATGTCAACAATTCTCGACATGGAAGTCAGAGCGGTGACTCCAGCTCACTGCTTGCTACAAAAGACGCCTGGTTGGACACCTGGCACTGACATCCCAGGACATGCCTCCATCCATAAACATCTCTATCCTGCATATGCCAACAATTAAGAATACTCAGGGCACCCCTCCAATCTACTTACAAAACATTTCTGCCCTTCTGTGCTATACCTCAGGGTGCAGTGGTAACTATCTTTGAGGAGAAAGTGACGAATGCAGATGCTGGAGATCAGAGCTGAAAATGTGTTGCTGGAAATGCGCAGCAGGTCAGGCAGCATCCAAGGAGCAGGAGAATTGACGTTTCGGGCATAAGCTCTTCTTCAGGAATGAGGAAAGTGCATCCAGCAGGCTAAGATAAAAGGTAGGGAGGCGGGACTTGGGGGAGGGGCGTTGGAAATGCGATAGGTGGAAGGAGGTCAAGGTGAGGGTGATAGGCCGGAGTGGGGTGGGGCGGAGAGGTCAGGAAGAAGATTGCAGGTTAGGAAGGCGGTGCTGAGTTCGAGGGATTTGACTGAGACAAGGTGGGGGGAGGGGAAATGAGGAAACTGGAGAAATCTGAGTTCATCCCTTGTGGTTGG
>NC_057725.1:53317590-53332296 GCF_004010195.1 Chiloscyllium plagiosum | reverse complement strand
CTCGAACTCAGCACCGCCTTCCTAACCTGCAATCTTCTTCCTGACCTCTCCGCCCCACCCCACTCCGGCCTATCACCCTCACCTTCACCTCCTTCCATCTATCGCATTTCCAACGCCCCTCCCCCAAGTCTCGCCTCCCTACCTTTTATCTTAGCCTGCTGGATGCACTTTCCTCATTCCTAAAGAAGAGCTTATGCCCGAAACGTCGATTCTCCTGCTCCTTGGCTGCTGCCTGACCTGCTGCGCTTTTCCAGCAACACATTTTCTGCTGTGGTAACTAACTTTGTAATGCTATAGCAAGGACACCAGGCAATCAGGGACAGACACCCAGCTCATGGAATGGACATTCCTGATGAAGAGCTTATGCTTGATATGTCGACTCTCCTGCTGCTCAACTGCTGCCTGACTGGCTGTGCTTTTCCAGCACCACACTTTTTGATTCTGATCTCCAGCATCTGCAGTCCTTACTTTTGTCCTCATGAAATGCACCAGGCTGGTCTGTTCACTCACTCATTTTGAGCCTAACTGCTCACAGCATCACTATCTTGCCTTTTTGCACTTTGTCCCTCAGCCTAGATACTGAGCTCACAGTAATGCTGCATTGCCTTGTTGTTTAGCACAAAACACAAATCCAGGGAGCTTGTCATGACTGTCTACTGTCCCCAAGACAAGAGTGATTGTCTTCAGTTGGTGCATCTGGGCAGCCTCCAATATCAGTCCAGTCAGAAGTGGTCAGTGTCAGGAATGACTCTTTACAAGGGGTGAGGACTTGAATATCAGGAAGCTCACCTCCTGGCTTGACTCTTCTGCTTGCCTCCAAGAATACGTGAGAGCCAGATTTCAAGGGAGATGAAGGGGTGGTGGTGGAGGGGGTGAAGGGTGGGACTGGTGGACAGCACAGTAGCAGAGATACAGTGTGAGGTATTAGAGAGAAAATGGTGCCATTTATACTGATAGAGCAAAGAAGGTTGTTGATCTTCTTACATTGCTCTCCATTCCTCCAGACAGTTGACACTACACTGACTCAGGTGACAACTTAGAGCAGGCTGGCATTGTCTGGGCATGACCACCTCTGCTGGTCTTGCAGGAAGAGGGCATCTGTCCCCTGAACAACCCCATCCACCAGGACCTCCAGTTCCCAATCTCCAAAATGGAGTACCAATCCCTCCCTCTGCTATGTCAGGAACTGTGCTGAGCCACTCCAGACTGATAGTGCTTATCCAGCCTTTTAAAGATGGCACCATGCCAGGAATGCCAGTCAGTTCTGGGATATCCCAACAGCGGTGAATGTTTTTGGGTACAGTGAGTGGAAGAATCAGGCTAGAATAAGATGTGTTTGGTGCCATGGGGTTCAGGGTAGTAAGTTAATGGGTAAGAAATCTCACTTGGCCTTGCATTGAGAAACCCTCCATGAAACTAGATGAAATTGACAGTTCGACATAAAAGTAAAATTAAACAATAATATCTTTGTTTGACCATTGATCGTTGCCTAAGATTGTGATATATATACAGTCACTAATTTGAGCTCCAGGATCACTTGTCTTTAATAACTTTTGATTGGGATGGATTTACGTGGTCATTTTTTTCAGAAGAAATTCCATTTGTGTTCTGTTCTGAAACTATTATCCTTTCTGTAAGATGAGGAAGATTTCTTCTGTGCTCGTGAAATGGCAAAATAATGAGTGTGTTCATATTGAACAGTTTAGGGTATCTTTGCACCTTTCAAATAGAGAAAGTTTTCCAGCCTTATGGGTATGAAGCTACAGTTGGGATAATGTGATTTCCTGCTAATGGAAAGAAAGTGAAGATGACAATCACATCAGTGAATAGTGACAGGGAATTAAACAGTTTAATTTTAAGTATTTGTAAATAGCCATTCTCTTGGCTATAATTTTGATAAAAGACTTGCATTTATCTTGTACAGTAACTCTTCTCCACAAAATCTATTATAATGCTTAAAGTACAAAAATACTTCATAAAATAATTATGTAGGAAAATGTATTCTTAAAACCTGAGTAATTAAAATCAATATCTCCTTTATTAAAGGATTAATCTACTTATGTGTAATGTTTAAGATTAGGATTGTGTCCTGATTATGAAGGATTCAATTTTAATTTTAGCTTCTATGCTGCCATCAATGGTAGATTGAAAACCCAATGTGAACACTTACCAATGGGGTCACCAGCTAAGACCTCTTCAGAATCAAGGGGATCACTGACACCTTCGCTGTTCACTGCTCGGATTCGATACTGGTATGCTTGTCCCTCCTCAACCTTGTTGGTGGAAAAAGTTGTGGTGTCACTGTCAACCTCACCAACCTTGATCCATGACTTCTTTCCAACAAGTTTCCTCTCGATGATGAAGCTCGTTATTTGCTTGCCCCCATTATCACGTGGTGCCTTCCATTTCATTGTGATACATTTCCTTGTGTGCTCCAGGAATTCCAATTTTCCTTGAGGAGGTTTAGGTCGATCTGCATAAAGAAAATGGGAAAGCAGAATGATTCTGTACACATAGCACATTTTGGGTCAATGGGTTAGGTCAGAAATGCCTATCTCCACAATGAAGCTGGCCAGGTCATGCTTATAACATTTCTGCTCGACATCTACACTTTGACAACAAAAAAGTTCCAGTGTCAAAAACAGGCTAATGGGGAAATCCCACAATTGGATTCCAGAATTAATCCAACTCCATAAACCTGTAGATCTCAGTTTCCAAGCATTTCAGCAGAAAAGGCAAGGGAGAGAGAGAGATTCTATGGAGATAGAAAGACAAAGGATTGCAGCCAGTCTGCCAGCAGTGTGCAGGCGAGAAGATCATCTCTAGTCGAAGAGACAGATCCTGGGCATTCCAAGGAATATGAACGATTTGTTCTGGCAAAGCTGAAAAGAGAGATTGCCAGAATGGGTCTTAAAACCTGTAGTCCATTTCAAAATTGTCTGAAAATTGAGCACCTCTTGATGGCTGTTCCATGTTGCAACTTGGTAAAAGTGAAGACAAATAAACCCTTTGGAAGCTAAGGGTAATTCTGGACTGGTTCACGTGAAAATTATTATTATTCTGTGGAGAATAGGGTGAAAGGTATACCTGTGGCATGGATCTTTAGTCATGTTAAAAGTTACTAGGGGTAAATCCTTTTGGTACTTTGGTATATTAATTGCCTACTAAATAGAGTTTAATTGATGGTTGCTGTCAGTTCACTTGTTACAGTAGAAGTCTCACAACCTCAAACAACTTTGTGTGTTTTCTTTAGGCACTGAAAATTCAAATACCTTTTTATAAGTCATTAATTTCTAAGGGAGGGGAGGTGTTTGATCACACAAATAAGGACGTTATGATTCAGGGGAAGTAGAGTTGAGTTTTGCATGTGGAGGGCGGTCTCCATATTCAGGTTCTGTGCTGGAGCATGGCCTCCATTTTCCTGCCAGGGAGGTTTGACGTGAGGCAAAGGTGAAACCCTGAGCAGCAGGAGATGAAAGGGGGCAGAAAAGAAAAGAAAATCATCTTCAACAAAGGATCCCACACAACATCTGATATGTCAGTAGATTACCACTTGTCCCAAATTTTGGAACAAGTAAAGAGGAAGCAAATGATGCACCACCTCAGTGTTTTTAAAAAAGAGCTTTACATGCCTGTAACAATCTACTTGTGCAGGAAGGAACACAATATTTTCACACCCTTGGTTTTTGAGTCGTGTGTGCTTGCATTTCTTACTGAGTATAGATCAAAGAGAAAAGCAAGTGAATGAATAGTGCATCTGTTCTTCTCTCACTTACCAATGACATTTAGCTGAAGGTTAGCTGAGGCTGAGCCACAGTCGCTCTTGAGCTTCAACATGATGTTCCCACTGTCCTCCCTTACACAGTGTTTTAGTACTAACACTGTCTGTGTAGGACTCTTCTCTATCTCGGTTTTAGCATCTTCAAACACCTCAAGGCCATCCTTAAACCAGGTCACTTTAGGAATGGGTTTTCCCTTAAATGGGATCTTAATAGTTGCTGTCTGTCCTGCCTTGACAGTGATTGGGTCCTTGGCCAACAGGGACAGAACATCAGGATCGATAATTGGTGGATCTGCAAAAAAATAAAAAGATGACAATGTGGTCCAGGCTCTAAAACTGTAATCCCATTATGCCAAGCATCAATTCCTAATTCCGCAACACAAATGCTGTTGTTTCCTCTTTTGGTTATAACAGTAAGGTATTGCGACTTTGATTTCATCTGTCAAGGTAAACATCTGGCCGATGTATCATGTGGAAAAATATGAAATTGTTCAGTTTGGCAGTAAGAACGTCAAAGTCGAAGATTACCTAAATGGAGGATGATTGCAGAATTCCAAGGTGAAGGGGGATTTAGATGTTCTCGTGCAAGAGTCACAGAAAGTTAGCTCGTAAGTATAGCATGTAATCAAGGAGGTGAATGGAATGCTATTCTTTATTATGAGACTGTTTGATCACACAAATAAGGACGTTATGCTTCAGTTTTACTGGGCGTAGTGAGAACACATCTCAAATACTGTGTGCAGTTTTGGTCTCAATATTTAAGGAAGGATGGAAATCCATTAGAGGAGGTTTACGAGATTGATATCTGGAATGCGTGGATTGTGTTCAGTGAATAGATTGAACAGGCTGGACTTGTTTCCTTCGGAGTTTAGGTTAGTGAAGGGCAATTTGATTGAAGTGCATAAGATCCTGAATGGTCCTGACCAGATGGACGATGTTTCCACTGATGGGTAAATCCACAACGAGAGGAGATTTATTTTAACATCAGAAGAACCTTCTTTTAAAAGAGGAATGAAAAGAATTTTTTTTCTCTCAGGGGGCAATTTTGCCTCAGAAGATAGTGGAGGCAGGGACACAGAATTTGTTTGAGGCAGTTGTGAATAGAATCTTGTTGGGCAGGGGAATCAAGGGTTTTCACAGTTAGATGGGAATGTGTAATGTGATAGGCAAATGGACCTTATTGCGTGGCAGAGCAGACTCAAGGGGATGAATAGTCTCCTCCTAGTTTCTATAATCGTACGTTCACATTCAGGCATCAGCTGGGCACAAGAGGGAGAAGAAATGTCAAGGGACCGAATCTCTTGTAATTCAATTGAAGTCTATTATTTCTCTCAATATTTCATGAAAAATTAATTGAACTGAAAGCCAGTCAGATTAATAACCACCAGGTAATTTCCCTCACCAGATTACTGCCCAGGACGTAAAGCTTAATATTTGTCTCCAGGTATCAAATATCATTGTTTGCAAATCAATATTAGAAAATACAAATGTAATGTTCTAAAGAGCAATGGTAATACCTGCAATGGACAGTACTGCCTCACTCTCTGCTCCTTTTGCTTTGAATGTATACTTTCCTTCACTCTCATCATCCGCTCTATTGATGATCAGTTTGTGCACTGCCCCTTGTTTCACAATCTGTATGTTTTTTGTGTCTGTAATCTGAACAACAGACAAAGAACACATCATGAAGAAAGAAGTTGACAGAATAAGGGTTCAGAATGATAAGGAAACGTTTACAGCCTCACATGAAGCAGATTTCTTAACTAAGTGAAGGTAGAAATAGTGATGTGGGCAGGATTTTAACAAGAGGTTGGGATCCTGACATTGTATGCATTTTCAGATACTGATTCTACACTGTGTTGACAACACAAACACTGTTCTGTCTTTATTTGCAAAGTCTTTCCTTGGTGTGGAGTTCACCTCCAAACAGCAGTGGTAGGTGCTATAAAAGCAAGAAGTGGAAAAAGGCAGGACTGCAGCGGCATCCAGTGGCAGGGATTGTCAATGTTGCCACTTGCCCAAGGAATGGAAGAGGAGGCTGCGCCCAGAGCAGTGAGAAATGTATCCACTCCCATGTCTACCCTATGTGAAAGCAGATTCAAGATTTTCTGGACTCCTCGCTGCAGCAGGCAGTAAAAAAAATGCTGTTCCCTGCCAGTAGAGGTAGATAGCCAGCAAAGCTCATGAAGAGGACATTGGAGGAGATGGATAATGAGGTCAGTGACAGACAGATGTTGAGGAGGAAATGGACATAGTTTGGAATTGTTTCAGTGGACTCCTGAGGTTTAAAATTGTAAGTGCAAAAAAGGAACCTAACCATTCAGCAGGCACCAGAGAAGGATATTAAGAGGGCAGAGAGTTCGCCTGACCATGGGAGAGTTGCGTGCTCTGCAGCCTCTATGACCTGTAAAGCATGTGTCAGAATTCTGGTGCTGCTAGACAGGAGGCTGGGCTGCAGAATACAACAGTTTATGCAAGCTGATAACTGAGAGTGGTGTGGGAGGGAGGCACTGTCCTGAATGCATTTTTCTTCAAGTGGAAGATCAACTGGACATAGTATGTCAGGGGCAGTAAGAGGGCATGCCTGAGATATCAGGGACAGTGATAAGGCATGCTGGGATATCAGGGACAATGAGAAGTCATGCTGGGATATAAGGGACAATGAGAGGTCATTCCTGGGATATCAAGGACAGTAATAGGGCATGCTGGGATATCAGGGACAATGAGAGGTCATGCCTAGGATATCAAGGACAATGAGACGTCATGCTGGGATATCAGGGACAGTGAGAGGTCATGCCTGGGGTATCAGGGACAATGAGAGGACATGCTGGGATATCAAGGGCAATGAGAGGTCATGCTGGGATATCAGGGACAATGAGAGGTCATGCTGGGATATCAAGGACAGTGAGAGGTCATGCCTGGGATATCAGGGACAGTGAGAGGTCATGCCTGGGATATCAGAGACAATGAGAGGTCATGCCTAGGATATCAAGGACAATGAGAGGTCATGCTGGGATATCAAGGACAATGAGAGGACATGCCTGGGATATCAAGGACAATGAGAGGTCATGCTGGGATATCAGGTACAATGCAAGGTCATGCCTGGAATATCAGGGACAATGAGAGGTCATGCTGGGATATCAGGGACAATGAGAGGTCATGCCTGAGGTATCAGGGACGGTGAGAGGGCATGCCTGGGATATCAGGGACAATGAGAGCTCATGCCTGGGATATCAAGGACAATGAGTGTTCATGCTGGGATATCAGAGACAGTGAGAGGTCATGCCTGAGGTATTATGGACAGTGAGAGGTCATGCTGGGATATCAGGGACAGTGAGAGGTCATGTCTGAGGTATCAGGGATAGTGAGAGGGCATGCTGGGATATCAGGGACAATGAGAGGTCATGCCTAGGATATCAAGAACAATGAGAGGTCATGCTGGGATATCAAGGACAATGAGAGGACATGCCTGGGATATCAAGGACAATGAGAGGTCATGCTGGGATATCAGGGACAATGAGAGGTCATGCCTGAGGTATCAGGGACAGTGAGAGGGCCTGCTTGGGATATCAGGGACAATGAGAGGTCATGCCTGAGGTATCAGGGACAGTGAGAGGGTCTGCCCGGGATATCAGGGACAATCAGAGGTCATGCGTGAGGTATCAGGGACAGTGAGAGGGCATGCCTGGGATATCAAGGACAATGAGAGCTCATGCCTGGGATATCAAGGACAATGAGTGTTCATGCTGGGATATCAGAGACAGTGAGAGGTCATGACTGAGGTATCAGGGATAGTGAGAGGTCATGCTGGGATATCAGGGACAATGAGAGGTCATGTCTGAGGTATCAGGGATAGTGAGAGGGCATGCTGGGATATCAGGGACAGTGAGAGGTCATGCCTGAGGTATCAGGGACAGTGAGAGGGCATGCTGGGATATCAGGGACAATGAGAGGGCATGCCTGAGGTATCAGGGACAGTGAGAGGGCATGCCTGAGGTATCAGGGACAATGAGAGCTCATGCCTGGGATATCAAGGACAATGAGTGTTCATGCTGGGATATCAGGGACAGTGAGAGGTCATGCCTGAGGTATCAGGAATAGTGAGAGGGCATGCTGGGATATCAGGGACAATGAGAGGTCATGCTGGGATATCAGAGTGTGGTGCTGGGAAAGCACAGCCCATCAGGCAGTATCTGAGGAGCAGGAGAGTTGATGTTTTGAGCATAAGCTCAGAACTTATACTTGAAACGTCGACTCTCCTGCTCCTTGGATGCTGCCTGACTGGCTGTGCTTTTCCAGCACCAACCTCTTCCACTCTGATCTTCAGCATCTGCAGTCCTCACTATCTCCATATCAGGGACAGTGAGAGGGTTTCCTGACATATCAGGGACAGTGATAGGACATGCTGGGATATCAGGGACAGTGATAGGACATGCCAGGGATATCAGGGACAGTGAGAGGGCATGCTGGGAAACCATGGCTGGCATCACTGCTATTTGTTTCGAGGAGCTGATTCTTGTATTGGCTGGAGTGGAATGCCAGTGGGATGCCAAGACTGAGAAATGGAGACTGAGCTTAGACAGATTGAAAATATCTTAACATCTCCACATCCAGGGAAAGCATGGCAATCGCAGTCATTGAGTGCATTTAAGGCAGAGATAGATAGATTCTTGATTAATAAGGGGATCAAAGGTTATGGGCAGAAGGCAGAAGAATGAGATTGAGAAACATCAACCACAATCATTTGACAGAGCAGATTCAATCGGCCAAATGGCTGAATTCTGCTCCGATATCTTATTGTCTATTAATATGAAGATAGAGATCCCAAAGTTCCTTATGGTCCAAGTACTTAGAAGATCAAAGTATCCTGGGAAGGTATAGAAAATAATCAGAAAACCAAGCTTTTATATCTAGAGGTTTAGAATACAATGGGATGGAAGTTATGCTATATTACAGGTTAAACCATACTGGGGCCAATGGAAGAAATTTTGAGCACTACATCTGAGGATATACTGGTGAGAGTTCAGCAAAGACTTACCAGAAACATACCCAAACTTCGAGAGATAAATTATAAGGAGAGATTGCAAAACAAATGTATTTCCTGGAATCAGAATGTTAATAGACAATTTGATTGACTTTTCAAAACAGGAAAGGAAGCATTAGAGTTGATTAAGAGAAACTATTTCTGCTAGTTCACGAGTCTAGGATTATCCAGGACAATTGAAGATAGATTTTTCAGAAGTGATTTTCAAAGACACTTCCATATACAAAGGGTTATAGAAGTTTAGAACATTCTTCCTCAAAACGCAATAGATGCTACATCAATTGTAGTTCTAAAACTAGAATTTGATGCTATCCGAAAGTATTAAAATTGCTGGATAAAGGAGTGTGTATAATTGTGGATTAACATGCTCTAAAAATTAGAGAACAGGCTTAATTGACAAAATGACCTGTTCTTGTGTTCTTCCTCTCTTACGTTTCCAGGAAGCTACCCTCCAAATTCAGATTGATGAATAGGAATGGATGGGGATAAATGTGTGTAACATTGCATTTAGTGAATAAAGTTAATATACTGTCAGTATTGGTCATGAAGTATGACATTCATAATGCCAGTAAACAAGTTTCTCAGAGTAAATCTTTCATTATAACTTAAAGTAACAATCTGCTGATGTATACGTACCTCTTTCCCATCCTTTAGCCACACTCCATCAACTTTCTCATCATTTAGTACCACACAGAATTCTGCAGGTTGGCCTGTCTGAGGGTGGGCATCAGACATTCCACTCTTAACTGTGGCAAACCGGTCTGGGGTGGTATGAAAATAAGGCATACGTTAATGTCTAGTGCAAGCCACAGAGAGGAACTTTACCATTATTTGTTTAGCACAGTCGTAAAAAGCAGTGTTTGACACTATATGAATTATTTATCATTCCCTATGTCAGACATTTAAACTACAAGAAAAAATGCAGATATTCAGCTTATTGCTGATAAGATGATGAAGGCCATTAAAAAAAATGAAGCCAGCTTTGCTGTTTAATCTGATAAAAGGTTCAAATATCAAAGTTGTAAATTGAATTAAGACAATTAAAAGAGGGAAAGAAGTCAGGTGAAATGTTTTCACTCAAAGGGCCATAGAGGTGTGAAGAGGGATCCTCTTGTGTTGCAGTGATAGTGTCCCTACCCCTAGATCAGGAGGCCTGGGTTCAAGTCCCACCTGCTCCAGAAGTATAGAGTAACATCTCTGAATAGGCTGGTTAGGAAACATAGGTTAAACAAAAAAAATGGTGTGGAATTGATAAGTGTGGAAGTACAATGAAGAGAATTGAGTTCAAAAAGCAATTGAATGGGGATGGGGGTTGATGGTTATGTTAAGAAAGTAGACAAATGAGCTCAGCTTTCAAAAAGCCCAGACTTCTTCAGTCTGACAGTTTGCTTCTATTCTGAAAAAGTTGGTTCTTCTTACCTTGAACATTCAATGTGCAGGCACAGGTGTACTCTCGATCATCATTGTCTTGCATGGCCACAACTGTGTACTCCCCACTGTCTTCAAGCTCAGCATCATCAATAATCAGCTCAACCCGTCTTCCTTCCCGCATCATATTGTACTTTGGGGACCTGGTGATCTCTTTGCCATTCTTTAACCACTTGATTCGGACATCTTTGGAGCTCAGTTCACATTCCAGTCTCGCTTTGCCTTTTTCCTTTACATGTACATTCTTCAAGGCACTTGGGAACTGGATAGGGAGTCCTGTAGAGGTTGAAGAAAACTAAGAATGTTTAATCAATTACTGTATGAGTTTCCTTCAACAATAAAAAAATGCCAGAGAACATTTGCTCATTTTCTGCAAATTGCTGCCCTGAATTATTATATTTTGCTAATGGACTGCAAATAGAGATTACTGCTCTTCCCTCTTCCTAAGTCCCCACGTTATATAAGCAGAGCTGGTCTCAGAAACCTATATTGGAGTTGAGCATTTTCACCTTCATTGCCAAGGTGGTCATTTGGCAGGGTAGATTACTTGATTGTTGGAGAGCACTGATTTTTATTGATTTCAAAGGGTTGAAGATCAGACAGCCTGTGAAGCTAAAAATTACCCTCCAAACTATTCTGTTTCTATACCTCTGTTAATATTGCCTGCTCTAGTTAACAGGTGGCAATGACACTTCTTTACTCATCTCTTTTTTTCCCAGGAGAAATGCTGGATAGTCAATTACTTAGGAGAGTATTTGGTTGAGACTAGCAAATCAGAGGCTTCAAATTATTGTTTAGTGTGTTTTTTTCCTGTATGAGTGAGTACAATTGGATGAATTCCTATGTTTATTATTTTAAGAAAGTCATTAACTCATATATGCATGAAGGCTTCATTGAACACATTTACCCAATGGTGCATAAAGTAATTTAAACCTTCTTTCAAAATGTACCAGCTTATTGGGGTTAAATTAGATGCATGTAAATTGTGATGATACAACTGATCATAATTCTGACAACAGTAAAAGTCTCCAGCCTAGACCAAGCATATGTTCTTAGACACCACACTAGAGAGTCACATTTGAGAACAAACTATATAAAGGATTGGAAACAAAGCAGTGTCACAGTACATAAGGAGTTGAAGAGCCTTTTTCTAGTGCTAAGGAGTAAACAGCCTCAGGGACAGTGCATGCGCAGAAATACACTTTGTGCTCCAGCCTTTTGCAGTGATATGCTGGGCTTCCCCATCATTGAGCACTGAGATATTTGTGAAGCCTCCTCCTTCACTGAGTTGTTTCATTGTCTGTCCCCATTCATGACTGGATGTAGCAAGACTTACATCTGATCCATTGGTTATCGAATTAGTTAGCTCTATCTGCCAATTGTTACTTGCGCTGCTTGGTATACAAGTAGTCTTGGTGTTATTGCTTCAGCAGGTTGGCACCTCATTTTTAGATATGCCTGGTATTGTTCCTGGAATGTCATAGGACATGCTGGGCTATCAGGTTACAGATTCTATGTGAGCATAATTTTGCTGTTGCTAATAGCCCATGGCACCTCATGGCTACCCAGTTCTGAGTTGCTAGGTCTGCTGGAACTTCACATCTTTTAGTGCCACACAGTACCATGAAGACAGGACTTCACTTCCACAGGCACTTTGCAGTGGTCAATCCTACACATTGTGTCATTGACAGATACATCTGTTACAAGTAGCTCAGTGAGAATGAGGTCCAGAATGTTTCTCCTTCTTGCTGATTTCATTACAACATGCCACAGACCCAGTCTAAAAGCTATGTCCTTTAGGACTTAACCAGTCTGGGCAATAAGTAGTGATGCTGAGTCACTCTAGGTGATGGACATTGAAGTCACCCACCAGGGTACTTACTGCATCCTTGTCATATTCAGCGCCTCCTCCAACTATTGGTCAATACATAAAAGTACCGATTCCTCAGTTGAAGGGAGGTGATACATAGTAATCAGCAGGATGTTAACATGCCCATATTTGACCTGATGTTATGAGACTTCATTGTCTTCAGAGTTAATGTTGAGGACTCCTATGGCAAGTTCCTCCTCTGTGAAGACCACTAAATACTTTTGCTGGGTCTGTCCATAGAGGGAGTCATCAGATAGGGGAGACAGTATTGGGGAGGTAGAGCTAGTCAGCAGCAAGGGTGAAGGTTTGCTCTCAACCGGACTCTGCTACCTGATGCCAGTTAGTGCCAAGCAGGCACCGTATGTCTTTGAATGAGGGGTCACTCCTGCGAACCCACAGCCAGGGTTGTTTGCCATGCTCCGTCACATGGTGAACCCTCCCTAACCATTGCTGGGTTTATACCAATAGCACTGAGATGAGGCTCTTAATTAATAGCCTAAACACCTCAATTGGTGGCAGCATGAGTAAGCAATCCCACAAGCCTTCCTGCCATGGACTTCATCCGGATGGAGGGCTAAAAGCAATGGGGCCTCCACTTGCCACCTTCACTCCTGTACCACCACACCGACACTGGGGACATCACAAGGTTCAGCCCTAGTGGCACTTTTTCATGTGTCAAGGCAGAATATAAAGAACTTATTTAGTCCCTCAGTTATCCCAATTCCATGCACAGATATACATTATGGTCCCTAGTATTGAATGGGTAGCAAGCTAAGAGTCTCTCAGTTTCCTTTAATGTAGGTTAACTGAGATGACAGCTCCTTGGCTGATTTTTTACGTCTTAATAATTACTTTAAGATCCAATGAGAATGACATTTAATCTGAACATAATCAATGGGTGTCACCACTATTTGATTGATAGTACCTGACCTCAAAGAGGGTAGTGCAAATAGATTTACTTAAAAACAAGGCCTTGCTCTTTTAAGTAACTCTGCCAGCCTGCTGTGATATAACATACGGGCTATCTGCAGTTGTGATTTGGAGGTTAGGTTGTCTGCAGAAAAACTGTATTCGCCAACATCACTTGGTCGCACATCTTTGATTTTCAAGGTATGGGTCAGTCCATCCTCTGACACAATGATGTCATGCTTGTCATCTCGCTTCACCTCAACACCTTGGAATTTCCAGCAGACACTCGGGACCTTCTTAGTGAGGCGGCACTCAAAGGTTCCTGTTTGTCTCTCCACCACCTTTATAGGTTTGAGTTCCACCCCAAACCTAAGTGGCTCATCTGTGAGAAAAGTGATTTTAAAACAATATTTAGTGAGATATTTACAGTGGAATGACATCACAGACTTGAACAGTTATGGAACACATTTTATTTTGTACTTCCTCTGGAATTAAGACTTGGTTACTCAGTGACCTCTCATTTTATTGGGATTCCACCATTTTGTTGTCCTTTCCATTACTGACAAATATCAACAATCTGGCATTGTGATTACACCCATGGTTGCAACAACTACATTTACATAGCTGCTTTAACATTGTCTAATGTCCCAAGGTGCATTAAAGGAGTGTAATAAGATAAGACACTGGCACCACACTATTGTTTTGGGATATGTTGCACAATAGTTTACCTATTAACATAACATGCAGTTATACAGATTATTTGATTAACTAATAGTTCATTGACTGGTTAGATGTGAAGGGAAAGGATTTCAGGTGGGGCTGGTGTTTGTAAATTATTGTCAGTCTGAATAGTTAGTAAATTCTATCCACAATTAAAGGTATATTGGTTTCTGCCTCACTTACTGTCTTGAATCCAGATTGACTTTAGTGTAAAAGACATAGACTGGGCACTTTGCAGCACCAAGAGTGGCTACCTTAGGAGCTTTCATGATCTTGCAATGATATATCGAAATTAGGGGAGCAATAATTCCACAGGACGCTTTTGGTGTGTGCTGTTTCAACATAAATTTTACAGGATGAATAAATCGCTCAGGATCTGTTTGTGAAGTTATCAATTTATGTCATTTCAATACTGGTGTGATGTTTGAGGGGCACCTCATCCACCACCTTCCGATATTAACTCCTGACACACAGTAACAGCAGTGAGTACTGTATACAAAAAGATTCACTGCAGTAATTCACTCAAGATTGACGTGGCAGGACCTTCCAATCCATGCAACCTCCACCATCTTGGAAGAATAAGGGCAGCAGATGCATGGCAACGCCACCATTAGCAAGTTCTAAGATAAAGGAACCTTGGATGACGAGAGCGGTGGAGCTTCTCGTCAAAAGGAAGAAGGTAGCTTACATAAGGTGGGGGAAGCTAGGGTCAAGCTCAGCTCTAGAGGATTACAGGCAGGCGAGGAAGGAGCTCAAAAATGGTCTGAGGAGAGCCAGGAGGGGGCACGAGAAAGATTAGGGAGAACACAAAGGCATTTTACACTTATGTGAGGAATAAGAGAATGGTCAAAGAAAGAGTAGGGCCGATCAGGGATAGCATAGGGAACTTGTGTGTGGAGTCTGAGGAGGTAGGGGAAGCCCTAAGTGAGTTTTTTGCTTCTGTCTTTACGAAAG
>NC_057725.1:53310354-53316662 GCF_004010195.1 Chiloscyllium plagiosum | reverse complement strand
GTCCAGTTCTGGTCACCCTATTATAGGAAAGATGTGGATGCTTTGGAGAGGGTTCAGAGGAGGTTTACCAGGATGCTGCCTGGACTGAAGGGCTTATCTGATGAGGAGAGGTTGACTGAGCTCTGACTTTTTTCATTGGAGAAAAGGAGGAGGAGAGGGGACCTAATTGAGGTATACAAGGTAATGAGAGGCATAGATAGAGTCGATAGCCAGAGATTATTTCCCAGGGCAGAAATGACTAACATGAGGGGTCATAGTTTTAAGCTGGTTGGAGGAAAGTATAGAGGGGATGTCAGAGGCGGGTTCTTTACACAGAGAGTTGTGAGAGCATGGAATGCGTTGCCAGCAGCAGTTGTGGAAGCAAGGTCATTGGGGACATTTAAGAGATTACTGGACATGCATATGGTCACAGAAATTTGAGGGTGCATACATGAGGATCAGTGGTCAGCACAACATCGTGGGCTGAAGGGCCTGTTCTGTGCTGTACTGTTCTATGTTCTATGTTCTATCTGTTGTATTATAAGATGTAGAATATGAAAACAAATCATTTAGTTTACTTTTCATCAGCTTTGTTCAAGGATTGTTTATATGCTTTCAAAATGTGTATTTGAACATAGTTGGGATGTCTATTAATACTGCGGCACAGTGACACAGTGGTTAGCACTGCTGCCTCACAGCGCCAGAGACCCGGGTTCAATGCCTGCCTCAGGCGACTGACTGTGTGGAGTTTGCACGTTCTCCCCGTGTCTGCGTGGGTTTCCTTCGGGTGCTCCGGTTTCCTCCCACAGTCCAAAGATGTGCAGGTCAGGTGAATTGGCCATGCTAAATTGCCCGTAGTGTTAGGTAAGGGGTAAATGTAGGGGTATGGGTGGGTTGAGCTTTGGTGGGTCAGTGTGGACTTGTTGGGCCGAAGGGCCTGTTTCCACATTGTAATGTAATCTAATCTAAAAACAGCAGATAGTTAAGTAGATGTTTGGAGTGAATTGATTAAATAATTGACTGTGTGCATAGATACAAAGGAATACTTGCCCAGGCTTGGGCATACTCCTGTAAAGCAACTTGTCCTAAGGAGTTAGTTTGACTCTTGAGGTGATGTTCCAGCAAGGATGGATTTTTACAAACCCTTCCAAAGCCATCCTAAGCCCCACCCATTTCTTGGGGTACAGTGGGGTACAAGGCTTTACATGTCAATGCACGTAGTGCTGCAGCTGGACCATCAGTAAAACAGAAGCTCGATTTGAATTTAGATAGTGACTTTCATAACATAAAACAAACTGACTCCAAGTACTTTGCAATTAATTAGCTTTTTAAATATATGGTTTCTAGTCAATACAGGAAGAATGATTGGCAAAATGAGATAAAGATGTAGAAGATCAGATAACACGATGTGAATTCAGGAAACACCTAAGAAGCAGGTGTTACAAAAGGGAAGCTATGGAAATGAAACAAACGTGTTTATGGCATGAATATTGCAACAAGGGTAAGATATTTCTCAGTTAGACCCATCTTGCTAAGAGTAAGTTGCATTTAACATAAAGCAATGCTCTACCAGTATTTCAAATAAAAACTGGCAGACATCTTTATGATGCATGTTCGATGACTTTCTGTGAGGAAGCTGCACAAAATTTAAACAATGCATGATATATGGGAGTTTAATGAATACAGGAAACACAGCAGCCATTTTGTGTTTAGCAAGATCCCACTAACAGCCCACACCAATGAATGAATAAGATGAAATTATGTAATAAAGATCAGAGAATCCATTAGTATCTTTGATTGAGAAATAACTGTTGATTTGGAATCCATATACAAGTCTCCTGCTCATTTCAAAGTTAAACCATAGGATTCACCTGAAGGTTGATAGAGCATTGGTTTTCTGTCTCACCCATGCCCACAGGCAGCTGCCCCCAAGACTCAGGTGCCAGCATACAGTATCAGAAGAGGCAGAGATTGAAAGCTGCCTGGGCAAATAAGAGGAGGCCAGACAGCAGCAAGGACTGCTTCATTTGGGAGATCTTAATGTTTTTACTGCCACTTTGTGAAGCTTACTGCATCTTCCGCATGATGATCTTGGGAAGTAGCAGTAAGTTAGTTGAACAGTAGGAAAATGTGCGAGGGATTACAACATCCCTATGTTCATCACAAGGAGTGACTTGTGATGGCTCAGAAAAGTATGATCATTGGCAATGTAAATGATTGTGGAAAATAGATATGCAATTGGTCAGCGTGTTTACCTAAGAATCCACTGCACAGTATTACACTATATCCACATGCAAAATTAACAACATCTTTCTGCTGGATACCTTTCACTTTCAGCCCCACAGTGAATTTTTTATCTCCTACTACCAGGGTGTATTGGCCAGCATCCTTCTGGGTTAAGTTCTTCACAGAAAGCATAAACTTGGTTCCCATTTGTTTAATTTCAAACTTCCCCAATGAGAATTGTGTTCTTAATGGCTCGCCATCCTGCAACATAACAGAAACAAAATTGTTAACTGTTTCAGGAGAGAAAAGCAGTCTTCAGTGAGCAACCTGAAATGAAGTAGACTGTGATCAATATTGTGCAGCTTAAGAGACAAGAAAACAGGAACAGAACCACAAAGTAAGTGCAAGCTCATTTACTGTTGACAATTCCACTTATCACACTTCAGCAGCTCCCTAACCGATGTTTGTCCAACCTACCTTCTATCTAGTGATGAGGAGCAGGATTACTTTATTTTTCCATCCTGGAATGCTAATATTTCAAATTCTATCCCTGTTGAGATCAATGAGCTGAACAAATGCCAGGGATGGAACATATCTTATGTTGTGAATGGTTAGAAACGACATGAGATATGCCGTGACTCAAATCAGTCTGCAATCTGACATCAAGTGGTCTGTATTGGTCTGGGCTCACAGTTTTCTTTATTTCTTAGTGAGATCTCTCAAACTCTGCTTTAATTACATAACTCCACAGTAAACTCCACCATAGATGTTTAGGGGTGAATTCACGTACGGCTTCTCTGCTGACCTGCTGTAAAACTTTGGAGAAAGAGTTAAAGAAACCCCAGGAATGCATATAAATGTTGTTTATATTACACTTCTGGCTTTCCCATCAGTTTTCTCCAAAGGTTACAGTGAATGAGTAAGAGAACTCTCCAGAAAGTTTCTCCCCATCAATGCATCCTATGGAGAGCTAAGCTATTGAGCTGCAGATGCACCAAGTGTGTGTCAGCCTTTTACCATTTCCAAGGCCCTCTATTAGGGTCAATTGTCTCCAATGATTAGCCAGTACTGCAGAAAAAATCCAATACTATCTGTATAAGGTAAAAGAGGAGTAGCCGTGTTTTGCCAAAATGTAGTGGAGTGTGGTGTTAGCTAAACATTCATAAATCGAAGAATAAAGAATCACATGTGGTGTTAGGCAGCACAGTGGCTCAGTGGTGAGCACTGTTGCCTCACAGCACCATGGGCCTAGGTTCGATTCCTGCCTCAGGCAATTGTCTGTGTGGGTTTCCTCTGGGTCCTCTGGTTTCCTCCCACAGTCCAAAGACGTGCAGGATAGGTGAATTGGCCATGCTAAACTGCCCATAGTGCTAGGTGCATTAGTCAGGGATAAATGTAGGTGAATGAGTCGGAGGGTCGGTGTGGATCTGTTGGGCTGAATGGCCTGTTTTCAGACTGTAGGTAATCTAATCTAAACACACTGAAAAGATAAGACTGCAAATCTGATTGAGAAGGCTATTAGAATTAAATTATATTCACTGTTAACAACAATCCAGACAGGTTTCTGACATTTTAAACAATGTCAACATTTCAAGAATTTAATTCAAAAAATCTCTACTCCCTTTATATCAGCACAGTTATTGCAGTGCCACACATGTGTGTAGAAGTTATATTGTGCCTTCATTCACCAGTTTTCCACAATGTGTATTAGGAGTTTGTCTGACAAAAGGGGGATCATAGTATAGTTGCTCCTATTGTTTTCAATGGAAATAAATTGGGCAGGTTTTGCAGTGGGAGGGTGATGTGCTCCACTAGAAAACTGCTCAGGCAGTAAAGGTGGAAATTATCTCCACTCTGTCATTTCTAAGCACCTCTTTGTTCACTTCAGTGTATCCCATCCAGCTCTGCACAATTTCACAGAGAAACAGGTCAATCTTGTATAGATTATACTACCTCAAATTGGGCAATATAGCAGAAAGAACGTTTGATAAATGGTGCTCTCAGCCCAATTACCACTTTCTCAAACTAGGCTTTCCACCAACCCACCCGCCCATCCCCAGCCTCATCAAGGATCAAGGGTTACGGGAAGAAAGCAGGAGAATGGGGTTGAGAAACTTATCAACCATGATTGAATGACGGAGCAGATTCGATGGGCTGAATGGCCTAATTTCTGTTCCTATATCTTATGCTCTAATGGTCTTATCAAGCCAACCCCTTGAGGTCTGACATGTGTAAATCTATAAAGCCATTGGACCATATGACACACATTATTTTCTGCCTTCTGGTCAACCAAATTGTCCTCCTCAGGGACCACCAAGAAGTTGGGAGGAATGTTGACACATTAACTGCACTTCCTGGAAGAGTTACTCATTCTTTTTGGGTAAAGGCACTCAGTGTAGGCACTTCCTGTTTCCATTTGGGGAAAGCACAAATGAATCCACTCTCTTCTGTTCAATCTCACCTTTTTCCTATTGCCACTTCCATGCCTACTCGAATCCATCTGGGATTGGTTCATTCTCACCTATTCAAGGTGGTACCTCTCTCTTCATGTGCCCCAGCCCTCCTGTCAGTTTAGCAAACTCTTCCTCTTCTCAACTCTTGGATTAATACTGACACTCTTTGCCACACTCAGTTAATGCTAGAATATTTTAAATTACTGTGATCCAAAGTGCTTCTTCTCTTCTTCCCTTAAGTATCATTTTCTGTCTCTTGTTTAATTCCTTTCCCATACTTTCCACAGTTCTTTGTCACTTCCTCTCCTTTCTCCCTTCTATTCATCACACTTCACTGCTCTCCATTTTCCTTCCTTCACCCATTTACATGACATTATTTCATCTGTTCCTCTTCTCTTAACTTCTGTCCACTCTTCCCCTTTCAGTGTCATGCACTCCTTTATCACTAGCCATTTACCATTCTCCTTTACACTGTTTCTACCTGAGTACTGGAGTAATTGGACTTTTTTCGATCACTGCCTCCTAACGCATGATGTGGCTTGCACATTATGCGGAACAAAGATCTCATCAATGAACAATGAGATTGGGTATCAGCAGTGCAGAGGGGAAAGGACAGTGTCCTCAAAAGAAAGATTGTCTGTGTGAAGTACTGACAGTCAATATTTACACTAATTCCAGTATGTTGTGAATTAGGTGGTGGGGAATATTGGCCCTGATCACTAGCTCATACCTCTTGTGTATAAGGACACATCCAAAAGCTACTTGCTCATGGTGAATTAATCTACCAATATTCACTCTTTCGCATCCAACATCAAAAGGATCACTCAGCGTTATACAGAAGGGTTGCATCAAGATGCATATTTTCAGGAGATAAGGTGGCAAAATGAATAATAGGAAGTGAATGTAACACTTATCAGAAGTAACTATTAATAAGAACTCAGCACATTTATCATCTGCGGAGGTTCAACTTCATTGTTGCAGTCAAACCTGATGAAGACCAAAAAGTCAAACATTTGACTACTTCCCATTGCAAGTTAGACTTTAATCCTGCAGATTTAATCACCAGAACCCTACAAAACACAAAGCTGATTATTCCATAAACTCACTATTATCTATTGCATTGACATCGAAGGAAATAGAGTGATAATGAACTTGACACAACAATATCAGCACTAAGTATCAGCATTGCCATACACTGTAGGTAATAGTGAATGGGGTGTGTTCTTATTGGAGAACTTGCCCATTTCCAACTGCAACTATACAGTAAAATCCCGTGCATTATTGTTGCAGATGAGGCAATGTACAATTGTAAATAAATTTCAGGATTTGGCTTAAATATTCATGAGTCTAGTGATGCTAGTAATTCCCACAACTAGTCTGAGCATCAGGCATTCAAGAATTTGGTTTATTGCTCAGTCATACAAGCAACGTTATAACCCATAGACTTGGCAATAAAACATCCTTGTGATGTAAACTATAGAGAAAGAAAGCATCCAAGGAGCAGGAGAATCGACGTTTCGGGCATGAGCCCTTCTTCAGGAATGAGGAAAGTGTGCCAAGCAGGCTAAGATAAAAAGTAGGGAGGAGGGACTTGGGGGAGGGGCGTTGGAAATGCGATAGGTGGAAGGAGGTTAAGCTGAGGGTGATAAG
>NC_057725.1:53273949-53309922 GCF_004010195.1 Chiloscyllium plagiosum | reverse complement strand
CTTAACCTCCTTCCACCTATCGCATTTCCAACGCCCCTCCCCCAAATCCCTCCTCCCTACCTTTTATCTTAGCCTACTTGCACACTTTCCTCATTCCTGAAGAAGGGCTCATGCCCGAAATGTCGATTCTCCTGCTCCTTGGATGCTGCCTGACCTGCTGCGCTTTTCCAGCAACACATTTTTAGCTCTGATCTCCAGCATCTGCAGTCCTCACTTTCTCCTCGAGAAAGAAATCCAAGTGCCATGGCATGTGAGGTAGTTTTTTTTGTCCCAATTGGGGCAATGTTAAAACATTCAGTGTAATAATCCTGCCTTACCTTGAACCACTGCATCTTCATGTTAGGATCTTTCAATTCCAAAACTGTATCAAAGGTAACTGTTGAGTCGACTTTGCCTTCCAGGTCCTCCAATGGCTTTAAAACCTTTACTGCCTGTCAGAGCAAAGTCAAGCAATGCATCACTAATGAGAACAGATCACTTTCTGTATTCATTGAGATGAGGAACATCCATTGATAGCATTTCCCTCCTTAAGAAAAAAGGAAAAACCTTGTTTTCAAAGTTTGTCCCAGCTCTGTAAAGTTGTACAAAAACTTCACTATTTTCACACTTCATCCCCTTTGTAATAAAGGCCAGCAATGCATCTTCTTAACTACTTGCGTACCTGTATGCTAACATTTTGTGATTCACACATGAGGACACCCAAACCTTTCAAGATCACAGCATTCTGCAATCTTTGAATTCCCGTAATATTCTACCATTCAATACTTCTTAGCAAAGTGCACAGCCACACATGTTTCACGTACTCCATCAATAAATCTTTGCCCACTCAATTAATTGGGAGGCAATAGCCTAGTGGTATTATTGCTAGACTGTTAATCCAGAGATCCAGATAATGTCCTGGGGATCCAGGGTTGAATCCCGCTAGGGCAGATAGCATAATTTGGACTCAGTAAAATCTGGAAGTAAGAGTCTAATGATGACTATGAATCCATTGTCGATTGTTGGCAAAACCCATCTGGTTCAGTAAGGAAGGAAACTGCCATCCTTACCTGGTCTGGCCTACATGTGACTCCAGACCCACAGCAATGTGGTTAACAAGTAGGAATGGGCAATAAATGCTGGCTTGATCAGTGATGCCCTTGTCCCATGAATGAATAAAAACAAACAGTCTATCGCCTTTTCCAGGATGGACTCTTTGGGCTGAGTTTTATTAGACTTGGGGAGACTCTGTGGAAGTGTAAAAAAGCAGCTAGGTCTTGATTCCAGGATTCCCAATCCCATTCCTAGGATTACTGATTTTCACGAGTGCCATGAAATGTTCTCAGTGCAAAGCTACCTGCACCAGGTAATACTGAGCTGACTGGCTCACTGTTGGGGCTGGGCATGTTCTAGCCTGTTGCAATTTTATGGAGTGTCACTAACAGAAACTACAAACACTTGAAACCTCTGTGTTGTGTAAGAAAGCATTGTGTAATTGGCAGAATAGATGACAGCTCCAGAACTGTCGATGAAGTCATGATTTCACTGCGACTCAGCTGCTTCAGCAATCTAATGGATGGCTGGGCTCTTCGCTAAGCTTTTGTGCAGTCTTGAATCTGGATAACTGACAGTCTTATGGGCCTTTAAACCTCTCTCCTTTCACCTTAAAAATATACCCCTGAGTCATAACCTGCTAGGATTGTTTGCAATTCATTCAGTCCCTTCATCCAAGTCATGAACACAGATTGCAAATAGTTGAGGTCCCAGCACAGGTCTCTGTGACACTCCACTAAGTTACAGTGTTCCAACCTGAAAATGACAAATTTATCCCTCTTTTCTGTTTTCTTTAGTTGAGCAATCCTCTATCCATGCTAACATATCACATCATGACCATAAGATCATTTTTCACATTTACATGGTGGCTTATGGCATGACTTTTGGAAGTCTAAACATATTAATTACTTTTAATTCATCTTGATTAATACTTTCTCAAAGAACTCTTAATAAGTTTGTCAAACATGGGTTTCCCTTTCATAAAACTGTTTTGACTCTGCTTAGTTTCTCATATACCAATGTGCCCAAGAAGTAAAATGTGGCTGCAATTGTATTTCTCAACCAAAGAGAAAAGTAACTTTCAGCCCATCACTTTGATCTGGAATTCAGATGCAAAGGTTGTTGAATCTATCACTCTCCCCAACTTCCCTACACTCTTGGACATAATCTAAGAAAACATTTACTTTCTAATTTGCCATTTTTACCCATTCCCGTTTTCAATCTTTCTCCATTGAAATTATGGTCTACTTGAGCAATATTACTATTGTCAGAGTTCTCTGGATTTTCAGACTTGTTTGACATTCAAGTGTCTCCATAGTGCACTGATTCCTACTCAACCTCATTCCTGAGCTCAAAACTTTTCAAACTTTTCCCACCTCAGTCTCTACTTTTTTCTTCATTTCCTTTAAGCGCTTCAGCATTCCTCTGAAGTCAGTGAAGCCATACTGCAGGCAAATTTTCTCATAATCCTTCTTATCGGCTTTCATTAAGATCTCCCACATCTCCTTTTCATCTGGAACTTTCCTTTCTTCCTTTGGAGCTGGTGCTGACCTGCAAGTAAACCTCAGTTACTATCAAGTATGATGTAAATTCCAATTCCTCACTGAATGATCTCCACACAGCAAGCCGAGGTGAGGGGCTTCAAAGTCTGAGCACATTTTCCGATTTATTCCGATGGATGCAATATTTATGATTTTTGATTAATGCCTGTAAGGCCCAAATAGCACTGCAGGATCCCAGCAAATGTACCCAATATTTTGGAGGACAAACTCCACCATGTACCTTCTTCATACCCTGCACTATATCAGGTCAAGTGAAGAAAGGCATACCAGCACAGAGATTAATGGGCATAGAGTTCAAACAATCATACAAATGGTGTGAGTGGTCTG
Organism: Chiloscyllium plagiosum; assembly: GCF_004010195.1. NCBI lineage: Eukaryota > Metazoa > Chordata > Chondrichthyes > Orectolobiformes > Hemiscylliidae > Chiloscyllium > Chiloscyllium plagiosum. The sequence continues at coordinate 53,307,001 of NC_057725.1, read as the reverse complement.
CCTATAAATTCTGTGCCAGTATGCTTTTCTTCACTTCACCTGTCAAAGGAGCAGTGTTCTGAAAGCTTGTGACTCCAAATAAATCTATTGGACTATAACCTGGTGTTGTGTGACTTCTGATGTTGTCCACCCCAGTCCAACACTGGTACCTCCACATCATGAATGTTTTTGTCTTAAGAATCTGCATGTTGTCTCAGAATTTACTTTTGCAAGGACAAAGGTCAAAACAGGGACCAAATCAAATGAATACCAATCACTGAACTGTCATTTGGTTTTGTTCTAATTGTCCCAATCATATATTTGTATGACTTTATATTTTTATATATTTATGGACTTTTTCCAATAAATCACTTGTTATTTTTCCAAATTAAACCATCTCCCTTTTCATCCTCTTTCTTCTGCTGGGTTTTCTATTACTGAATAACATATACATCTTTTACTGAGTTTGTACATGTGTTAAGGTGAGTCCATTAAACATAGTTGACCACATTTGTAGAGGGAGGAATCAGGACAGGGTGCAACTATTGGTATAGACAATGCTTAATGCGGTATAAGCAGCTCTTGCGTTTATAGGAACTTATACAAATAATTTTAATTTAGTTCACTTTTATATGTGTTTGTGATGGGATGAATGTACATTTTGCATAATTTAGGAACAAAATGTGCAATTTGTGATGGTATAATAGAAATAATATTTGGCAATACGTTATACAAATGCCTACATAAGCAATATGTGTTGTGTTGTACATGCTAAAATGCAAAGAATATACAGGCTTCCACTGATGAATAACTGAACACTAAACCGAGTGACACTAGAACAGGAATGACTTGTTTAGATCTCTGTCAGTGTTCCGTTAACCATCCTATCCAAATGGCAGAGTCCAATATCTGTCAGAAGAGTAAAATGAAAGACATCAGTGTTTCCCATTCTGGTTTGTCAGCCAGTGGCCTCTCCTGGCAAGTGCTTATGTGTAACCATCTCGTGAAGCTGTAACACATTGACTGATGTAGCTGAATAAAGTAATGCACCTTCTGAAGCGTTAAAAGTGTTGGTCAAATTTAGTATAACTTGTTTCTGTCCACCAGTTACATCAATGGAAACAAAGCACCGAGTCAGAATGAACATTGATCAATGCATATGGGTGTTGTCCAAGGTACATCAGCAACAGGTTTCACATTAAATAAGTCAAACAATAATAATAAATACATGATAAGTAATAAATATGTAATCATTTATATAATGATATTTAACAACAAAATACATGTTACAGTAGGTGGGAGGAGCTAAGAAAAAAAGATTGAGGATAGCTGTTCCATATATTCCACACTTACCAAACTCCTTCTATAATTCCTACAATTATCCTGATAATGTCAAAAGTGGGTCATTACAGATTCTTTGTATATCATATGGTTACTTATTGAATATCCTTTTTAGATCTCAGAGATGACCATTACACATCCTATTACTACCATTGATTCAGTATCCTCTATTTATTCTACATTATCTCACAAGTAACATCCTTACTGAACCAAGTCCCTCATAAAGCAGCACCCTACTGAACGATCAACAACGTTTTATATGGACCATAGTTTTCACTGCATATTCTCTATCCAAACATTCCAGTTACCAAAATCCCTCTATGTGGCCTATATTTACCAATTGAAGATACTTTCACATACATATATGTGTGTGTAATATATATGCCTATTGCATTTCCTCTCTGTATGCTCCAGTTCCTGTGTATCTTCTCTAAATCTTTCATTTAACAGCAGGTAGCCTATATACATTCTTCTGTTCATCTAATTATCACATTGCTATCTGCAAGGAGCCCTCTTGAAATCTTTCTGGGTCATGGAGTAAAGGATTTACCTTTTTTTCAACATTGTCCGAAAGTTCAATTGTTTCTCTTGACCTGCATCAAAAGAACAAATTGCACAAGAACGAATAAGGAATTTTGAATTAAATAATGTGGAACAATTCATGTGGAATAATTAGCTCTCTATTATTCAATTTGAATATTTGTATTCTAAATGTGGAAAAATAGAATCAAGCTCTCATGACTTGAGTTATAAGTTTATAGAAGTGTTTTTATTCATTCATTGCCGGTCTAAAAGGAACTTGCAGCATTCAAAATCATCTGGGGCAGTCCATTTTCTTACTGAAACATCAATGATTGGTATTCAATCCAATCATCATTACAATTGCAAACCACTGACTGTGGATAGTCATATGATTACAAATCTGTCTGCCAGAGGTCTTTAGGTTGGAATGGGATATGTTCAGCTGATAAACACTCAGTCGTTCTTATGATGTTAGCTTCCTGAAATGATGGGCTACTGAAAGTGGAGTTACATAGATCAATGTGCAAAGGAATGCATTTCATGCATTCATGGGCGGCACGGTGACACAGTGGGCGGCACGGTGACACAGTGGTTAGCACTGCTGCCTCACAGTGCCAGAGACCCGGGTTCAATTCCTGCCTCAGGCAACTCTCTGTGTGGAGTTTGCACATTCTCCCCGTGTCTGCGTGGGTTTCCTCCGGATGCTCCGGTTTCCTCCCACAATCCAAAAATGTGCAGGTTAGGTGAATTGGCCATGCTAAATTGCTCGTTGTGTTAGGTGAAGGGGTAAATGTAGGGGAATGGGTCTGGGTGGGTTGCGCCTTGGCGGGTCGGTGTGGACTTGTTGGGCCGAAGGGCTTGTTTCCACACTGTAAATAATCTAATCTAATCTTATATGGCTAGTCTAGTTCAGGTTCTGATTAATGGTAATGCCCAATGGGGGATTCAGCCATTCAGACTTTGAATGTCAATGGGCAATTGTTAGATTCTGTCTTTTTGGAGTTGATCATTTTCTGGCACTTATCTGTGGCTAATGTTACTTGCCACATTGTCATGCCAAGCTTAAATACCAGCCAGGACTTTCTGCATTTGGACATAGAAGGCTTCAGGAATTGAGGAATTATGAATAGTACTGCACATTGTCAAACATCTCCAATTCTGACCTCATGATGGAGGGAAGGTTAATCGTGAGGGCAGTTGAAGATGGTTTGGCTGAGGAAACTACCATAAAATAACAACCACAACAATGGCGACCAGAGTCAATATCAAGATCTCTGAGGGCAACTCCCTGCTGACTGTTTATCACTGTTTCCCCTTTTCTCCTGGGGATCAGGAGGGGTGGGGGGTGCGAAACAGGGAATACCCAGGAAAGGTGCTGGTTTTGTCTGGGACATTGTCTATAAGGTCTATTCTGTGAATATGACCATGTCAGGCTCTTGCTTAACCTGTCTGTAAGATAACTCCCTAATTTAGGGGAACTCAAAACCTCAAGCCAACAAAAACAAGATTGCCCATAAATAAATCCTGTAAAGAATTGTAGAGAAATCTACTGCAGCAAAATGTAATAAAAAGATGGAATACTAAATGCAAGGAGCAATTGAGGCAAGTAGAATAAATACATTTAAAAGAAATTTAAATAATCATATGAGGATGAAACAAAAAGTGTATATTAATGAAGTTAAATAGAAGGATAGAAGGAGGTTCACATGAAACATAAACATTAGCAAAGACCAACTGAGTTAAATGTGCTTTTTTTGTTGTAGACTTGACGCAACACAGCTCATATCAGCACAACATGCTTGGAGAAATCCTCTTTGCATTGTAACATGAAGATCACGAAGAGGTACAGTCATGACAAACTCATTTAGCCAAATACAGCTGATGCATACCCTCAGAATGCTTGGAAAGGGCTATGGGAGCTCCAATAATGTAAATGCCACAAGTGGAGTGAAGCTCTCCAGAGGAATGGAATGAATATAATCTTTAAAACAGTTTTGTTTTTCATAACACATTATGTTCAAGAAAAGAAGATCACAAAAAACCTAGGGAAAACAAGCTTGTCTAGTAGCTGCACGTGCTTCATTCAGGAACTGTTTCAAAGTAACACCACAGCAACGTGCAGTAAATAAACATTATCATGTATAATCCACTCAGGTTCAGAACTTACACTCAGTCACCATCAATGAAACAGTGTATGTGCAGTCAGCATGAGTGTTGGAAGCAATGCATTTGTAGGCATCCTCATCATCTGGAGTGACATGGTCCAACTGTAAAAGTAAAAATTTCTACAAATTACGCATTTACCAAGCAAAGAAAACATTGTCCTTCGGTAGAACTGAACTTGCAGAATGCAAAGCTGGTTAAAATCTGGTCTTAAATGAGCTATACCATTGTTGAACAAATTAAAACTGCATTTGTAATAAGATTGGCTAATTTGGTACAAAAACAGAAGTTGCTGGAAAAGCTCAGCAGGTCTGGCAGCATCTGTGCAGAGAAATCAGAGTTAACGTTTCGGGTCTGGAGATCCTTCCTCAGAACCGCTGGCTAATTTGGTACTGCACTTCACAAGTCAGGCTGAGAAATCTGAAGTCACTAGGATGGAGGTCTCTGGATTTGTTATCTCACTATAGTGCAGTGTGAATAATTCAGTGACTTAATCAGTGAATAAATCAGCTTGTCTGACAAATTGCGATACCTAAGGGCATTTTGATCCTGATGGAATTAGAAGTTTGTGTGCAACAAGATTTCTTTGTAAAGATGGAATCAGACGGCACGGTGGCACGGTGGTTAGCACTGCTGCCTCACAGCGCCAGAGACACGGGTTCAATTCCTGCCTCAGGCGACTCTCTGTGTGGAGTTTGCACATTCTCCCCGTGTCTGCGTGGGTTTCCTTTGGGTGCTCCGGTTTCCTCCCACAGTCCAAAGATGTGCAGGTCAGGTGAATTGGCCATGCTAAATTGCCCATAGTGTTAGGTAAGGGGTAAAGGTAGGGGTATGGGTGGGTTGCGCTTCGGCGGGGCGGTGTGGACTTGTTGGGCCGAAGGGCCTGTTTCCACACTGTAAGTAATCTAATCTAATCTAATCAGACTGTGTTTCTATTAAGATTGATGATTGTAGCACTGCATAGGATGTGAATTGGGCAACTGGATCTAATTCTCCCAAATGCATTACCAGTGAGATAAATTCTATGTACAAAGCCTCACAAAACATAAGTATGTGAACATAAGTGGTCCAAACATCTCAAAATTTATTGAAGTGCCAATTGTGCATGAGTCTGTTCTTGATTGAATTGAAGCTGAGAGATAAAGAGCACCATATATCATGGTTTCTATCAAATTAGTAATAAAAGTATGATAGATAACCTTATCGTTGTGTGTGTGCATGTGTGTTGTGTATACTTGTGTGTGTATGTATGTGTGTGTGTGTTTACATGTGTACAGGCTAGCCGCTTCAAGGTGAAACATCAATTTTACTTGTCACTCCAAAACCACAAGGCCCGAGAAGGGATGCTAATGCCAATCTCTGTACTCAGTAGCACAGTCTCAGTGAATGCTGTTATGTTGCTGGCTGCAGTGTGAGGTTAATGGGTGTTATGATATGGATATATCAGACCGAACCCCTGAGGTCTAAATCAGCAAGCTGTATACAATCAAATCAACAGCTTGAATATTACTGAAGCAACTATCTCAAGGGGTTAGAGTTTAGTCTGAATGCAATGGCAAGTTTAATAGCACACACAGTCTGACACTGAACAACCGACTGCTATTTGAAATACCTTTAGAATATTCTCCTTCAAGATGGTGTCAAAGAAAATCTTTGCTCCTTCTTTGATTGGCTTTCCACTTCCTCTCTTCCATGTTATAGTGGGTTTGGGGTTCCCAGACACCTTGGCTTTAAAAATTACATCTTTGCCTGGAGTAACATAGATATTTCAGTATTATCAGCATAAATGGCTCACACAAACATCAAACTCAATACTACTTGAGTGTAATATGCACCCGTAGATTCATTTGATTAGAATAATGCTAAACAAAAGTCAATGCCCTGGAATTTAAGGAGATCTAACTCCCCTCCTCCTATGCAATATTTCCAAAATATATTCTTCTCCTTAATCACAACATGCGGCAGGTCAACTATTTACCTACAAGCAGTCTTTGGGGCCTTGGGCAGTGAAGCATTCAGAGCTAAAAAGAAAAGATATTACACTCCCTATCGAGTTAGGCTGCTGAGGGAAGCGAGAGAGGTGTTGCAAGTGTTAGAGGAGTGGAGCAGTGAGTCGTGTATGGAATGCTCCCTTCAGAATGCTGACAGGAGAGCAAAGGGAAAAATGTGTTTTATTTTGGCAACATGCTTGAGTTGGTGGGAAATGGTAGAGGTTGGTCCTTCCTGATGAAGGGCTTATGCCCAAAATGTCGATTCTCCTGCTCCACAGATGCTGCCTGACCTGCTGTGTTTTTCCAGCACCACACTTTCCACCTTTGAATGCAGAGGCTGCTGTGGGGATGGAATAAGAGAGAACAAGGAGAATTTCATCACAGTTCTGGGAGGGAGAGGGTGAGGGCAGATGTGCTGGAAACGAGTGGATCACAGTTGAGGGTCTTGAAGATTGGTGATGTGAAATCCTTCATTGTGGTAAAAGGAAGACAAAGGAAGAGATTAAAAGGAGGTAGTAAAACTGGGCAATTAGAATGGGGGCTTGACAGCATTTTGGGTGTAAGGAAGTTAAGTCAAGGAACTGTGAGAATCGCTGGGCTTGTAATGGTTATTTGTATATTGCCCTTCTTCTGATACAGAGACAGAAGTCAAGGAAGAGTAGCAAAGTATCAGAGATGGAGCAGGTAAATGTGGGAGAAGGGATGGAAATTTGAAAGTGAAACTGTTGAACTTATCCAGTCCTGGATGAGAACAGGATGTGGCACTGACAGTTATTCATCTTTAAACAAAAGAATTGACATAAAGCATCAGAAGCATTTATGGAGGTTGGGAGGGATTGAACAAGGTGAGAAAAAGATAGGAAGAGATCAGCTAAGTGAGACTGGAATAAACTGAAATGATGGCCTTCTCAGGGAACTACATTGATTGATTTTTGTTATCACATCAAATGAGATACGGTGAAAAGTATTGTTTTAATTCTGTAAAGGCAGATTGTCCCATACAAAGTGTATCAGGGTAACAGAATAGAGTGCTGAATACAGAGTTACAGCCGCAGAGAAGGTGCAGAGAGAGATCAGAATAATATCTGTGAGGTCCATTCAGAAGTCTGAATATAGCAGCTGTTCTTGAATCTATTCATACATATGTTAAAGCTTTTACACATTCTACCCAACAGAAGAGGGTGGAACAGAGTATAACTGGGCTGGGAGGGATCTTTGATAATGTTGGTTGCTTTGCTGAGACAGTGCAAAGTATAGATTGTTAATGGCTGGGAGGCTGGTTTGTGTGATGGACTGGGCTGTGTTCATGACTCTCTTAGTGTCTTACAGTCTTAGGAACAGCCAAACTACATTGTGATGCATCCAGATAGGATGCTTTCTATGGTATACCTTTGAAAATTGATAAGAGTCCTTGTGAACATGCCGAATTTCCTTCGCCTCCTGAGGAAGTAGGAACATTGTTGTACTTTCACGACCATTACACTGATGTTGGTGGACCAGGGCAGATTGTTGGTAATCGTCACTCCTAGGAACTTGACGCTCTCCAGCATCTCCACCTGAGCACTGTTGGTGCAGACAGGGGCATGCCCTCCACTCCACTTCCTGAAGTCAATGACCAGCTCCTTCATTTTGCTGATGTTTGATGGAGAGGTTGTTGTCTTTATCCCATAGGCATTTAATCTCTTTCCTGTATTTTGTCTCACAGGTTGTTTGAGATCCAACCTACAATGGTGGTGTTGTCAGCAAACATATAAATGGTGTTGGGGCAGAATTTGGTTACATAGTCGTGAGTGTATATGGACTACAATAGGGGGCTGAATACGCAGCCACGCAGGGCGCTGATGTTGAGGATTATGGTGGAGGAGATATTGTTGCCTATTCTTAGTGGTTGCAGTCTATGGATCAGGAAGTCGAGGATCCAGTTACAGAGGGGGAGCAGAGACCTAGGCCATAGAGTTCCGAGATGAATTTGTTTGGAATTGTGGTGTTGAAGGCGGAACTGTCATCATTAGTAGGAGTCTGACATAGGTATCCTTGTTATCCAGATGTTCCAGGGATGATGTCAGGTTGGGGAGATGATGTCTACTGTGTACCTGTTGGTCAATAGGCAAACTGCAAAGGATCAAGGAAATTTGGTAGGCTGGAGATAGTGTGAGTCATGACTAACCTCTCGAAGTACATCATAATTATGGAGGTGAGAGCCACTGGGTGATAGTCATTGAAGCATGATGCATGATTTTTCTTTGGCAAGATGGCGATCTTCTTGAAGCAAGTGGGGACTTTTGATCATATTAAGGAGAGATAAATCATGTCAGTGAATACTCCCACCAGCTGGTCCACAAAGAATCTGAGTGCACAGCCGGGGACTCCATCCAGGCCAGTCGCTTTCACTCTCAAGAAGGCCAATCTGACGTCTGTGGTGGTGACCGTGGGTATAAGTGCATCTGAGGCTGTTGGGTGGGGGTGACATTGTTTCACTAATCAGCTGTTCAAAGCGAGCATAGAGTGCATTGAGCTCATCAGGTAGGAATGTACTGTTGCCTGCAATTCTGTTTGCTTTGTAACCCATTATGTTACATTAGCCTTGCCACAAAGATGGATGTCTGTTGGTTGGTCTGGGTCTCAAACTTAGTTTGGTATTGCCTCATGGCAGTCTGATGACCTTACAAAGGTTATATCTGAATTTCCTGCATAGATCTGGGTTGCCTGACTTGTATGCCTCAGACCTGGACTTCAGTATGGAGTGGACCTCCCAGTTCATCCATATATGATGTATATGCAGTGTCATTTCCTTGGTATTGCACAGATCAACCACAGATAAAGTAGCTGTTCTGCAGAACTCTTCAGTCCAATTGGAAAGTATAACCCCAAGTTACGAGTTTTAGTTCCTTATCATCTTAATTCTCAGATCTGAGCTACTGGGAGAGGCTGACCAGGCTGGGGCTGTTTTCCCTGGAACGTCGGAGGATGAGGGGTGACCTTATAGAGGTTTACAAAATTATGAGGGGCATGGATAGGATAAATAGACAAAGTCTTTTCCCTGGTGTCGGGGAGTCCAGAACTAGAGGGCATAGGTTTAGGGTGAGAGGAGAAAGATATAAAAGAGACCTAAGAGGCAACTTTTTCACGCAGAGGGTGGTACATGTATGGAATGAGCTGCCAGACAATGTGGTGGAGGCTGGTACAATTGCAACATTTAAGAGACATTTGGATGGGTATATGAATAGGAAGGGTTTGGAGGGATATGGGCCGGGTGCTGGCAGGTGGGACTAGATTGGGTTGGGATATCTAGTCGGCATGGACGAGTTGGACTGAAGGGTCTGTTTCCATGCTTTACATCTCTATGACTCTGATCTTGGTCTTTGGCCTGTTGCAGTGTTCAACTGAAGCTCAATGCGAATTTAAGGAACAGCATCTCATCTATCAATGGAGCACTTTCCAGCCTTCTGGACTCACATCTAGATTCCTTACTGTATATTACCATTCCCTTTGGTCTTGCACCTTTTGTCATGTAACCCCTCCTACCTTCCACCTTATGAGAAACCATTTCTTCTCAGCTTCCTCCTTTCCCCAGCTTGAATCTTACATTTCCAAATTATTCCAGTTCAGTTGTAAGGTCACAACTTTGAAAAATGAACTCTCTTTCTCCATATATTCTGTCAGAACTGCTGACATTTTGTTTTTAATTTAGATTCCAAATAGCCAGTGTATTTTGATTTCATAAATACAGCCTTGTAACAGTAAAGAGCACTTTAAACCCCTGATTAATGTTTTAACTGAAGGTGAATTTAGCTCATGATTTCATGGATTGGGAGCTTGAATGTTCCAGGAGTAAAATTAAAATTGTTGGTAATATTCAGCCTGTCTGGAGAGAGAGTTAACATTTCAAATCAGTGACCTGAATATAGTCCAGCAATTTTTGTATTTACTTCCAGCATCTCCAACACTTTTCTCTTATTTAATTGTTCACGAGATTGGGAGTGCAAAAGGTCCAAAAGGAATGGTTATTTACATCTCCTTTTCAGCTTTTGTAACAAAATTAAAAGCACAGGTGATGACCACAAACTGACTGCTCAGAGTCTTTGCTGTGATCGGAGAAGTAAGAGAATGACAATGAAGTGAATCAGGGAGCAACATGATTAGACTGGCTTACCTTCTTGTACGACAGAGGAGTTTGGCTTTTCATCAAACTCAGGGATGCTTTCTCCTGCAGGGATCTCAAAAGACCGTGTGACGACATTTAGTGACTGAAGGGTGATCGACGGTTTCCTTTGTACGCGGTCTGCCTCTGAAATATAGCACAATGCAGCAAGTTTTAACTGCAGAGGAACACAGCAGATTGCTATGAAACTGTTTATGGAAGGTCATCTCTTTACCGTGATTCACAATAGCTGTACAGCCCATTGCTTCAGGATAAAGAGCCAGATTTAACTCAGAGCTATAGGCTGATGAATTCCTTATTTTGATGTTTATCGAAGGGTCCAATGAAAATCATAGTGAAAAGTGTCAGTCTGAGTTCTGAACAGTTGAAACTCATAAAGCTAAATTATCCTAAAATATAGCATAAAGTAGTATCTTTTAAGATAAATAAATCTAAGAGTGTAGAGTATGAGAAATAGGACTGTTGTTTTCATAAAACATAACATACTGAACAATATTTGCTAACTCTCTCACCCACATGCTCAGCCACCCCAATAATCTAAACATTTTGCAAGGTCTCACCATTTCTCAAATCTTTACAAGATCAGATACCACCACATCTTTGTTTCTTTTGCTAGATAGAGTTTCCAACTCTTCTAGAAATATGATAAATCTTATAAACCTGATTCCACAGATCTGATTCCAGCATCTGTGACTCCTAACTCTCTCTACTTCTGCTGTCTGCCCTTCACAATTTCAATTTTTCCAAAAATCTACTCAGCATGTCCTACTTTGATGCTCTTAATGTCTCTGCCTCACTTTTGTGTCCAACATAACCTTCATTCATACAATCCCTTACAGATTCAATGTTTCCAACACTTCTGCATTGGTTCCTGAGTTTTACCTCCATGAACTCCAACCCATCTTGAACTAAAAGGAATGACACCTATCCAACAGAACATTTTATTTGTCTATCATCCTTCTATCCCAATCACTCAATGTTTTGATTTTGAAGTTCCAATCTACAAATCTGTCAACACTCTTTTATCCTATTGACAAATGCTTCCTCTATTATTTGACTATACAGGTGATTTCTTAAGATACACGCTCTTTTCATGTGGGTTTCCTCTGGGTGCTCCGGTTTCCTCCCACAGTCCAAAGATGTGCAGGTCAGGTGAATTGGCCATGCTAAATTGCCCGTAGTGTTAGGTAAGGGGTAAATGTAGGGGTATGGGTGGGTTGCGCTTCGGCGGGTCGATGTGGACTTGTTGGGCCGAAGGGCCTGTTTCCACACTGTAATGTAATGTAATGTAAAAATGTAATGCGTAATTGCACAGCCATGGCCTTGCCAATTAGTGGCATTGTATTGTGCACAGCTACTTTGAGGTCACTGTCTGGCGTGTGGCTTAAAAGCAACATTGCTGTCTACCTCTATAGCTACTACAATTCTAACTGTGAATTTTGGTTTGGTTGTCCTTTTCTCTATTCTGCTATTTTCAGCACAGCCACCATCAGCAGCAGTCATTCACATTCAGAGAGACTGTTCCCCAAACTCTGTACACCTCTAATCATTTTGAAAACCTCAGCACCTTGAGTAATGCCATCTACTCCAGCTTGGCACTGATCCTTAACTAGAAGTGCTTAGGGATTGTTTACAAAGTTAAGGGCATGAGTCATTATGAACTGTGATGAGGATAATCACAGGGGATCTCCAGGAGGTTAAGGGTTAAGACAAACAGCAAAGGTTGATGTAGAGGAAATCAATAAGATTCACAGTTGATACAGAGGATCCCAGTGAAATTCACAGTTGTCAAAGTTGATGTAAAGATGTACTTGGAGGTTCAGGGTTGAAATGTGGTAGTTAGTGCGAGGAATATCCATGAGGTTTGAGGTTTGCGAGGAAAGGCTCTGTGAGATTGCTATGCATGGACTCTGACACTCAGAATTGAAAAAGACTGCCACTGTTACTGTTGTGAGGTTCAAGACTGAGGTTGTATTGTTAGGGCTATGCGTAGAGAACCCTGTGTGAGGTTGTGGTACAGGCTTAGCTGGGGTCATTGTATCAAATATCCATCAAGTTCATTATCAAGTTTCAAAGGAGCTCTGTGGGTTCAGAGTTGTTGTGCTGCCTGTGTAATTCCTTCATAATTATAAATGAGGCAGAAGATTAGCCATGTGAAGGTGAATGGTGGAGATGGCTCAAGGGATAAAATCCTGCTCATACTTTCTGTTTTCTTATTAGGAAAGGATTTGGCAATTACCTTCCTCGGATGTGATTTTCGTCACCTGGCTCACTTTTTTCACCCTGGTCATCCCCGATTCAGTAGAGTGCTCAGTGGTGATCGTTGTAGTTCTAGTCGTTGTCTTTGACATTGTTGAAGTCATGGTTGAAACTCTTATGTCACTGTTAAAACAACATTCCAAAATATTAGAAATCAAACACTAGCTTGGGTGGAACTTCAGGTGACATTAATGGTCCTCCTGTAGCTGGAGTCAGAGTTAATAATAACTCATCAGCATCAATATTCAATAGGAAATCAGGCATAACATGCATCAAGTGCAGATCAAGGTTTTTTCTATAACTTTTCATCAGTACCTCAGGGATGAGCTATATTATAGACAAGATGCAGAATTAAGTTGCCCCTCTGTCTTCCAATCAAACATTAGTACAGCACGGGTTAAGTACAATATAAATCACCTGAGCTACTCAATTTGATCCCTCAGCTGTAAAGTCACCATAGTCCAGAGAGCTGCTCTCTTAACTGAAAGAGATGGTGATTTAACCTGAGGGGCACCACACCTGAGAGATCTTCATAGTAACCTCAGTTAGTGTGGGAATTGAACCCATCGTAAATCAGCCAACTGAGCTAACTGACTCCAACCTGTACCTGAAGTGGAGCTACTTGCTTGCTGACAAAATGGGAAAAATTGAGTGTGGGGATTATCGTGCCCAGTTTCATCGAAGCAGGCAGTATGCAGACCTTGTCTAAATGACCAAAACAGTGTACAGCCCAGCACGGAGCATGCTTCTGACTGGCTCCAGCTCCAAGCTAGATACTGGCCTGGTTTGATGTACAATAGTCTGGCTCTCTCAGCAACGGAAGCCTCTGTAACTGTCTCCAGGATCCTTGCCTGGAAGGAAGAGCACAGCAAATGGAGGAAAAGACAAAAGAAAGGGCTACTAGTTTTCTAAAGCCATGCTGAAAGTATACATCATGGAAAAGCAAAGGAGCAAAGACAGCATTTTCACAAAGAGGGCCGGTTAACCCTAAAGGCTAACCTGAGATGGAAATGGTCTCAGAGGTTAATTCCCAAATTCTAGTCCTGAGACAATGGCTGAACTATCAAAGAAAATTCAATTATCTCCTAAGGGTGAACTGAGTTCAGTAGATGAATCTACACATGAGAACGCCACCTCATGTAGCACACTCATATCATTCACTCACCAATAACTGGGATTTGGGGAATATTCAGAGATTCCAGCTAACTGTTATATATGTACTAATGCTGTCAACCTCATACCCATCCCTTGTGGCCTTAACACAGCTCCAGCTTTGAAACTTTGGCAGTGAATTTATCCGAGGACATTGCAACACATTCATTGACAAGGTTGCCCACAACAAGTGACGGTAACTAACCAGGGGAGAACAACCATGACTGAGACCTCTGAAGAAAAGTGAGGGCTGCAGATGCTGGAGATCAGAGTTGAGAGTTGGTGCTGGAAAAGTGCTGCAGGTCAGGTAGCATCCGAGGAGCAGGAGAATCCATGTTTCAGGCATAAGCCCTTCATCAGGAAGGGCTGATGAAGAAAGGATTACTGATGAAGGGTTTCTGCCCAAAACATCAATTCTCCTGCTCCTTGGATGCTGCCTGACCTGCTGTGCTTTTCTAGCACCGCACTCTCGAGTGAGACCTTGGAGGTAACATTACTCTGTATCACGGGGGCAACTATTACTGAAGCTGCTATATCCAACGGTGCAGGGAAAGATCAGGATGAGTCAGACATTTACCATCATGCTGCCATCTGGCACAGCATCCATGCTACAGGTAGTGAGTGTTTAAGTAGGAACAGGTTGTATCCAGTCTAAGAGCAAAGGACAGTCAATGTGTCTTGAGGCTTAGGTTGCAGATAAGTTCGACTGCAGAGGACATGCATAATGAAACAGTAGGATGCTTTGGCAGACCAACCAGAACCTCTTCCCATTGTCAACGAGTTTAAGTAGTCTGTCTCTAATCTGGAAAAGTGTTTTTATTACGTTTGGAATCAAGCTTTCCAATGTGGTAGTGATACTATCCCTTTACAACTACTGTGGCTGATATCGCAAATTCTAATGCTCAGGTACCTATCCAATTTCCTTTATAAACCATTGATCATCACCACCTCCACCACAAAATTGGCAGTGAGTTCCATGTGATTAACATTCACTGCATCAACAGGTTCTCTTGTACATGCTCCCCTGCACCTTTCGCACAGCATTAAATCTGAGTTCCATGACATTGTACCATCAGCAAATGAAGCATTTTTTGTTCTGTGCCTATCTTATCTAAACCTGTCATAACCTTGAACACTTCCATCAGATCACTCTTTAATCTCATTTGCTTGAAGGAAAAGTGCCTAAGTTCCTTTAAACTAACTTTGTAGCTCAATCTCCTCATCCTCTCTCTTCCAGAACCACATTGAGTCCTGGTTGTGCTCAGTTTCAAACCTATGTATTCACATGATCATTCCCTGGCATTTTCTGTCACCTCCAGCAGAATGTCACCTGCAAACATGTGACCCTGTCCTCCCCAGCAAATAAATCAAACGGACCATTCCTTCTGTGACACTCTTCTACACTCCTCTTCACCTTCAACATCTCAACCCTCTCATCTCCAATGACACCTTCTCATGCAATTTCAGGAGGTGTAACAGTTGCCAGTTTTCCAAGGATTCAGACACTCCTTGCAAGCAAAGCAGCAATTTACTTCTGCTTATTGCGGTCTTGTCTACTGTTCTTGCTGCTCACAATGCAGTCTCCACTGCCCTGGGGAGACCAAATGCAGACTGAGTGACCATTAAACAGAACAGCTCGTCTCAGTTATTAAGCAGCATTGTCTAGTTGCTTCCTATTTCAATTCCCCAGCCTGATCTCACGCTTATATTTTTCTCTTAGGCCTACTGCAACGTTCCAGTGAAGCCCAACGCAGACTGGAGGAACATTACCTCATTTTCTGTTTCCAGCCTTCTGGAATAAACGTTGAGTTCAACAAATTTAGACCATGTCATCCCTGCCTTCTCTATTTCTATCCTCCCCATTGCTCCAGTGTTTGCTTTCAGCATAGCTGATACATATTCTGCCCTTACCACTATTACTAACATTTACTCTGGATCTTTCTTTCCTCACTATAATCTTTCCTGATTCTTTTGCCTTTTGTTCTGTGACATCCATAATCCCTAATTTTCTTCACCATCTAACCTTCTTCAATGCTACCTTCTGTACCACTTGCTCCTCATGACTTTAATCTGCATTATAAAACCTGTCACTTTTCTACCTCTGGCTTCAGTTCTGAACAAGAGTCATAGACCCACTTTAAATGTACATTTTCTCCACAGTTGCTATCGGATCTGCTGGGGTTCTTCAGCATTTTCTGAGTTTATCTCAGATTTCTAACAGATTTTGATTTTGTCACTCGACTCTTATTCTGGCCTAAACAGAGCTTAAGAAAGATTGAGCAGAAATTCCTTGTGTTGTTTTTTCTGCGCTGAATATCTCCATTTGTAAAGCCTGAGATCCCATATGCTTTGCTAACTACTTTCTCAGTGTGCCCTGCCACCTTCAAGAATCTGCACAGATGCACTCTCTCTCCCTGCACATCTTCAGAACTGCGACATTATATCAATGTTGTCACTCCCTATCGCCTCTGCCAAAATAGGTCAACTTACAAATTTATTAGCGAGTTTTGAGAAGATTTATAGCTCAGGTTGAGATTCTAGATGTAGGTTTGCTCACTGAGCTGTAAGGTTCATTTTCAGACTATTTGTCACCATACTAGGTCACACCTTCAATGAGCCTCTGGATGAAGGCTTCATTCGGAGACTCACTGAAGATGTTACCTCATTTGGTGACGAAACGTCTGAAATCTAACATTCCAGCTCAATGAGCAAACTCATACTTTTATGTATTAAATTCCACCTGTAACTTGCCTGTGTATTGTGCTGGACTACCTATGTAAGTTGCAGTTTTTTGAACATAAGAACTTAAAAAAATAGGAGCAGGAATAGACAAAACAACTCTTCGAGCCATTGCGTCATTCAATGAGAAAGTGGCTGATTTACTATTTCAACAACATCTTCCCGCACTATCCCTCCATTCTTTATTGTTTTTAATATGTAGAAATTGATTGACCTCAGACTTGAATGTACTCAACAACTGACCCTCCATAACCTGCCGCGAAAGTAATGGGAAATTCCAAATAATCGCCATCCTCTAGGTGAAGAAATTCCTGTTCATCTCAGTCCTAAATGGTATACTGCTTATGATCCAACTGTGTTCTAGTTCTCAATAACCGCACAACTCCAGTCAGAGGAAATATCCTTCCTGAATCTACCCTACTGAGAACCTCTAATGTCTTGGTGTGCAGGGACAATTTTAAAGTTTGAAGATGATACAAAATTTGGAAGGATTGCAAACTATGGGGACGACAGTACTGAACTTCAAATCAACATTGTCCAGTCAGTGGAATAGGCAGATAGGTGGCAGGTGACATTCAGTTGGAAGAAGTGCAAGATGATGCCCTTTGGTACTAAGATCATGGGAGGGGGGGGGGAAGCGGTATAAAACAAGAAGTGCTATACCAGAGAGACATGATGTGGAAATGTACATTAAGTCATAATTGGTGCAGGACAAATAGAAATAACATTTTTAAAAAGCATTCAGTATTTGAGGCTTCATTAATAGGGACAACAGCAGGAAAATGATGCTGAATTTACATCGGATACTACTTAGACCTGAGCTGGAGTATTGTGTACAGTTCAAGGTACCACACTTTGGGAAAGGTTTGTATGTGTTGGAGAAGGTGCAGAGGAGAATGGTTCCAGGCATCAGAAACTACAGTTATGAAGATATATTGGAGAAGATAGGACTATTTTACTTTGGGAGGAGAAGACTGAGGAGAAATTTGATAGAAGTTTTCAAAATCATGAGGGGTCCATACAAAGTATATAGAGATAAATTGTTTCCATTTGTAAACAGATTGAGAAACAGAAAGCATGTATTTTGTGAAAAGTGTGAAATAGTTTTTTCCACAGACCGAGTCGTTTGGGATTTCAATGCACTTCCTGGAAGTGAATCGTAGAACTGGCTTGAGCCTACTTCTGTTCCGATGTCTTCTAGTCGTATGTGTGGCAGGTTCTATTAGGCATTCAAGAGGACGGATGATGATTTAATGAGAAGCAATATGCAGGGGAATAGCACAAAGGCAGGTTTGGCACTAACCCGAAATATTCAGAGAGCTAGTGCAGACAGAGGGGCTTCATTCTATGCCATAATATTTCTGTGATGCTGTGAATTGTTTAGGCCTGAATGAAATTGCCTCTCATTCTTCTGAACTCCAGAGAATAAAGGCCAATTATATTTAATCTTTCCTCATAAGACAATCCCTCCATTCCAGGAATTAGTTTGGTGGACCTTTGCTGCACTCCCTTTATGGCAGAGTATATTGCTCCTTGGCACTTTGATTATGGTGTCAGCATGGCTCTATATAATTGTAGTAAGATATATTTGCTCATAATCTTTTTGTAAGAAAGGATAGCATACAATTTGTCTTTTTCATTGGCTGCTGAATCAGCATGTTAACTTTCAGTGACTTACCAACAAGGACACTCAAGTCCCTTTGTGTGATTTTTTTTTGTTTATTCGCTTGTTGCCCATCCCGAGCTGCCCTTGAGGAAGTGATGGTGAGCTGTATTCTTGAACTACTGCAGTCTATCTGATGTAGGTTGATCCACTATGCCCTTAGGGAGGTAATTCCAGGGTTTTGACACAGTGACAGTGAAGGAATGATGATATATTTCCAAGTCGGGATGATAAGTGGCTTGGAGGTGATCTTGTAGGTAGTGGTGCACCCATTTATCTGCTGCCCTTGTCCTTCTAGATGGAAGTGGTTGGGGTTTGGAAGTTGCTGTCTAAGGATCTTTGTTGAATTTCTGCAGTGCATGTTGTAGATAATACAGACTGCTGCTACTGAGTGTTAGTGGTGAAGGGAACAGATGCTTGTGGATATGACGCCAAACAAATGGCCACTTTGTTCTGGATGATGTCTGGCTTTTTGAGTGTTGTTAGAGCTGCACCTACCCAGGCAAGTGGGGAGTATTCCATCACACACCTGACCTGTGCCTTGTAAATGTTGAACAGGCTTTGGCGAGTCAGAGGTGAGTTATTTACAACAGTATTCTGAGCCTCTGACCTGCTCTTGTAGCCACTTTGCTTATGTAGCCAGTCCAACTGAGTTTATGATCAATGATAATTCCCAGGATATCGATAGTGGAGGATTTAGTGATTGTAACACCTTTGAATGTCAAGGGGCGATGCCCAGATTCAGCATCTCACCGTTTAAGAAATATTTTGCATTCCTGTTCTGCCCACAAAAGAGATAATTTAGTATTTCTCCATATTATATTCCATCTGCTAATTATTGCCCACTCATTTAGCTGCTGCAAATCCACCTTGAAGTAGCTTTATATCCTCCTCACACCTCACACTGCCACTCAGTTTTCTATCATCTGGAACCTTTTGTGAAGAATTGAGGGCCAAGCCATACTTCACTATTCATAGCTTGTCAACCTGAAAATGACACATTTATTCCTAACTCTCTGTTATTTTCCATTAAGTAGTTCTCAATCCTTGTCAGTATATGCTTTTCAATCTCACATGGTCTAATTTTTAAAATAATTTCTGGTGTGGTATCTTCGGAAAATCTAACTGTACCACATCCACCAGTTCCTCTTCCTCTATGCTGCTAATTACATCCTCTTAAAAGCTCTGATAGGATTCCCTTTCATACGTTCATGTCAACTTTGACTATCCTTCTAATATTTTGTTACCACATCCTTTATGATAGAATCTATCATTTTCCCTTTAACTGATGCAAGATTACCAGGTCCAGTCATAGAATCATGCAGTATGGAAGTTACCCTTCAGTCCATCAAGTCTGAACTGACAAATAAAATGCCTCAAAATCTCCACCAGTCACACTTCCCAGCACTTGGCCCATAGCCTTGAATGTTATGATATTTAAAGTACTCATCCAAGTACTTTTTTAAAGGTTATGAAGTTACCTGCCTCCGCTGTCTGCCCAATACAGTGCATTCTAGACTCCCAGATCCCTTTCTGTGAAAGAGAAATCCTTCAAATTCCCTGTCAACCCCCTGCCTTTCACCTTTAAATTATGCCCATTGTTGATAACCTTTTAACTAAGGGGAACTGTTGCTTTCTATCCAATTTGTGATTATTTGCCCCTCATAATCTTATTACATCACAATCAGGTCACCTTTTAGCCGTCTCTTCTCTAAAGAAATCAAGCCGAGTTTATTTGGCCTTTTTACATCGCTAAACTGATCCATTCCACTTCATATCCTGGTGAATCTCCTCTGCAGCCCATCCAGTGCAATCCCATCCTTCCTACAGTGCAGTAACCAGACTGCACACAGTGATCCAGCTGTTGCCTAAGCAAAGTGCTGTACAGCTCCAACATAACCTCCCTGCTCTTATAGTCTAAGGCAAGTGTCCTTTATGCTTCCTTAACAACCTTGTTAACCTGTCCTGCCACCTTCAGAGATCTGTGACAAGAACAGCAAGATCCCTGTGTTCCTCTGAGCTACCTAGTGTTCTGTCATTGATTGAGTATTCCCTTGTCTTGTTATGTTTGTCGTGCTGTGGATCCACACTGAGAAGTTATTGTTTTCTCTATCTCTCTCTCTCTCTCCCTCTCTCCCTCTCACTATCTTCCTCCCTCTCTCCCTTTTTCTCCCCCTCTCCCCCCTCACTATGTCTGGATATTGGCCTAACATCTGTAAACAGACTGGAGGGTGTTTATTGACTGGTACACCCTGATGATTTTGAATAGCTTGGTGAGCATCTCCTGGGGGACCTGACCTAGAGGACGCAGCCTGCTGTACAGGCCCATCTTTGCCAGCCTGAGCTGTCGGAGGCAATAGGGTGACTGGCAGTGGGAGGTAGAGGGCAGACCATCTCTGGAGGACATTAAATTTATCACTTTACAACCTTCAAGTACTGCCCCATTTTTAGAGGATACTGAGAGATTTTTGTAAATCCTCTGCTGTTCCCCACCCCGCTCCCTTCAATGAGCAGACTACGATGTGAAGTGTACAGACTACGTGATTTATTCACTTTGAGTACAGCCAATCATCACTGTTTATCTTGCCGATCAATATTCAATCAATCCATTCTCCCTGTACCTATATTTTGTTAGCATCCTCTTCCTTAGTAATCCCAATATAAAGTATTCATCAAATATTCTCACTTGCCCACATTGCATCTAAGCATATGTCACTGATCACCTTGTCCCTAACAGACTCCATCTCCACTCTTACTATCCACTTAATATTTCCATGACGGGAAATTTTAAGTTAAGATTTGATTAGATTACTTACAGTGTGGAAACAGGCCCTTCGGCCCAACAAGTCCACACCGCCCTGCCGAAGCGCAACCCACCCATTCCCCTACATTTACCCCTTACCTAACACTACGGGCAATTTAGCATGGCCAATTTACCTGACCTGCACATCTTTGGACTGTGGGAGGAAACCGGAGCACCCGGAGGAAACCCATGTAGACACGGGAGAACGGGCAAACTCCACACAGTCAGTCGCCTGAGGTGGGAATTGAACCCGTGTCTCTAGCGCTGTGAGGCAGTAGTGCTAACCACTGTGCCACCGTGCCGCCCATAACTGTCATGCTATTCTTGTATTCCTTCTTTGCCATTCTTAGTTTCCTTTCATTTCCCCTCACAACTTAATGTATATGTACAGGAAGCTAAAAGAAAAAACACATGTAGTCCCGGTTCATGGCTTGAAAAGTTCATCTTACATGCATCAGACACTTTCATTGTGTTATCAGATTGTATAATTTCCTTGAAAACCATGAAACCCTGGCTTTGCTTCCCCTGCTTTTTCCTCTTCTTGGAAGTTACCCAGCATGGACCTGAAAATCCCTTCCTTAAATAAGCCCCAGCAATGGGAACGTACCATTTACAAGATGCACTGTGTCATGTCATCAAGGTTTCGTCAACAGCATCACCCAAACGATAAAACTGAATATCACATTACTGAAAAGTCAAAAAGCAACTGAAGCAAAATCAATTCAATTTGCTGTCATTCTGCTTTTGTCAGACAAATCCCCAGCATCTTAGTGTGTCTCAGCTTACACATGGGAAGTAGACTCTTGGTTGAGACTACTAATAGAACTGTAATCTCAGAAGAAATTAAAACCTTCAGTAGAAAGAGGAAAGACTGTGTTAATGTAGTCAAAAGCAGAAAACAGTCTTCTTGCAACACCTAGCAGATGTCTGCCTCCAGTTTAAGATATTCCTTGCCTTTCAATGGATAACCTTCAAGACTTATCCTGAAATGCAGTCTGCTTCTTAGGATGATTTTAGTAGTGACTGATCTGAGATTAAGAAGTGGATGCTTCAATTCTCAAGACACAAAAGAAATATAAACTATCCAGCAAGGGGAATTGACAGCAATCTAAGAGCTCTCTAGGTTTGCCAAAACAACAGATGGACAGACAAATAAGGTGAGAAATGAGATGTGACCATGGATCACTCAGCAAAACAAGCTTGCCTTAACTATTTAAAGTAGGTTCTAATTCCAGTTAAACCCTGGCCCACTATTACAGTGGGTAGGAAATAGATATTAAAACACACTGTAATATCTCCACTCTAGACTGTGGGATGTTTCCAACATCTTTGTCATAAGAGCACAGCAGAGAGCAGCAAGTAAGAGATGAAGAAGGGAGAAAATGCAGAAACAAACCTACATATTTTAATCAACCCGTTCAGCAATGTTATGTCACACCTCTGAAGTGGGTAGGATTTTAACTTGCTCAGAGGCAGCAGAGTGAAGCAAATAAACTGATGAGGAGCAGTTTCTGCTGATGGTGTTGGTTCATGCGGGCGACTGTGGGTTTGGAAAATGGGAGTTCTATGCTTTGATCCACAATCAAAAAAAAATGTGATATTGAATAGTAAATGATCTCCAATGGTTCAGAGTAAAAACTGGAGGAGGAGACAGGACCAGAATATGTTTAGCAGGATATTCCCCTAGAGCTTCTTTAGCATATGGTGGAGGGAATTGGTGAAGCAGATATGAAGTGCATTACATTTAACTGTAGATTGTAGGTGCTCTATCCCTTTTTCTTCAGCTAACTGGCATTATTAATCACATTGCCTGGCCTGTTCAAAGCTTTGCCCTTGGATCTAGAAGCAAACTTGGCAAAGGATGTGGAGATATGTAACAGGGATATGTTGTGGAGTAGACTAAAATTATAGGATGATTAACGCAATCAAGAATAGCTGTGTTCAAGTCTAATTTGGATGTAAAAGAGAAACCGGGTTGGACACAATATTCCTGCCATTTGCTGGCAAAGCATAATCTGGCCTCAATAAAAGGATTGATGTTATTTGATGTGTTCTCACCCATCAAAGGTTTCTATGGCTTAGTGCTGGGCTCATAGTGGCGTAACAGATTAACAAGAATGAGTTGTAGATTTTGACTCAAGAAATGAAGATTAGTTAAGGAAAGTGTCGGATTCTAGAGTGTTATGTATGTGGGTTGAGTAGTAAATTGAAATTGTCACCAACTTTCAAAAGAGAATTGGATAAATACTTGAAGGAGAACAATTTGTAGAATTGTGGGGAAGGGCTGGGCAGTGAAAATTTCAAAGAACTGCTGTTTATGTTACAACATCTGCATCATCTCTGATTTATTAATCGCTGAATCATAGAATCGTGTTCTCCCATGAGATTTCATGTAGGTGAGATGACCACATAGGAACAAAGTCAAGGAATGTATCTTGAAAAGGCAAAACATGCCAACTGTATGGATAGTCTCAGATGTGACTCAATTAGATAAGATTCCCTACAGTATGGAAACAGGCCCTTCGGCCCAACAAGTCCACATAAACCCTCCGAAGAGTAACCCACCCAGACCCATTCTCCTACCCTATATTTACCCTTGATTAATGTGCCTAACACTATGGGCAATTTAGCACGGCCAACTCACCAGACCAGCACATCTTTGGATTGTGGGAGAAAACCGGAGCACCCAGAGGAAACCCACGCAGACACAGGGAGAATGTGCAAGCTCCACACAGACAGTCGCCCGAGGTGGGAATCAAACCTGGGGTCCCTGGTACTATGAGGCAGCAGTGCTAACCACTGAGCCACAATGCCGCCGCCTTATGCTTAGGTATATGGGTTAGTTTTTGTTAATTTGGATTAATCTAGCAATATATCCAGTTGTGGGACACAATGTGTTTACTTCTGAAAGATAGATCGGTATTCCTCTATGTGTCTTAGATTTTTTAGCTTCCTGTTTTCTAAGCATTAGAATTAAAATGGTGTGTGAAAGCTTAGATTCATCAAGTCCCAGAATTACCCTGTCATGCATCTACACCTATAACTTCTAACAATCAGAACCTACAATTGCACCGGCATCTTTACACACCGAGTGCAACTGCAAACCTGATAGATACCTGATAGATCCACTGTCTCATTGCCAGCTAGTCAGCCGTGTCAACTACATCCCTGGAACAGATTGCACAAACCTCCCTGATAATTTTCCCTTTCTCTTACTGGAATCATCCAGGATGATGATAATCTCATACCTAATTATAATTCTCATATCTCAGTTCTCTCATATCACAAACGCCTTCTGATTTAAAACTTGCAGATTTCCCCATCTTAGTGCACCTTAACTTTCGTATTTTTTCCTTTCCAGAACATAAGAAGTTGGCTGGCTGTGCTTTCTGCATGGTTAGATCTTCAGCAACAGTATGAAAAATGCATTAACCCTTTTAAAAGCTGAAACCTGACCTCATGCATTTCCAAGTTCACCACAGTTCCATGAGCAACACTCTGTAAAATCTCAAAGCACCTTGAACAATCTGCAAAAGTATAGAAATTCTTTAACATACCAGCACCCCTTTGTATAACCCCAAAGACCAGGTTCACCCAAATTTCTCATTTGCCACCAGTAGGACAGATATGGTTTTCAAACACACTGCACTGCTCCTTGGAGGTGTTGATCCTGCAGATGTTTTGGACACTCTTTAATGTAACTCACAAGCTAGATTACCCTGACCTGTTTAATGCATTCCACAGACTGGACATTTGTAAACTTCTTCAGTGAATGCAACACACCACATTCTATTGCAATCTCTGTCTGGCTCCTGACTGTGCCAGAGACCACACAGTCATGGCATCATTTTAAACACATCATTCTTTCTGAATTGTGACATACACTCATTCACACAAAAGCAATCTTTCCACATGACACTGAATATTGACAAGTTGAAACCTGACTCAGGTTAAAGTCTAAAAGATGGTTATTACACTCTTTAAATGATTTTTCTTTAACTCTTAAACATTCTTCTTGTTATGTTAAATATAATTTGTAATACCTTCCAGGATTTCTTTCTTCCCACTTCATATATTTTCTAAGATCTGAATGAGTTTTTAAATCTACCACTTATGATGGAGATATTGTCGTCATAAATGAGGTAACTAACATTGGAAAACTTGACAGCCAATGTTCATTATTCCAAAATACAGAGATTTATAATATTCATAAACAAATTACAATTTTGCTTCCCTTTTAAATTTTAGCTGTCAGGTGAGAAGTTCTATTGTTAGTAGATTAGAGAACACATTCCTGTATTGTAGTATACTTCATTCTAGAGACAGAGCTATTTTCTGTGGGACCTTTTCACTTCAACAACACTTCATGTTATTTCATGTTTTCCATTTTTATTTTAAATCTTAGATAACATACAAAAATAGGGGAAGAGATCTTACCTGTTGCTGTAATGCCCAGTTCCGAACTGAGGTCAGAGCAGTTGCAGACTGTGTTGCTGCTCTGAAGAGATCGGATAGGCATACAAGCTCAGGAAAGGCTGATTTGGCAGATGAGCTAAAATTCTATAAATGTTCAATTCTCCTGAGAGATATTCATTTACTTCAAAGGTGCCTTGTTCAGCAGTTTGCAATTTGCAGCGAAATGGGAGGTTCAGCACTGATGGGTCATTTATGAATTCAGAATCATTCTCTCTGCTCTGAAACTGCCTGTATGATTCTTTGCCTCAATTCACATTCTCATTACTGCTGAAAATTTCCATTGCATTTCTTTGCTTTCAATTTTCCCCCATTATCCCTTGGTCTTCAAATTCATGTGATGCATTGACTCACTGGGAATGTTTCTGTGTCTAGGTCAGATGGAGACTATATTAAGCTAGATTCCAAGTTACACACTGCCCAGTGCAAGCGGATATAGATAGGTCTGGGGAGGTGGGTAAAAAATTATTGGTAGGTGGATTATAACAGAAAAAATGTGAACTTGTACTTTGGTAGGAAGGTTAGAAAAGCACCATATTACTTAAGTAGTGACAGACTGCAGAACTGAAGGAGGGAGCAGATTTGTGTAGCATATCCTGTGAAACAAATCACATAAGATGTAGAAGCAGAAATATGCCCTTCAGCCCATTGGGTCTGTTCTGTCATTCAATGAGATCAAGGCTGATTTGATATCCCTCAATTCCTTTTCCCCATAATGTGTCATTCCTTTACTGATTAAAAATCAGTCTACGTCTGCTTTGAATATACTTAATAACCCAACAACAATAGGCCTTTGTGTTAAAGAATTCCACAGCTTCACTATCCTTTGAGAGAGGACATTCCTCATCATTTCAATCTTAATTGTGTAACATTTTGTTCTGAGGATGTGCCCTTAGGTCCTTGACTCACCCACAAGGGAAAACAACATTTCTGTATGAACCCTGTGGAGTTCCCGAAGTATTTTGCGTATTTCAATAATATTGCCTCTTACCTTTCTAAATTCCAATGGACACAGGCCTAACCCACTCAACCTCTCTTTATAAGACCGTCTCCCCTTGCCTGGTTTCAGTCTAGTGAACCTTCTCTGGACTGCTTCCAACGCCAACCTACCTTTCCTAAATGGCCCAAAATTGTTCATAGTATTCCAGTTGTGATTGGACTAGTGCCTTATATAGTTTTAGCAAACTTCCCTGCTTTCATATTCCAACTCTTTTGAAATAGATGTTGACATTCAATTTGCCTTCCCTATTACTGGCTGAATTTGGATGCTAGGTTTTTGTTATATGTGGATGAGGACTCCCAAATCCCTGTGTTGTGTAGCTTTCTACAGCCTTTCTCCATTTAAATAATATTCAGCTCCTCCATTCTTCTTGCCAAATGCAAAACTATACATTTCTACACATTATATTCCATTTGCCAAACTTTTGTGCACTCACTCAACCTGTCGATATCCTTCTGCAGCTTCTTTGTGTCATCCTCGCTACATGCCTTCTCATTTAGCTTTGTGTGACCTGCAATATCGGCTATAGTACATCCACTATCCTCACCCAAGTCATTAACATATATTATAAATAACTGCAGTCTCTGCACTGATCCCTATGGCACAGTTACAGGTTGCCCCCTTTATCCCAACTCTCCGTCTTCTGTTAGTGAGGACTGCAGATGTTGGAGAGTCAGAATCGAAAAGTGTGGTGCTGGAAAAGCACAGCAGGTCAGACAGCATCTGAGGAGCAGGAGAGTCTATGTTTTGGGCAGCATTCTTTAAATTGCCTGATATAATTCCTGATGAAGGGCTTATGCCTGAATGTTGACTCTCCTGCTCCTCAGGTCCTGCCTGACCTGCTGTGAATTTCCAACACCATACTTTTCGACATCTTCTGGCAGTTAGCCAATCCTCTATCCATGTTAATATACTATGTCCAACACCTTGAGCTCTTATCTTATTAAGTAACCTAATATGTGGTACCTAAGTAAATGCTTTGAAAATCCAAATATATTACATCCATTGATTCCCCTTTTTCTATCCTGCTTATTACTTCCTCAATTTACACAAATTTATCAGTCATAATTTCTCATTCATTAAGTTATGTTGACTTTGCTCAAAGTCAGTGTGAAGGCACAGTAAATGATTAGGAAAGTAACTAGAATGTTGTCAGATATTGCAAGGGAAATATAAATGTCCTGCTGCAATTGTATAGAATATTAGTGAAGCCACAATTGGAGTACTGTGCACAGTTTTGGTCTTGTTATTAAAGAAATTATAGAAATGTGTTGGAACATGGGACTAGTAGAGCTTAGAAATTAAAACAAAAAGGTTGCTGGGATTATACAAAGGGCTTCCCAACAGTCAGAGGGAGATACCCAAGCAGATATTAGATAAATTATAAAAAGGTATAAGAGGAGGGGGATTGAAAATGGTGGTCATCTGAGTAGATCTGCCTTGCTGAGCTCTGACCCCGGCCCAGCAGTAGTGATACTTTTACCCACCCCCCCACCACCTTATCTTTTTTTGGAGAAAATTGATGTTAAACGGTTGTGAAACCATTTAAATCTGTTTGCGGTGGAGCCTTGAGTGTCCAAACAAGACGGGCAGGGAGTATTTTGTTTGGATGATTGATCATTCAGCTAGCTGGAAACAGGTGGTCATCTATGAGTGCTGGTTGTTCAAGCATTTATTGATTATTAGATTAGATTAGATTCCCTACAGTGTGGAAACAGGCCCTTTGGCCCAATCAGCCCACACCAACCCACCCAGACCCATCTCCCTCATGCCCCTAACACTATGGGCAATTTAGCATGGCCAATTCACCTGACCTGCACATCTTTGAATTATGGGAGGAAACCTGAGCACCCAGACATGGGGGAATGTGCAAACACCACACAGACAGTTGCCCAAAGCTGGAATCGAACCTGGGACCCTGGCGCTGTGAGGCTCAGTGCTAACCACTGAGCCACCGTGCCACCCAAGCAGTGCATTATCCGGCAATGCACTCCATAATGCCAGTTAGCCAAGAGCTATCGGTGACAAGCATCTCTTGGTTATCTGGCAATGCAGGCCCTAATGCCATTTAAGTGATAACTGAATGCTGGGTTGCCTGGTGCTGTTTTTGCAGGGCCTTGGGATCTCATTTGGATGGTCTGGGATTCAGATTGTTAATGTTCAGATAGTCGAGGCTGTACTGTAAATTATTTTTGAGTGAGTGAGGATGACAAAAGGAAAGCATACAGCCAAGCCCTAACACACGGGACACTTGCCGAAGGCATCAGGCACGTCCACAACTGCGGATGCAACTTCAGCTTCCTTGGCAGCTGAAAAAGAGGTTCCTGTGCAGCAGAACATCGCTGAAGAACTCTTGGCAATCTGAGGGATGATCAAGGAGTCGATGGAAGACAATCATACTCGGCTGGAGCCGATGTTGGTCATGCTACAAAAGCATGAGAAGGAGTTGGAAAGTCTCAAGAAGCGAGTCGAAGAGGTCGAGCAGCAGACTACTGCGTCGGAGATCAAGGTCGAGTCCTCAGCAGGGCGGATCCAGACCCTTGAAAAATAGGTCCGGGCCTTGACTGAACAGGTCCATGAACTGGAAAATCGAGGGAGGAGGAAACATATCTGGGTCGTTGGGCTGCCAGAGGGAGTGGAAGGTGGGTAGCTAGCAAGTATTTTTGAAGACTGGCTGTCCCAGTTGCTTGGCTGGGATGCCGTGGTGGACTGAGTGAAGGTTGACAAAGCTCACCAGGTTGTGGTGCGCAAATCTGGTCTGGATTGGTGCCCTCGCCCAGTCCTGGGATGATTTCCAAGCTACAGGGACAAGCAGAGATTCCTAGAATCTTCTAGAAGGATGGGGAATGGTCCACAGGCCCTGACTTATACAGAAACTAAGATAATGTTTTTCCAGGGTTATTTTGCAGCAGTGATCCATAAAAGGAAATCGTTTGATGAGGTCAAGAGAAAATTAATAGACCTTGGGATTCAATATTTGATGAAAGATTCAGCCATGCTTCGTATTACTCACAAGGAGATGGCATGGTCATTTGACTGGACAAGTGAAAAATTTCTTGGACACTTTAAAATAATTCGGATGGAATTTTAGACATGGATAATAATGTTTGGTTCTTTTTTTCTCTTGCTATGTTTCTTGTAATGTTACCCCTTTCTTAAAGAAGCTGCTGATGGTGTGTTTTTGCTTCTCCAATTAGGATTGGTGTTGGTATATAGTTGGGGGTGGGCGGAGTGCTCACTACTTTGTCTGTTTCCTTCTATTGCTTGGGTCTGGGGTGTGGCTCAACGGGGGAATGGAGGTGTGTGTGGGAGGTGTAAGCACCCTCTATGGGCAGGAGGGGTAGAGACCCCCATTAAGTGTTTTTTGTATTTTGTAGTAGTTTAGCTTTTTGGTTTTTCATAAATAGACTCCACCAGTCTTCTTTGGTATACACCCAGCGTGCTGCAAATCAAATTCTTCCCCTCAGCAGGTCAAAGGTGATTGTAAAGGATCATGGCTAACAGTGTTCTTAAATGATGCACCTGAAATATTAAAGGGATCCATTTGCCAATTAAAAGGAAAAAGGTGTTGTCGAGCCTTAAAAAGGAGAAGGTGGATGTTGCCCTGTTGCAGGAGTCTCACCTTAATGACAAGGACTCGACGTCGACATGGTTGGATATTGAGACCTCCCAGACGAAGTATCCTCTTATCAACCTGTTGTTTTTACACAAAATGAGGGCAGTTGCAGAATATTGCAGTTATCCAATAACACGGTCAAAGCATGGAAGGCAATGAGGCAGATAGAGGATACTATGTCTAAAATATCTTCTCTTACTCCCATAGTTGGCATGCCGGGTTTCCAGTCAGGGACAATGGATCCCATATTTAAACTTTGGGTGGAGAGGGGAGTCTCTTTTGTTTGGGCGATCTGTTTGAGAGTGAAATATTGATGCTATTTGATTAAATAACTCAGAAATATGGATTGTCGAGTAAGGATCTCATCCCTTCCTTTCAGCTTAGAGAATTTATCCACAAGGAGACCACACTTTTGACTGAGTATTCTGGAGCTCCTACAGAAAGGAGGGTGCTTCAGGCTAAGAGCAGTCTTTCAGCGAGTGCTCGCTATCATTTGTTAGGGGGAGGTTCCTTCGGTGACATCGAGCGTCTACATGAGTTCTAGGAGAGAGAGTTAGGAATTGAGGTCACTTCGGAAACATGGGAAGACATTTGGAAGAATGTAAAGAGGATTTCAATATATAATAGGACCCATGTTGCGCAGTTAGAAAATCTTTATAGGGCTCAACTGGCCCAGATCGTTTTGCGAAATTTAAGCAGAAAATATCTTCAATGTGCTCCAAACGTAAAATAAAAACAGGTACACTCACTCATTATCTGTGGTCCTGCCACGGGCTCCATGCGTATTGGAGTGCTGTAGCAGGAGTAATAGAGAGGGTCTTGGGGCCGAAGTCAAGGTGGACCCGGTTTCCTTGCTCCTGGGTCTCCCAAATTTACCTCCCTTGTATGTACATGGGTAAAAGCTTTTTAACATTCTCACTTTTTATGTGAAGAAGAACACCCCGGGTCTGTCGGGGCGGTGTAAGTTAACTATGGAGCACATTCCTTTGGACTTTCTTACAAATATGGTGCCCCAGAAAGTGGACAACTTTTACAGATCGTAGCAGCCCTTTTTGAATTGCTTGGCAGCAAATCTGTCCGCCATTTTGATTAGGGCTTTTGTCTAGCCATGATGGCTTAATCTGATAAACCTAGGGACGTCAGAGGAAAATTTTAAACAAATGTGGGTTTAATAATTGATGCTCTCAAAATTTGAGAGGTATGGTCTTGTTGCGCAGAGCGGCATTATTTATTTACTTATTGTTTTGTTATAAGTGAAATTTTGATTTATTTTCCATAGTAAAGTAGTTGGTTTATTATTTATTATTGTTTTGACATTATGCTATATTTTCATTGTCTGTAACTTTCTAAGATTGTATTTCAATAAAAATATTTTGAAAGAAGGTAATTTCAGCTTTGATAATGTTAAATGGGATCATCTTAGTGTGAAAGGATTTCATGTGGTGGAATTTGTAAAGTGCATCGAGGACAGCATTTTGTGCTAGTACATAGACAGTCTGACCAGAGATGGGGCAATGTTAGACTTAATCCGAGGCAATAAAGCTGGTTAAATGGTTAAAATTTTAGCAGATGAAAAGTTAGGAGATAGTGACCATGACTCTAAAGTGATTATAGAAAAGGATAAGGATAGTGCAGAGGTTAAGTGTCTAAATTAGAGGAAGGCCAATTTCAATGTCATTAGACAGGATCTGGAAAACACAGACTGGGAGCAACTACTTTCAAAGTGGGAGCCTTTTGTAAGTAATATATGTGTAGTGAGAATTCAGGGCCAGCATGTTCCTTTAGGGGTAAAAGGCAAGAATAGCAAGTCCAGGGAACCCCAGGCAAGGGATATGAAGAATTTAAAAAAGAAAAAGAAGGAAGATTAAATGCTATCCTGAGGGATAGGCCAGGTAGTTACAAATCTGTTAGTCTGATGTCAGTGGTTATGGAAATTATTGGAAAAAATTCTGAGAAACAGGATTAATTAACACTTGGAAAGGGATTGATCAGGGATGGTTCGCATGGAGGGAGATCCTGTCTTACTGATTTAACCTATTTTCTAATCATCCCATTCAGAGATGTTATTACACACGTCTGGAGCAAATGGAACTTGAACCCAGGCCTCCCGGATTGGGAATAGAGACACGCTCACAGCACCACAAGAGAGCCCTCTTTATTTAAAAGGGGACGAAATATATTGATGAGGGTAGTACAGTCGATGCAGTTTACAGTGCATTAAAACAGGGGAGGCCCTTCAGGAATATAGAGGGAGTAATGGATATAGAGTCAGAGAGTCATAGAGATGTACAGCGTGGAAACAGACCCTTCGGTCCAACCTGTCCACGCCGACCAGATATCCCAACCCAATCTAGTCCCACCTGCCAGCACATGGCCCATATCCCTCCAAACCCTTCCTATTCATATACCCTTCCAAATGTCTCTTAAATGTTGCAGTTGTACCAGCCTCCACCACTTCCTCTGGCAGCTCATTCCATGCACGTACCACCCTCTGTGTGAAAATGTTGCCCCTTAGGTCTCTTAAATCTTTCCACTCTCACACTAAACCTATGCCCTCTAGTTCTGGACTCTCCGATACCGGGGAAAAGACTTTGTTTATTTATCCTATCCATGCCCCTCATAATTTTGTAAATCTTTATAAGGTCACCCCTCAGCCTCCGACGCTCCGGTGAAAACATCCTTGTAAATCTTTTCTGAACCCTTTCAACTTTCACAACATCTTTCCGATAGGAAGGAGACCGGAATTGCATGCAATATTCCAATGGTGGCCTAACCAATGTCCTGTACAGCCGCAACATGACCTCCCAACTCCTGTACTCAATACTCTGGCCAATAAAGGAAAGCATACCAAACGCCTTCTTCACTATCCTATCTATCTGCGACTCCACTTTCAAGGAGCTATGAACCTGCACTCCAATGTCTCTTTGTTCAGCAACACCCCCTAGGACCTTACCATTAAGTATATAAGTCCTGCTAGGATTTGCTTTCCCAAAATGCAGCACCTTGCATTTATCTGAATTAAACTCCATCTGCAACTTCTCAGCCCATTGGCCCATCTGGTCCAGATCCTGTTGTAATCTGAGGTAACCCTCTTCGCTGTCCACTACACCTCCAATTTTGGTGTCATCTGCAAACTTACTAACTGTACCTCTTATGCTCGCATCCAAATCATTTATGTAAATGACAAAA
>NC_057725.1:53270654-53270846 GCF_004010195.1 Chiloscyllium plagiosum | reverse complement strand
CACAATCTACAGACCCAGAAAATAACACCGTCTTATTCCTCTACAAAACACTGCACCAGGTTAAACTAATAGCTTTGGCTTATATTTTAAGTTTAATCAAAAGACTTATCTCCAAAAACATATAATCAAGAAGGAACCCACTGTACTCACTACTGCAGCCTTTCTATTGGACACACTTAAAACAACAATTAA
>NC_057725.1:53226330-53270577 GCF_004010195.1 Chiloscyllium plagiosum | reverse complement strand
CTCCGATGTCCAGCGACACATGAATTCAAAAACAGCAAAGGCAGTAACTATGCAGGTTCTCTCTCTCTCTCTCTCTCTCTCCTGAACTGTCCTCACCACATGCTTCCTTTATCTGCTCTTCTCCCTTTTAAACTGCTGTTGTTTTGACTTTTTTTTTCCAAAGTTCCAAAACAATGCAACAGCATATAAAACAGTAATTGCTGTTCCTGGAATTCAAGGAAATCACCTCCAACACCTAAAATACCTCAAAAAAAGGAGCAGCTCTTACAGCCAGAATTTTTTCCCGTCCTCCATCTTGGATTACTTCTTAAAAAATAAATTAGGAGGACAAAGAGGTGCCATAAAATATCTTTGTCAATAGATTAAGGAAAACTCTGAGACATTTTATAAGTAACTTAAGAACAAGAGGACAGCCAGGGATAGACTGGGGCTTATTAAAGACCAAAGGTACAATCTGTGCCGGGAGAAAGAGGGTTTGGGTGAGGTCCTAAATGGATTCATCTTATCTATATTTACAAAGGAGAAAGACATTGTAGATTTATAGAATCCCACAGTGCAGATAGAGGCCATTCGACCCATCAAGTCTGCACCAACCCTCTCATTTTACTTCTCTATTTCTCCTTCAGCATCATTAGCAACCTCTTTGACTTTGGCTCCTGTACAATCTGTTCCAGTTGCTTCTCTGTCCCCTCTGACAACAGCATAAAGAACACAATTTTCCAGCTTTTTTCAGTTCTGAAGAAGAGTCATGTTTAGATTTAAAACTTTAACTCTGTTTTTCTCTCCTCAGATGCTTCTTCAGTACTTTCTTCAGTACTTTCTGTTTTTATTTCAGAACTCCAGCATCTAACCTGTTTTGTCTTTATTTGTAGATGATTTTACATTCAAGGAATACAGCGAGCAGTTTGAAAGTGAGTAACTTCCAAAACAATTCCCAGACTTTTATCTGCTTATGCAGCCACAGAATTTATAAGGTTAGTTCAGTTCAATTTCTTGTCAATGGTAACTCCCAGAATATTGATGTTGGTGGATTCAGTGATGTAATGTCTTTGTATATCAAGAGGCAATAATTGGATTCTGTCTAGTTGGAGATGGTTATATTTGCCACTTGTAATTCAGTGTTAACTTGCCTGAATCTAAGGAATTTCAGAAAGTTAACATCAGCTCATCTACTACCTCAATAGCATTCTAAGGCCCGAGTATGAAATCTCACTGGACCTGTCAACTTTCCCCCCCGACGTGGTCGACGATGTCCTCCACAGCATCTCTTCCACTTCCCGGTCCTCCGCCCTTGAGCCCCGCCCCTCCAACCGCCACCAGGACAGAACCCCACTGGTCCTCACCTACCACCTCACCAATCTCCATGTACAGTGCATCATCCGCCGTCATTTCCGCCACCTCCAAATGGACCCCACCACCAAGGATATATTTCCCTCCCCTCCCCTATCAGCATTCCGTAAAGACCAGCGGAGCGTTTCAGAGAACACCTCTGGGACACCCGGACCAACCAACCCAACCACCCTGTGGCTCAACACTTCAACTCCCCCTCCCATTCCACCAAAAAAATGCAGGTCTTCGGATTCCTCCATCGCCAGACCACAACAAAATGATGGTTGGAGGAAGAGCGCCTCATCTTCTGCCTAGGAACCCTCCAACCACAAGGCAGGAACGCGGGTTTCACCAGTTTCCTCATTTCCCCTCCCCCCACCTTGTCTCAGTCAAATCCATCGAATTCAGCACCGCCTTCCTAACCTGCAATCTTCTTCCTGACCTCTCCGCCCCCACCCCAGTCTGACCTATCACCCTCACCTTGACCTCTTTCCACCTATCACATTTCCGACGCCCCTCCCCCAAGTCCCTCTTCTCTACATTTTATCTTAGCCTGCTGGACAAACTTTCCTCATTCCTGAAGAAGGGCTTATGCCCGAAACGTCGATTCTCCTATTCCCTGGATGCTGCCTGACCTGCTGCGCTTTTCCAGCAACACATTTTCAGCTCTGTCAACTTGTAACCCTGCAGATCCATCAACTTGATTAGTGCTACATCCCTCACGATTGTAATCTCACTAAGTTCCTTTGTCCAGTTCCTGAACTGAAGTTATTACTGGAATTTGTTTTTGTAGCATCTTTTGTAAAGATAGAACAGAATATTTGTTCATTTAATTTGCCATTTTCTTGTTATCTACTATTTACTCTAAAATCAAACCCTGGAGAACCAGGGATTAACCATGCACTTAATCAAGTTCCATTTGCTCCAGATGTGTGTAATAACATCTCTGAATGGGATAATTAGAAAATAGGTTAAATCAGGAAGCCAGGATCTCCGTCCATGCTAACTATCCCAGATCAATCCCTTTCCAAGTGTTGATTAATCCTATTTCTCAGAATTTCTCCCAATAATTTCCATACCACTGACATCACACTAACTGGTTTGTAACTATCTGGCCTATCCCTCAGGATAGCATTTGGTCTTCCTTCTTTTTCTTTTTTAAATTCTTCATATCCCTTGCCAGGGTTCCCTGGACTTGCTGTCCTTCATAACTGTTGGAACTCATGCTTTCTGTTTTTAGAGTTCTAACTAGCTTCCTCACATACTCTAAATTATTCCTTCAGATTAAGCCTTTCGTGATGCTTTGCCGTTTTTTTTATATTCTGACCGATCATTTTTTGCACAGCCTTTCCCTTAAGTTTAACACTTACCCAATTCTGTTATATTCAATTCATGTGAGACAACACCATGATGGAATTGAGCTTTCCCCATCATATATTCCAGAAACCTTGCAAGTAAAATGCTTCTAATATTTCTGAAATGTTCAATGTTATTTTCTGACAAGCGGTCATGTACTTTTAATTTTTAAAAATATCTCAATTAACCCACAATGCATCATTTATTTGTTTTTTTGTCTGCAACCTAATCCAAAAATATAATCATCAATTTTCAAAGGCTGTGTTGCCCCGACAGTGTCCTTGAAAAAGTGCTTCTCTTCATCACTTTAGACAAAATTCTGTCTCAATATTGGAACCTCTGAGGTCAAGCGTGTCTAATCCAGATGAATCTGTTGTATACTTTTCAACAATTGACTGTGTAATCAAATAATTGATTTCCAAGAAAGAACAAGAACTAATGTTTTAAGTTTGATGTTTTTTGTTCCACAATCGAGAAATCATTGATATCCAATCCTGGCTCCATATTAGCATTGCTCCTTCAATTAACACATCAATCTTGTAAAATTGGGTGTTTCCTGAAATTTTCAGCTTTCAGTTTTTTCCCCTTCATTTCACCATCAGAGATTCAGTGCAATGGGACTTTTGGCTATTTGTCAGTTGCAATTATGATCTTTTTCTCAATCCTCATGTTCCAGGTCAGTAACATTATGAACATGTGAACTCAAACCATGTATCGTACTTCTGAGGCATCTTACACAGCTGGCTGATACCACTGGAAAAACATAGAAAGATAGAAAACATGAGCAGGAGTTAGCCATTTGGCCCTTCAGGTCTGCTCTGCCATTCAATATGGCCATGACTGATCATCCAACTCACTATCCTGTTTTGTTTTCTCTGTACCCTTTGATCCCTTTGGACTAAATTTAACTCTTTCTTGAAAACATTCAAGGTTTTGGCCTCAACTACTTTCTATGGCAGCCAATTCCACAGACTCAGCACTCTCTGCCTGCATAAATTTCTCTACATCTCATCCCTAAATAGTTGACAGTATATCCTAAGGTGTGACCCTTCATTCTGGACTCATCAGTCATCAGGAACATCCTTCCTTCATTTGTTGGCACGAGGACGGTTTACCCTGGGGTATCAGCAGAAATTGAAAAAGAGAATAAATACTTAGAACCCTTACAATTTCCATTTGTGATTCTGAACCATCAGCAAATGCTATTCCAATTTTACAACATTCCCACTGGACAGAATCTATGCAGATGCCAGTAAATACATTAGTTTTACAAAACCGTCCATTTCTCTACCATAATGCACCAATACCATCTGGGGCAGAAGGTCCCAGAATTGGTGTTGAGAGGCAGGCCCGCAATAGAACGGCTCCCTGCCCAATTATTCTTTGTTGGTCATCTAGACTTTGTAACTTTCTTGGCAAATTGTTCAGGAAATTTCAGGACTAAGATCCTAAATCAGGGTATCTTACTGAGTAAAGGCACTTCTTGAAGATGTGTGAATTGTGAATTTTCTTTTAATATAATCAGGGTTTTATATTTTTTGTTATTAAGAAATATTTTGGAATACAGCGGTGGGAAAGGGTTTGGGTTTACAGGCATTAAGTGGATCAGGTTGCTGCATGTCTCCTAGAATATGTACTTAGCGCTAGCAACAGGTGTTTTCGCATTGAACTTTTCTCTTATAAGGTCATGTATTTGCTCTGTCTTCCTTCCCTGGAGTGTGCAGCGGTAAGACGTCTTCCTTGAGTTTCTGCTCTGTTGCCATTCCATACAGCTGGCTAAAGTAGCACTTGTTCCCTCTGGGAATTATCATTAGAGTAATAGCTGCGCATGCAACCTCTAAAAAATGCAAACAGCTGATTCAGGCATACAGGATGAACTCAATGTTGTGGAAAGATCTTTCTGTCTCTCCTCAAGGCTGATTACCAAGATGTCAAAAACTGAAAGCAACTTTCAACTCATTTACATTTTGCAATTTGGGAAAAAGCAGCTGTTAGGGCGAGGGATGGGATCCTGCTTTGGGTATTGCAATTTGCTTGGCTGCAGATACAGTTTCATTACAAACTCAACAATAATTCATACCTCTCCTGATAAAATACAGATGTAGATTGGGAAGAAAAGGATTCTGTCTTTTGTAAGGATGTAGAGACTTTTGTTCAGCTAAATAGGTGAAGAATTGAGATGGATTGTTGAAAAGAGAGAAGTGGAGGGAGATGGTCATTCCAGTATTTTGTTTATTTTCTGCCAGATTCCAATTTCAGCATCCATACAAAAGGTTATATTACATGTCCTCTCTCTAAACAATAACGACAACTAGCTTGTATCTTGCATAGCTTCCCTTTACCATTGTTAACACCCCCACCATTAACTCAGAATGATCTGTTCTATACCTTAATAACAGAAGGGAGCTGTTCACACCTTCAGGAATTCTGCCCTTTCTGTTAGAGCCTCCCTAGACTTTGGTTCTTCATGCAATTGAATAGGACTTCACAGCAGAAGTGCCTTTTGTTTAAGTTCTGTATACATGACCAGCTGATGAAATTACAAATTAATATTTCATGTTTTTCATCTTTCAAGTGCTTACTACTCCTTACTAAGTGACCAGTGGCCTTCCTGAATTAGTGCAGCCTTTAATGAAGGTACAATCACAGAGCTGTTGGGAAAGAAGCTCCAGAAATTTGACTTAGTGACAGTGAAGGAACGGTAATATAGTTCCAAGTCAGGATGGCATGTGACATGGAGGAGAGCTTCAAGATAGTGGTGTTTCCATACATGCACATCCTTCTAGGTGGCAGACATCGTGGGTTTGGAAGGTGCTGTTGAAGAAGTTCATGGGAGTGATGATCATCAACAATCTGGCCTGGTCCACCAACATCAATGTTACGGTCAAGAAAGCACAACAACGCCTCTACTTCCTCAGGAGGCTCAGGAAATTCGGCATGGCCATAAAGACTCATCATTATTGATAGTTGTACCATAGAAAGCAGCCTTTCTGGATATATCACAGTGTGGTGTGGCAACTACTCCTTCAAAGACAACAAGAAACTGCAGAGTTGTGAACACAGTCCAGCCCACGTAAACCAGCCTTCTATTCATTGACACCGTCAAAACTTCCAGCTGCCTCAGGAAAGCAACCAACATAATCAAAGACCCCTCCCATCCTGGTTATACTTACTGTCTTCCACTCTGTTCCGCCGGGCAGAAGGTATAAAAGTTTGAATACACGTACAAATGGATTCATGAACAGCTTTCTCAACTCTGTTATCAAACTTTTGAATGAACCTCCCAAACGTTAATGTTGATTTCTCTCTGCAATGTCTCTGTGGCTGTAATACTCTGTTTTGCACTCTGATCTGCTACCCTGGATGCACTTTGTATGGTACAATCTGCCTGTATAGCATGCAAAACAACACTTTTCACTGTATCTCGGGAGATGTGACAATAATAAATCAAATGAAATCAAATTAAATTACTGACAGAGTTTGCTGTAATGCATTCATCCAGACAAGTGGATATTATTCCATCATACTCCTGCCTTGTAGATAGTGAGTCCCTCACTGCTGAATTTCTAGTCTCTAACCTACTTTGTAGTGGAATTTATCAGTTCAGTTTCTGATTTATGGAAACCCCTGGCATGTTGATTGCGGGGAATTCAGTGAGAGAATGCATTGAACAACAGGGGAATCAGATTCTTTGCTTTTGGGGAGTCATTGCGGACACTTGTGTGGAGTGAATGTTACTTGTCTTTGATCAGCCCTTTAGAATGTTCTCCAGGTCTCGTTAAAAATGGACACAGACTACTTCAGTAACTGAAAAATCTAAATGGTACTGAATGTTGTGCAATCATCAGTGAACATCCCCACTTCTGATCTTGTGGTGGAGGAAAGGTTGTTGATGAAGCTAATGAAGTTGCTTGGGCCGAGGATACATTCCTGAGAAACTCTTGGAGCTGAGATGACTGACTTTGAACAAGCATAACCATTTTCTTTTATGTGAGGTATGATTGCAGGAAGTGACAATCTTTTCCCTCTGATTCCCAGTGACTCAAATTTTGCTAGAGCTCCTTGATGTCACATACAGTCAGTGTGACTTTGACATAAGGGTAGTCATTCTTACCTCACCTCTTTGTCCATGTTTGGGCCAAAGTTGCAATGAGACCAGGAGCTATATGAGCCTGGCAGAACCAAAAGTGGGCATCAGTGTGTTGGCTACTGCTGAGCACTAGCCACTTGATAGCACAACCTTTTCCATAATCCTGCTAATGATGGAGTGCAGACTGTTAGTATTGTAATTATCCAGCATGATGTGACTGTTTTTTTAAAGCACAGGACTATACCTGGGAAACTTTCTATTATTGCCTGGGTAGTTGCCAGTATTGAAGCTATAGTGGAATAGCTTGGTTAGATTTAGAGCTAGGTTTACAGCTCAAGTCTTCAGTATTCTTGCCAGAATACTGTCAAGGCCCATATGCTTTCCAGTTTACAGTGCCTTCAGTTATTTCTCAATATCATGTAGAGTGAACTGAATTTGTCTGAAAACAGCTGTCCATGATGCTGGGACCTCTGGAGGAGGCTGAGATGGATCATCCAATACGCACTTCTAGCTGAAGATTGCCACAAATGCTTCTGCCTTATCTTTTGTACTTATGGACATAAATTCTTATCTACAAAGTAAAATTTATATAATTAGAAGAATTTTTAATGGAAAATTAAAGTATCTCTCAAAGGTATGATGTAAGTTCATAATATATTATTGTTTGAGAGCTTGGTTTTAAAGTGGAGCAATTATATACTATTTTAAATTGGAATTTGTATTTCTACATATTATGTGTTAAAAGGGGAAGGACATTGTTTTAGTATCACTTTTGCATTTCTAAGTCTTGGTGCCAAAATTCTCAAGTTTGTTTACATATTTATTTTTAATGAGGGTGGACAGCTGAGTAGAGCTGTGTATTAACAGTTCAATCAATATTTGTTTAGGTACTGCTTGAGGAAACCATAAAAAAACTATAAAATTTACATTGTAAAATTTACAAGAGAAAAAGTAAAAGCTATGATTTCAGTAATTTTGATTACAATTTAAAAATTGTAAAATTTACAAGAGAGAAAGTAAGAGCTGGATAAGTGATTTCAGCAATTAGGCAGGTCTTTTTCATCTCCAGACTCAACTATTCTGGCATCACATCTACCACCTCGACTCGTCCCACTTAAACCACATCCCACCCTACTCATTTATCCCCTCAGTTTTTTCTCAGCTGCATTGCCCAATACATCTCATTTAAAAATGATGTTCCTCGTCCCTTCAAAGTCTCAATGCTCCTTTTTCAGTAACCTTCTACGAGTCTAATGTCTTAACCTCCCCCCCCCCGCCGCCCATTCTCAATGCTTGAATTTTGAGCATGTTGCTCTCTTTGCCTTACCATACTGTCCTGTCTTTCATAAATAAGACCCCAAGAGTTAGCATTCCCTAGAATTGGGCAGCACGGTGGCACTGTGGTTAGCACTGCTGCCTCACATTGCCAGAGACTCGGACTCTATTCCCGCCTCAGGCGATTCTCTGTGTGGAGTTTGCACATTCTCCCTGTGTCCGTGTGGGTTTCCTCCCACAATTCAAACATGTGCAGGTTAGGTGAATTGGCCATGCTAAATTGCCTGCAGTGTTAGGTGCAGGGGGTAAATGTAGGGGAGAGGGTCTGGGTGAGTAGCACGTCGGTGTGGACTTGTTGGGCCGAAGTGCCTGTTTCCACACCGTAAATAATCTAATCTAATCCCTAAACTCAACTTCTCTTTAAAACCCACTTCTTTGATCAAGTGTTTAATTACGACTTCTAATGTCGCCTTTCATGTTTCAGGTTTTTGAATTCAAATTGCACCACTAGCTCTGGTGGAATTCAAACCTGGGTCTGTGGATTAATAGTCCAGTGATAACACCACAAAGCCATTGCTTCCCCAAAATGTGAGTGCATTATACGTGTGATGTTTTGGAGACTGTACAAAAGCTATTTTGTTTATTTCCAACATATAAAGGAGTGTTTGGGGATTAAAATATTTAAAATATTTGAATTTCTAATACAAACAGATAGTTCATACTATTTTATCTTCATTCCTTTTGTAATTTACTTTAGTTTTGTTGTGAAGCAAAATCTGCAACATTGCATGCTTATGTTTCAGAATTATAGTCTTTTTGCTAAAACTAAAAGTGTGATCTATAAAGCAAGTTTTCTGACTGGAATCTGACATCTACTGGGATCAGAATAGTCTGTATTACTAATATATTATTGTTTGGAATTTGGCTTCTAAGGTGAAGAAATGATTTATGGCTCTAATTGTATTTCTATACTGTGTATATCAAGAAGACAATATCAATGTTTAAGTTTCATTTTTTCAGTTCCCAGTGGTATCAGGTTATTCAGAGGTTTGTTAACATATATTTAAATAAGGTTTGAAAATTATTATGGTGAATAGTTCAATGCATGTGAAACAAAGTTCATAGAGAAAATAACTGGAATATTGCCCAGCAACAAGGTGTGACAG
This sequence comes from Chiloscyllium plagiosum, assembly GCF_004010195.1. Lineage (NCBI taxonomy): Eukaryota > Metazoa > Chordata > Chondrichthyes > Orectolobiformes > Hemiscylliidae > Chiloscyllium > Chiloscyllium plagiosum. Next base: position 53,261,361 of record NC_057725.1, on the reverse strand, counting down.
AGGGAATCAGAGACAGAACTAAATCCATTTAGAAAGACTGATTTCAGACAGATGTAGGCCATTCAGATTGATTAGCAATCCCCAAAGTCAGGGGCAGAAGTTAGAAGACATGAATGACTTAGACATTAGTAAGAAGCTCCAGGAACAATTAGAGCCATGCCAAATGAACTAGGAACTTTAAAGTAGAGACAGAGTGACCTTCAGAGTAAAGTGTTCAAGTTTCTTTTATTTCTGATATTTGTAATAAGACCATTTCTATATGGTGCCATTAATGTTCTTTCTAGTTTTGTTATAATAAACATGTATCTTTGATTGTTACAAGTTTATTGGCAGTCTCTTGTGAATATGATCAATAGCTGACCACCACAGTAAATAAATAGCAAAACTAAAACTTACAGTCTATCAACTCAGGTTTCAGTCTGGGGTTTGACTGGATCAGCAATACCATCAGCTGGGATCATAACAAATGTACATCCAGTGGTAAGTATCAGTGATGTAGTTACCAATTATGTAGCAATGGTTATAAGGTGCATAGCACGCAGTGCATGCATGATGGGTATTCAATTTGTATGTCTCTATTAGCAACTATCAGGTCCTAATACGGAGGTCCAACAACAAAGTAGAATCCCACCTTCTTGTCCCAGCTCCTTTGGTTAAGACCCTGCCACTACACAAGCATGCGCTGCGAGCACTCACAGATCCTGAAATTCTTGCACCTCCAGAACATAATCGGCCATTTTGGGGAAATGTTCTTGCCTCGCACTGGGGTGGGGTGAGATGGAAAATTTCCTAAAGCCATTCATTACAAATATTTTACTTCAAGTATCTTCCTTCAACATCTTACACAAGTAATGATCGGTATTAGTGTCCCAAATCAGTTGTAGCAGATATTAGAGTAGTAATTCAGCAACATTTCCCGATCGAAAACTGCTCTGATCAGAACGCTGGTCAGCACTTTACAAATGGGAGAATTTGTTTAAGTTTAAGACAGCAGGGTCATTTGGAGGGTTACACCTGTAAATTACTGCAGAGTGCTAACACAGCAAAGAGAATGTAACTTCTGACAGAGAAAGCTCTAATGAACTATTGTACAGGTATCAGCCTGCCCATGGATAAAGGCATTTCAAACAGGACATGAACTGAGGGAAGTAAAGTTTAGCAGGAAGAGTGGGTGTTTTTGTAAAGCTAGATTATGACGCTCAAAAATCTCAGCCTGTATGTAAGTTAGCTTCTATCTGATATTTTAACTATAAACTTTGAAGTATTGCAAAGAATTCATCAAGAAAGTATCTGAGGAAGCTCCCATTATGAACTAAATCAATGTAAATTAGAGATGCTTCAACCAAAAAAAAACTAGCAATCATTTAGATCTTTATTGAGTATGATTTTCACATTGCTGATAAGGAACTCACAGTTGATCATTGATTACAAAAGCTCTAAAGTCCCTTGCTCTAATAGGTATATTAATATTTGCTTGGACCTTCATCTGCTGCTCTCCATTTAGTCTTGCCTCCCACTATCTTTTGCATTAGTTATCTTAAAGTTACAATTTGGTAGCAGTTGTTTTGTGTGTAGATGTTTGAAATGGAAGTTACAGGTGATGAGAAGTTGCTCAGTGTTGGTGTGATTTATCCCTAATCAAATATATTGCAATCAAATATTCAAATGCTTAGAAAGAGTGACAGGAAATTGCATTTACAAAGTTATACCTCCATCTCTTTGGGGTTATCAACTTACAGTTTCAGAGAAGAATACTAGTTAATAACTGGTGAATAAGGGTATTGGTGGGTGCTGGATGTCTATTAGAGATCAGTGATAGTACAGGTTTAATTTGCACTTCAGATAGGACAGGTACAATATGTGCTACTATGAGATGAACAGTGAATAACATGACTGTGGTGCATAGCAATTGTCAGTCAGTGAAAGATGCACCCAGAGCATTGATCAGTTACATACTGATTATCAAAGAGTGCAGAGGCCAATGAGGATCAATAGGTGAAGATGCACAGTGAGTGCTTAAAGCTATGCAATGCCCAATAAACATCTGTGGGTACAGTTTGCAACCAAGGTACATTAGTGATATTGTACACATTGAATGCTGGATGCACAGTTGGCATGGTTCACTGTGAATAACCAAGTCTGGAGAGTGCACAGTAAAGACAAGTAGATTTAGACAGTGCCAGTGGTGGAATGTGCATAGTGAAGGTGAGCAAATACAGCACCTCTAGTGAGTATTGGTGAATATAAGATGTACAAATTAGCCATCAGGTGTGGGTGCAAACTAAACATTGATGAAATGCAGGGAAATAACCAATGAGTATTCACTGATGTAATGTAATTCTATCAACTAGGATATTTCAAGCATTTTTTTCAAGCACCTGCCACTCTAATGATAATAAAGGGTTACTGGAATTAAGGATCTTAAGTAAAAGCATATATATGCAACAAAGACAGATTTCCAAATGTTAAGAAGCTTCTCATTCTTGCTCTTCTGGAGCAGGATCTTCTGGAGCTGGCTCTTCTGGAGCTGGCTCTTCCGGAGCTGGCTCTTCCGGAGCTGGCTCTTCTGGAGCGGGCTCTTCCGGAGCAGGCTCTTCCGGAGCTGGCTCTTCCGCAGCAGGTTCTTCCGGAGCTGGCTCTTCTGGAGCGGGCTCTTCCGGAGCAGGCTCTTCCGGAGCTGGCTCTCCTGGAGCAGGCTGCTCTAGACCTGCCAAGGTGGCCTTCAAAATGGCAGAACAGGCAACAGCTCCTGCATCAGGTCGGGTGAGCTGAGCTGAGGAGATGTAACTTGCTCGTCCTGCCTTTGCTGCCATATCCTTGGTGGCTTCTGCACCTTCTTCAGCTTTCTGGAAACAGAGAGAGGAGGTGAAATTACAATATTCCTCAGTCTTACAAAATAGCCACAAACCACCATGGTCCTTGGATCCATATAACATCACAATCCATTCAGCACATGTTCATTTCAAAAATCACACCCTGCATTTATTTCTGATTCAACCATTTACATTCAATTACTATTAATTTTCAGGCAGACAGGTTCCTGAAGAAGGGCTTTTGCCCGAAACGTCGATTCTCCTGTTCCTTGGATGCTGCCTGACCTGCTGCGCTTTTCCATCAACACATTTTCAGCTCTGATCTCCAGCATCTGCAGCCCTCACTTTCTCTCAAACACTTATGAATATTAATCTAATGCTAAAGTGTATTAATGATATGAAAAACAAACAGCAACATCTATAACTTTCCAAAGCTTTTTTACTGGGTCACAGCTCCAATGATAGCAGTACTTGTCAGGTATTTGGTCTAAGTAATCAATTTTTCTTTTTTAACCTCAGGCAGTGAGTGTTTGTAGGGTGATCAAATATGAAGATATTAATACTCAGCCCAATTTCGCCCTCACATGTCACCCTTGTGTACCAGCTCCAGCAGCTATGCTGTACAGTGATCACAAGTTTCAGTTAACATTTGTTTCCCACATTCATGTATTGATCAGAACTCAGGCTGTTTCTTACCTGCACAGCGTTAGCCAGCACTTGCAGTTCATTGCCATCTTCATCTGTCAATTTACTTAACTCATCCGCAGCAGGACAAAGTGAGTCAAGCTAAGATAAAAGGCACAAAATAGTTGCATATTGTGATCCATTAAAAATCAATTCAATTATATTCAATTTACCCCAATCTGAGAGAAATATCCAGAAAAAATAAGCATTAATGAACAACAGTCCTAAAGCCCATGACTTTTCTATAATTTGGATCTTAATCATATTTTAGAGTACCTGCTTTAAATGAAGAATATACATACACTGGCATACATTTGACTCCTTTAGCTTAGGAAAACACAACAAAGCATTTTACAGGAACAATATCAGGCAAAAATTACATATGGCTAAAGGAGGGGAATTGGGATGGTGAATAGGTTTAAAGAGACTCTTAAAAGAAGACAGGTGGAGAGGTTTAGGAAAGGAATTCATTGCTGAGTCATGATAGAGCTCAGGAACAGGTTACAATTTGTGGGGTTAACAGATTGAAGCGTGGTGCACAAAAAACCAAAGTTGGATGAACGCAGTTCTTGGAGGGTTCTAGGATTATAGGTAGGAACAGTTTTAAAGATAAGGTAAAACAAGGTTGAGATTTTTAAAATCGAATTGTTTATTTTCCACTCCTACAATATGTCATTTGATGGAAAGATGCAAATTTCAGCCACTTCCTCATGTAGTAGTTTTTTTTGGTGGCCATTTAGTGAATAAGTCATAGTTTGTTCAGTTGTAATCACCATCATTTCTCATTGAATTTCTGCACTAAAGTGGCTGAAGAACTGTCTGAGAGAAGAGTTTGCAGGCACAAGAGGGAGATAATGGCCTAGTGATATTATCACTAGAATATTAATCCAAAGACCTAGGTAATGTTCTGCGTTCACCAGGTTCAAATTTTGCCATGGCAGCCTGAATTTCAATTCAATAAAACAAAAATCTAGGATTAAGAATCTAATAATGAATGTGAACCCATTGCCAATTGTTGGGAAAAACCTATCTGGTTCACTAATGCCTTTTTAGGAAGGAAATCTGCCAGACTTAATTGGTTTAGCCTATGTGTGACAACTGACCCACAGCAATATGGTTTGACTCTCAAATGCCCTCTGGGCCTGGCCAATAACGTCTTCATCTCATGATTGAATTTAAAAAAAGCAAGTGGCATAAAAAAGAAGCTTAATGTTGTGTGAATCAAAAAGACATCAACAGACAAAAACATGGTTCAAGGGTAAAGGTTCCTACCATCATCACATTTGCTGGCAACCAGAGTGAGTTTTAAAAATTAGTTTACAGAATGCGGATATTAGATTAGATTACATTACAGTATGGAAACAGGCCCTTCGGCCCAACAAGTCCACACCGACCCGCCGAAGCACAACCCACCCATACCCCTACATTTACCCCTTACCTAACACTATGGGCAATTTAGCATGGCCAATTCACCTGACCTGCACATCTTTGGACTATAGGAGGAAACCGGAGCACCTGGAAGAAACCCACGCAGACACGGGGAGAACGTGCAAACTCCACACAGTCAGTCGCCTGAGGCGGGAATTGAACCCGGGTCTCCGGCACTGTGTGGCAGCAGTGCTAACCACTGTGCCACCGTGCTGCCCATATTGCTAGCAAGTCCAGCAATTTTTGCCCATCCTTAATGCCCTTCAATATCGTAGCTTGCCAGGTTATTTCAGTGGACAGCTACTAGGCAATCACATTACTGTGGGTCTGGAGTCATATGTGGGATAAAGTAAGAATGGCAGATTTCCTTCCATGAACGAGATGGATTTTTATCGCAATCGTCACGTAATCACCATTAGCTTTGAATTCTAAATTTTATGGAATTCAAATTTCACCACCTGGGATTCAAATCTATTTCCCCAAACATTGGCCCAAGGCTCTCGATTGCCAGTCCACTGACATTACCATTGCATCACTGACTTCTCTTAATATAATGACAGAGTTAAGTATGTAAATATTGAGTTTTCTCAAATTCAGAATACAGCAAGGATCAAAATTATTACTAAAATGTTATCCTTTTGTTCTGTACAACTCAGTGCCGCCATAGCATATTGAACAGCCAGACTATGCAATTCAACATTATTTCAAGACCGATGTAAAAGCTACATGTTTGATTAAATATCCATTTAGCATCTGCAATATCAATCATTTTTGTAAACTTAGCGACAATTAAAACGGCTCAAGTTCAAGTGGCAGGACTCACCATGGTTCTGTCCCCTGGCTCTGCACCTCCATATCTGTACAACAACAAATAACTAAGTTAAACAACTTTTGGTAAACACTACAAGCCACATCACAGTTTGGAAACTTGAAAGGATAGAAATGTTTAAGTAAACCTTTAATATCGCTCACTGTAGGCTAGAATGATAATTTTGAGATCGGGTGGTGTTTGGACGTTTCAGTCATCAGCTGTTGGTGTGGGAATCGTTTATCTCTTTTCAGTATAATGAAGAATTGGCATTTGTCTGAGATTAAATTGTTGCAGTTGGTCTCTTTATTTTTACGTAAAGGCCCTGTGAACTTCATTTCATATCAAAAAGATCCAAAAGGCTTCTGGATTGAGTTTCTGATTTGGGTGCAATTGATAACTTTGGAGCAAATTTTAACGCTAGACTATTAATCCAGGGACCCAGGCAATGTTCTGGGTCATGACTTCAAATCCCACCATGGCAGATGCAGAAGTTGGAACTCAATGAAAATCTGGAATTAAAAATCTAATGATAACCAAGAAACCATTGCGAATTGGAAGGAAAAACCCATCTGGTTCACTAATGTCCTTTAGGGAAAGAAGCTGCTATCCTTATCTGGTCTGGCCTACATCTGACTCAAAACCACAGCAAAGTGACTCTTAACTGATCTCTGGATAATTAGGGATGGGCAATAAATGCTGGTTCAGCCAACAATGCCCACATCCCATGAATAAATATAAATTTTGAAGTAAATATTAAACTCAACCCTCAGTTTCCATTCAAATCAACTTACATGTTGCTTGTCAGAAAATCTGTCATGAATCAGCGCAATCAATGTTTTAAATGTAAATATTCCTTACACATTTACAAGTAATGCCTTAATAAAACTTTGATTAGTGATGTTGAAAATGTATCCAGTGTCACAAAAATTATGCTTTTAAAATCATAATACGAAGCCACCACTTGTCAACAACATGATTTCAAATTACTAAAATGACAATGAATATAAAAAATATGCTTTATGATATATTAAAAAACTATTCTCTAGTTGGGTGGTTATTTCCTTAGAATATTTTTTAAAAACTGGCATTCTAAAACTTTGAAGATGCGATGATGAGAGTCCTTTATTCCAAGAAATCCAGGTTACTTTTCGAAGCCTCCTGCAACTGAGCACTACAAGCACAAATGGGGATTACTAGGGTGGGGACAGCTCCATGGCTGTGACATGCTTCTCGTGCAAAGATTTTAAAACAAACACATTGGATCTTACAAAATCAAGTTGTGCTGAATGTAATTGGTGATTACCATAGAGCAGTTTTTAGTGGCAGATGTGGCAATCACAGGAGCACAATGCTCAAAAACACGATAATCAACCAGAAGTACCAGTCCATTCTTTTTCAATAGCAGAGAGATATGAAAAAGAAAGACAAAAGTGACATAAGAACGAAAGATACCTATTGTTCAACAGTCTCAGCAAGAGAAGCTGATGAAAATCACAAGAAACAAGAGTAAGCATAGGCCATTCAGTCCACAGTGCTTGCTCTACCATTCAATGAGATTGTAGCTGTTCTAATTGTGGACCATAACTCTAATTTCCTGCCTGTCTCCCAGAATCTTGAAAGGATAGAAATGTTTAACTTAAAAATTTTACATAGATAATTAATATTTTAGAACTTACAAACAAAATGTTTTAGCTTGATAGAATTAAGGAGCTCTTGTTGTTTATTTTACATAATTTACATAATTAAAAATGCAGGTGATATGTGATAGAAATTCAAGGATAAATCTTGAATCTTTTGTATAGCAAAAATTTGTTGAACTCAACATTTTTCAATGACCAGACTCCCATTTTCCATACTGGAGAAGAGTTCCAAAGTCAAATGACCAAATGAAAAAACAAATACTTCACCTCTGCCTTAAATGGGAGATCACTTACTTTTAAACTCTGTCCTCTAATTCTACATTCCCCTATGAGAGGAAACATTCTCTCAGTATCTATTATTTAAAGACCGCTCAGAATCTTTTATGTTTCAATAAGATAACTTCTCATTCTTTAAAAGTCCAATCTGCTCAATCTTTCCTTATAATTGAACATCTTCCTTCCAGGAATCAGCCTTGAGAACCTCCTCTGAACTGCTTCCAATGCAATTATGTCTCTCTTTAAATAAAGACACCAAAAGGGTACACAGTACCCAAAATATGGTTTCACCCATGCTCTGTTCAGTTGTACTGAGACTTCCCTAATTTTCTATGCCACCCCTTTGCAATAAAGGCCAACATTCTTTTTGCCTTCTTAATTGCTTGATGTAATGCTATAAATTAACTTTTAAAAGTGAATTCAACTTGCAGTTAATAGCTGAAACGAGATATAAGATTTCATATTTTAAGATTTATACGGTAATTGGTTACTAATTGGACATTATTAGCACTAATAAATATAAACTAAATCTACAGGCAGCTTATACTTTAAACTACAAAACATTTAGCACAATTGGAAACAAATTACATAATGGTGACTTTATAGTGACTATTACACAGACCATCATTTTTGTTGGAACAAGTCCAAACTAATTCTTAGCTACCAAGATTTTATTTTCCTTTCTCAGGCTGAGGACTTTTAATCTCAGTACTGCTTTGCACAATGGCATTTTTATACAGGTGAATTATGTAAAATAAACAACAAGAGCTTCTTGATTCTATCAAGCTAAAAGGTTTTGTTTGTAAGTTCTAAAATATTAATTATCTATGTAAAACTTTTAAGCTGTATTTACATGCCAATAGCAAAGACAAATAATTTGGACAAAGAGAGTGAGTGCAATTTATCTAAGTTAGCTTATAATACAAAGTTAGATGGAATGTGAGGAAGACAGAGAACTACGAAGAGATAGTTACTGGTAACTCTTCTTGCACTTGGATAACTATCCCTTATGCTATTTATATGCTTTGGATCCTTTTAAATCAACAACACATCAGTGTGCATGTACTGACCTCTTCAATGCTTCAATTCCGGTACTCATTGCCGCTGCCCAGGCAGTAGGATTGTTGTTATCTTTCAGACATTGTGCTGCTGCCGTCAAGGCAATACTGTACAGCTACAATGCAAAATAAATCAAAAATCAAGTGGTTGAAACAACTAAATCAATATTAGAGGACATCAAACTGGAAATTCTAAACCCAATCTCACACAGTGAAGCGGTATGACTCGCCAATTTAGGTGAAAGTAAGAGCAAAGTACATTTATTATTTATTTAACATTTTTAAACTTATCATCATAAACATCCTAAAGCACTTTGCAGGGCATTAAGATCAGATGACCAAATGATTGCTCAAAGTGGTAGGTTCACAGAAATGTGTTAAAGGAGGAAAGTGAGCAAGCAAGATGAAGAGATGTATTTTGGATAGTGCAGCTATTACGGACTGGCAATTGAAGGCCCAGCCAACAAAGGGAGAATGATTAAAATCAGGGATACTCCAGCAGCCTGAATTGGGGAAACCCAGGTAACTCTGAGAGTTGTGCAGCTAGAGGGAGTTACAAAGGAACCTCGATTATGCGAAAGATTATCCGAAGATGATTTCAAGGTCCCCGCAAAAACATTACATCAAACAGGTAAGTGTATTTGATTTACTTATATTGAAGAACATGTGAAAACATTGGCAAAACAAAGAAACACAAGCAGCATGAGCATCAGCGACTGGATATTTTTTTAGGGAAGGGTTGTTATACAGTATTTTACAGTATTCCCGTCACTTTACTGGACCATCCATGAGAAAAATGGCCAAGAATGTAAACACGCGCGCAAGGTGGTGTTTCTGCCTTTCTATCGTGAAACTGAGTTCCCGGAAACTGACAAATGCTCTTGTGATGGTAGAAGCTGTTCGGGACCTTGTTTACAGGTAATGCTGTCTTCACCACTCTTTGCCAAATGCTAACTATTGCTGTATTTTTAAAAAGTGTTCTCGTGTTATCAATGCTTTATTTTTGTTCATCATATGAAATCTGTGTCCAATTGCAGTCAATACATTAAAATTAAAGATTTAAACAAATTCTCCGGTAGAGCATAGCATTAGATCAACATGGCTTCCTTTGTTCAGGTAAAATTGATTATCTGAATAATCAATTATCTGAACAAAATATTGCGAACCAATCTCGTTCGGATAATCAAGATTCCTCTGTACAGAGGTTGGGAGGGACAAAGCCAAGGAAGAAAATTGTAAAATCCTAAGTTGCTTCATCAAGTGTCAATATCATTGAGCGAACACTGAGGTGTGAATTGCTTTTAAATAATCTGTTCAGGCATGTTCTGGCAAGTGTGGCAAATGGAATATAAACTTGAATTTTCTGGCTCAAGAGTAGGCACACTTTTGTTGTGGCAAGGAGTATAGGTGAACAATACCTGGTCTGAGTTCAGACAATAACAGCAGAGTTATGAGTGATTTAAGTTCAGGTTCACAGAAGATGAAACCACAGAATGAGGAAACCAGCTGGAAGTGCTCGGGATAGTGAAGTCTCAAGGTAACAAAGGAATGAATGAGAGTTTCAGCAGATGATGGGCTAAGACAGGGGCACAGTTTAGTGATATTGCTAACATAGGCATCAGGTTAGCAATGACACATATGAGGACAATAGTTCATTTCAGAGTCAAATGTGACACCAAGTTGCAAACAGACTGATTTAATATTAAACCGTTGCCTGGTAAAGGAATGGAGTCAGTAGCTAGAGAGTGGAGTTTGGAGGAGTAACTGAAAAAAAAGTTTCCATCTTCCTAATATTTAACCAAAGGAAATTCCTCCACAAGCAGTTCTGGATGTTGGATAAGAGTCTGATGACTTTGCTGTAGTGGAGAAGTTGAGAGAGGAGTGTTAAAATGAGTTTCTAAGATTATACGGAATAGGAGCAGGAGTAGGTTATTCGGCTATATCAAGCTGACGCATACATACACATGTGCGTACACCACATCTCCTAAGCTACGGATTCGCTTGCAGAGCAAAGATCTGTCTAAACTCAGCCTTTAATATATCTAATAACACTGCAAAGAAAGGAATTTCAAAGTCATGTGACATCATGACAGAGGTAATTTGAGAGGAAACGGGAAACCCTTCCCTCTTAAACTGTGTGGTCTATTTCTAGATTCTTGTGTGTTCAGCACATACCTTGCCAAGCCAATGCAGAATCTTAAATGTTTCAATAAGATTAACTCTCATTCATCTACACTGCCCCAATTGCTCCTCATTAGAGTTTCACTCCTCCCATAATCAAACAGTGAACATTCTCTTGAGAGACTAAAGCTGTACAAAATACTTTAGGTGTTTCACTAACGTCCTGTACAAATGTTGTAAAATTTCACGTGATGTTATACTTCATCCCTTTTTCAATAAATTCCGGCCAATTGTCAATGGCAACTCCTAGCACTTAGTTGATGACTGAGTGCAGACAGATGGGTCAGTAATGGCCAGGTTAGATTTTTCTAATACCAAGTGGTTTGCCAAGTTTGCTCTAAATGTTGGTTAGAAATAGAGTCATTATTTAGACTTACTGCTCCTGACGACCCTCCCATATGGTCACGCACTATTCGACCTAGACATAAAAGGAGCTGATGGCCATTGCCAGGAACTGTGTTAGATGTCAACAAGTTCCTAATAGCTGAGTGAAAAAGAAAGATTCTTAGAAATCAGGAAATTTTACAAACAAACTTCAACTCTTCAATGTGAAATGGATATACCCTACACCCTTTAATGATTAACCCATGATTATATATGCTTAGAGTCCTCAATTTAAGACTCAGACATAAAATTATTTTCACGGTAACACTGACATTTTCCATCTCTTTTCTTTACGTTTTCTGTTACTGATCCTATTTAAAACTGAGATTACATATCTGCCCTTTTGAGCATCCTTCCAATTTTTACCATTCCTTTTGGAGTTTAATGTTAAAAAGTGTGGTGAATTGAAGTCTGATTAGTGCATCATATTGCTCTAGGCTCGATAGATTTATAAATGATAAAATCAATTATTCAGAATCCCAAATGCAATCTTGTCTGCTCGAACTGCACATTGGAAACTCAATCTTGGATATGAGCAGGTGTAGGTCATTCAGTCTCTTGGGCTAGTTTCGCCATGGAATGAAATCTTGCTGATCTGTGGCCTAACTCCATATGCCTGCCTTTGGCCCATATCCCTGAATACTTTTGCTTAACAATAGAACAATCTATTTCAGATTTAAAACTAACAATGACTAGCACCAACTGCTATTAGTGGAAGAGAGTTCTAGACCTGTACAAACCTTCATATGTCAATTTTTTAATCCACAAGACATATGCTGATATCTCTGCAAGGAGCACAATTTCTTAAGTAATTTTCATGGTCCAACACATTGTATAGGAGAGACAGACAATTAAGTAACTGTGTGAGAAATTACAAATTGTTGCTTGGTTCATAAATCATAAATAAGATGCCTTGGAAGAAGTCATTGATACACTGATCAAACTTTTACAAAAAGCATTGATGACTCAATTGTTAAATTCACTGCTCAATATCCTGAAGCATAGATAAACAGGGAGAGTGCGAACTTTCGAATAAACAATGGATGTTTGGATGAAGTATTGGACAATACTCAATTCCTATTGAAGTCTATTTAAGAAAAGAGAAATAAAACTTTTCATAAAGAGCTGGATGAGTGAGAAAATGATGGGAATGCTTAAAAATTATATATAAGGTTATAGTTCTAAACATTTGTGAAAAGAAAGATATGAGTAGATTAAATACATTGTGTACAGTCCACAATACAGATTGTAAGAACTCTATGGATGGTTGTTCATTAGGTTGTTCATCACTATCACCTGATGAAGGAGCGTCACTCCAAAAGCTAGTGTGTGCTTCCAATTAAACCTGTTGGACTATAACCTGGTGTTGTGTGATTTTTAACTTTGCACACCTCAGTCCAACACCGGCATCTCCAAATCACGGATGGTTGGATATTGTGACAAAGCTGCTCCTTTAACAAGGTTGTGCAGTCCTTGGCCTTTCTTTTTCAGAGAGGTTGTAAATGACACAGACTCCCAAAAGTCTGGAGGTGAAGAGTTTTAGGGCCAAGTTGATAATAACTAATAGAGACTGCCTCAGGCAGAAGGCTTTCAAGGTTTAAAAAACACTTGTACAATGAAAGGGCTGTAGTCATTCCTCCCAGCTCAGCTTTTCTCTGGCTTGGTTCTTTTTAACAATAGTATGAAGATTTGGTTACTGGATCCAAAGAAGCAGGTCCAGGCTGGTATTGTCCCTCTCTCTTTCTCTCTCTGACATCTATCCTATAAGAACTTGTGTTTGATTTTACCTTTTGTGCCAAGAGGTGTTTATGGGGATTGTTGCAATTATTTGGGAACAGCATCATTAAGTTGGGATGATCTTTCGGGTTTTTGGAATGGTTAAGCTATTCAGTATTTTGTTTTTTGTTGTTTGTGTTTCATTCAGTAATATTGTAAATAAATTCTGTTTTGTTTAAAACTAAGTGGTTTGACCAGCTGATTCTCTCCTGAAATATGCACTTTACACCTGCTTAAAATAACTAGGAAAGTTAGGGTCTGGGCTACCTTCTTGAAATGTCGTGAGGCATCTGGCCACGTCCATAACAATATAAATGTAATTCCTCATTCTCATATCAATTTAATAGCATTGAGTGCTCTGCAGTGTTGATGTGAAATCAATTTAAATCACTCAAAGGGTGCTTTGTATCATTAAGAGAGGAACTGAATTAGTTTACCATACAAAAATGTTTCTGTATCTGTCAGAGCCATTAGTCAATGTACACACTGTTCATGTTCCAATCTCACATTCCTAGTACTGTGAAAATTTTAATCAATGTTTATTGTCAGAGTTACATTCTTTCAGAACTTACCATTGGCGGCCCTTGCATGCGTAACACCACAATCACCATCTCCTGCTTCTCTATCCAGTTCATTCAGTTCTTCTTCCATCTGAAGCAAAGTGTTGGAGATCTTATCTAAGACTAATTGTGCCTTTTGCACAAAAGGACCTGTGAAGCAGTTGAAATTACATGAAAGGCCTGGGTTTCAAATCTTGCTCATTGCAACTTTCTACCTGTACAACACTACAAAATTTTCGATACAATGCTCCAATTTCTTTTTTTGAACAAGAGTAAGGCTCATACCAGAGTGTAAAGGACAGTCAGTTTAGCCTTGCAGGAGAAAATCTTTCAGAAGTGAGAACATAAAACAAAATTAACTGTTTGAATAAATACCAATTAACTAGTGAAAGGCAGATTGGATTTGTTAAAGGCAAATTGTGTTTAACAAATGAGTTTTTACTGAAGTAATGGAGAACATCATTGAGGATAAAGTAGTTGATATGGTATACTCAGAGTCTATATACCCCATAGATACCCAAACACATTTACTAAAGTGCCACATAACACATTTGTGAGAAAATTTGAAGCAGGGTGGTAGCAAGGACATAAAGCTGTCTGAGTATCAGGCAGAGGTCAGCACTTATTTTTCAAATTGGAAGAAGGTGTACAATTTGCTTCCCAAATGATCATTTCCAGATCCATTGATTTCTTTTGGTGTGTAGATTTTGTTGTTCAGGGTACAATTTTAAAATCAAATCACCCAAAACCTGGAAGCTTTGTGAACTGTGTAAAGGATAGTGTTAGACTTCAAGAATACATAGGCAGGTTGGTAGAATGGATGAACATGCTGCAGTTGAAATTTAATGCTGAGAAGAGTAAGGAATGGCAATTCAAGATGCACTTCTAATGTCGATGCTGGAAAAGAGAGACCTGAGGTATACATGCACAAATCATTAAACCTGGCAGAGTCCATTATTTTTATTCTTTCATTGGACTTGAGTAACTCCGGCAAGGTTAGAAATGGTTGCTATTCCTTAATTAGCCCCAAGAAGATAGCTGTCAAAGTTGCTACATCCACACTGATTAGATTCGATTAGATTAGATTACTTACAGTGGGGAAACAGGCCCTTCGGCCCAACAAGTCCACACCGACCCGCCGAAGCGCAACCCACCCAGACCCATTCCCCCACATTTACCCCTTCACCTAACACTACGGGTAATTTACCATGGCCAATTCACCTAACCTGCACATTTTTGGATTGTGTGAGGAAACCGGAGCACCCGGAGGAAACCCACGCAGACACGGGGAGAATGTGCAAACTCCACACAGAGAGTCGCCTGAGGCGGGAATTGAACCCGGGTCTCTGGCGCTGTGAGGCTGCAGTGCTAACCACTGCGCCACCGTGCCGCCCACAAATTTGAAGCAGGGTGGTAGCAAGGACATAAAGCTGTCTGAATATAAGGCAGAGGTCAGCACTTACTTTTCAAATTGGAAGAAGGTGTACAATTTGCTTCACAAATGATCATTTCCAGATCCATTGATTTCTTTTGGTGTGTAGATAGGGACATCCAAGTCTTTGATCCATCAAGTAAGGGATGATCAATGTAACTCCAGGTCAGTTGGCACGTAACTTAAATGGGATGTTGGGTGTATTCCCCTGCAGCTTTCGCAACATCTTTGACTTTGTGGGGTTGTGGGTTTTGAAGCTATTGTTAAATGAGACTTGGTGAGTTGCTGCAATGCTTTCTTCAATGTGGTAAACTGCTGCTGCAGTACATTGGTGGAGGAGAACTAAATTTGTATAAGGTGAAGTAAATGGATCTTTGACTCATGGAAAATTAAACAATCTGATGAGTAAGTGGGAATGTGGAATTTAGCCAGGATCATGGTACAATGGAGAAAAGAAGCGAGTCAAACAGTCAGGGCAGGCAGGGACAAAGCAGAGAACAAGATAGGATTGTTAATTTAAACTGCATTTATTTCACTACAAGAGGCTTAACAGGGAAGGCAGATGAACTCAGGGCATGGTTAGGAACATGGGATAGCAATTACAGAAAAGTGGCTCAGCGATGGACAGGACTGGCAGCTTAATGTTCCAAGCTACAAATGCTACAGGAAGGACAGAAAGGGAGGCAAGAGAGGAGGGGGAGTGGCATACATCCAGGAAAGTTATTTGGGTGGAACTTAGAAATAAGAAAGGGATGATCACATTATTGAGATTTATTATAGACCCCCTAATAGTCAGGGGGAAATTGAAAAACAGATTTGTAAGGAGATCTGGGTTATCTGTAAGAATAATAGGGTGGTTATGGTAGGGGGACTTTAACTTTCCAAACATAGACTGGGACTGCCATAGTGTTAAGGGTTTAGATAGAGAGGAATTTTCTGATTCAGTATATAGATGTACCTACTAGAGAAGATGCAAAATTTGACTTACTCTTGGAAATAAGGCAGGGCAGGTGACTGAGGTGTCAGTGGGGGAGCACTTTGGGGGTCTTAATTCTATTACTTTTAAAATAGTGATGGAAAAGGATAGACCAGGACTAAAAGTTGAAGTTCTAAATTGGAGGAAGGCTAAGTTTGATGGTATTAGGCAAGAACTTTCAAAAGCAGATTGGGGGCAGATATTCACAGGTAAAGGGATGGCTGGAAAATGGGAAGTCTTCAGAAATGAGATAACAAGAGCCCAGAGGTAGTATATTTCCATTAGGATGAAAGGAAAGGCTGGCAGGTGTAGGGAATGCTGGACGATGAAAGAAATTGAGGGTTTGGTTAAGAAAAAGAAGGAAGCATATGTCAGGTATAGAGAAGATAGCTCAAATGAATCCTTAGAAGAGCATAAAGGCAGTAGGAGTATACTTAACAGGGATATCAGGAGGGCAAAAAGGGGACATGAGACAGCTTTGGCAAATAGAGTTAAAGAGAAACCAAAGGGTTTTTACAAATATATTTAAGGCCAAAAGGGTAACTAGGAAGAGAATAGGGCCTCTCAAAGATCAGCAAGGTGGCCTTTGTGTGGAACCGCAGGAGATGGGGTAGATACTGAACAAGTATTTTGCACCAGTATTTAGTGTGGAAAAGGACATGGAAGGTATAGAATGTAGGGAGATGGTGATATCTTGAAAAACGCACATATTACAGAGGAGGAAGTGCTGGACGTCATGAAATGCATAAAAGTGGAGAAATCCCCAGGACCTGAACAGGTGTACTCTGTAACTCTGTGGAAGTTAGGGAAATGATTGTTGGGTCCCTTGCTGAGATATTTGTATCATCAATAGTCAATGGTGAGGTGCTGGAAGACTGGAGGTTGGCTAACGTGGTGCCACTATTTAAGAAAGGTAGTACGGAAAACCAAGGAACTATAGATCGGTGAGCCTGACATCGGTGGTAGGCAAGTTGTTGGAGGGAATCCTGAGGGACAGGATGTACATGTATTTGAAAAGACAAGGATTGATTAGGGATTGTCAACATGGCTTTATGCATGGGAAATCATGTCTCACAAACTTGATTGAGTTTTTTGAAGAAGTAACAAAGAGGATTGATGAGGGCAGAGCGGTGGACGTGATCCATATGGACTTCAATAAGACATTCGACAAGGTTCGCCATGTGAGACTGGATAGCAAGGTTAGATTTCGTGGAATACGGAGAGACCTAACCATTTGGATACGGAACTGGCTCAAAGGTAGAAGACTGAGGGTGGTGGTGGAGGGTTGTTTTTCAGTCTGGAGGCCTGTGACCAGTGGAGTGCCACAAGGATCGGTGCTGGGTCCTCTGCTTTTCATTATTTATATAAATGATTTGGATGCGAGCATAAGAGGTAGAGTTAGTACGTTTTCAGATGACACCAAAATTGGAGGAGTAATGGTCAGCGAAGAAGGTTACCTCAGATTACAACAGGATCTTGATCAGTTGGACCAATGGGCTGAGAAGTGGCAGATGGAGTTTAATTTAGATAAATGTGAGGTGCTACATTTTGGGAAAGCAAATCTTAGCAAGACTTATACACTTAATGGTAAGGTCCTCGGGAGTGTTGCTGAACAAAGAGACCTTGGAGTGCAGGCTCATAGCTCCTTGAAAGTGGAGTCGCTGGTAGATAGGATAGTGAAGAAAGCGTTTGGTATGCTTTCCTTTATTGGTCAGTGTACTGAGCACAGGAGGTCATGTTGCAGCTGTACAAGACATTGGTTAGGCCACTTTTGGAATATTGCGTGCAAATCTGGTCTCCTTCCTATCAAAAGGATATTGTGAAACTTGAAAGGGTTCAGAAAAGATCTACAAGAATGTTGTCAGGGTTGGAGGATTTGAGCTATAGGGAGAGACTGAATAGGCTGGGGCTGTTTTCACTGGACCGTTGGTGACTGAGGAGTTACCTTAAATAGGTTTGTAAAATCATGTGGGGCATGGATAGGATGAATAGACAAAGTCTCTTCCCTGGGGTGGGGGTAGTCCAGAACTAGAGGGCATAGGTTTAGGGTGAGAGGGGAAAGATATAAAAGAGACCAGTGGGGCAACTTTTTCACGCAGAGGGTGGTACATGTCTGGAATGAGTTTCCAGAGGGAGTGGTGGAAGCTAGTACGATTGCAACATTTAAAAGGCATCTGGGTGGGTATATGAATAGGAAGCGTTTGGAGGGATGTGTGCTGGGTGCTGGCAGGTAAGACTAGATTGGGTTGGGATATCTGGTCAGCATGGAAAATTTAGACTGAAGGGTCTGTTTCCGTGCTGTACATCTCTATGACATTGAATGAAGAAACGCATTCAAAGAACTGTGTTGTCTAATCTTACTTCTATTTCTTTTGCTCTTTTTGATAGGTACATCTTTATTAGCTCACTCAGTGGTGCTCTGGAGCACAGGAATTTCATTCATCACAGACCACTAGCTTTGCTGTCAAACTGGAGTTGAAAATGTGCACAAAGATCCACGTTTAAATAGGCAATCTGTTATTTCTGTGACCAGCAGTGAGTACTAACTGAATCAAGTAATGGTACATTTACAATGCATAGTGATTTAGCATGATGACTATTTTCATTTGTGACATTAGTACTATCTTGTTACTTTTGGACAACAAAATGGGTATATTAGATTACAGAGATCATTAACTGTGTCAATAACATACAGCAGCCTCTGCATACACTATTATTCACTGTAGTTTTGACACTGCCATGTCCGCATTACTCTCGCTACATTGGAAAAGAGTGAGCCTTAATCCTGTTGTCTTACTGCTCATGAATTCACCCAGCAATTGTCCTCCTGTTTGTCCTACTTCTGATTCAATGTGCGAATTTTCCCCTTCTTCGAGTCATTGAATCATGAAAATATACTCAGGCAAGGATCAAAAAATCAAATTAATCAGAGTTGAATTTTTGCGAGTAAGCTGCTCGTCCTTAAGTGGTGAGATCCATTTTCTTATCATTAAGTGGCAATAAGCCTAAACACATGTATTTAAGCTTCATTAATTATTCCACTCACTACAATTAACTTTGCCTTCTTAATTAACTTTTGCCCAATTGAGATACTCAACGCTTCAGAAACTTAACTACATAAACCAAACTAACCTGGCAACTTTGATACTCCAGTCTCACTAAGTACACAGTTTTCACATTCACAATGTGGCTCCTTCCTCCAGACAGACTGCAGGATAGCCATGACAGACTGTTGCCCATCCCCTGGACTGAATTTGCAAGTTGACCTGACCTGAGTGACCTAGATTAATTTTGATTTTTTGATCCTTGCAACATTTTCATGTTTGCCATTATTCTTGACTATCTAAGAAAGGGAAAATTCGCATATTGAATTAGAAGTGGGACAAACAGGAGGACAATTGCTGGGTGAATTCATGAGCAGTAAGACAACAGGATTAGGGCTCGCTGTTTTCCAATGTAGTGAAAGTAATGTGGACATGGCAGTGTAAAAACTACAGTGAATAATAATGTATGCAGAGGCTGCTCTATGTTAGTGACACAGTTAATGATCAGGGGTATAGGTTGTATAATTAGAGTTTCGGGTTAGTTCATGGCAAAAAGATGACAGGAAACTCGAGTCTGGGCATTGATCTGCTTGTATTTGGTGGCTGAGGGAATAGTCACGATCATGGGGGACAATTGTAGATAGTTGGGTGGAGACTACAAGATCTTGAAGTCGAGTCAAGTCAAGTCATCATCATTCTGGCCATGATATGAGAAGGGTTAACAAGAACATTAGGACATCAATAGTCAGGACCTCTAGAGTAAATTGAGGACACTGATAGTCATGTAAAGGGGCTCAATTAAAATGTAGGAAGGAAGAATGCAAGGATTAAACTGTATCAATAGATCTCAAAATCAACTGCACAATAAGTTGTGATATTGGTAAAGCAGCACCAAGGTGGGATGAGTGTGTGGACTTCAGGTCTAGGACATGAGGCATCCTTCTGCAATCATGAACCAGTGATTACACAATCCCACACATCTATCTTCCTATCACAGTTAAGCGGAAGATCAACGTGGCAATGTCCCTATCTCTGGCCCAGAAGATCTGGGTTCATGTCCCACCTGCACTGCAAGTTTGTGATAAGATGTCTGAACAGGTTACTATAATAATTTTCTCATTATCATCCACTGAAAGAGTCTTGTGGAATGATTATGTTTCTTTCCTGATACTATTCAAAATATAACTGAGCTACTAGATAAGATTTATGTCCACGTTAAGATATGATGACTGTGAAGGTGTGTCTAGAAATGTCCAAATAGGTTAATTTCTTTTAAAAATCTGTATTTGAGTGTCTTGTGGTGCAATGGTAGTTTTCCTACCTGAGGCAGCCACTTGATTCCAAGGTCAAATGGACAGTTTCTTGAACATCTTACATGAGATCAGGATACTAACATGTTTGGAAAGGTTATATTCAGGTTTGAATGAGACACTGCAGTAGTACCTGGCTCTGAACTCCTTCGAGGTTAGTGGATGAGAGAGGTGGAGGGGCCATTGAGTGTCCAGAGATGAACCTAAAGGGATGCTTGTCGATTGTCTCTCTTCCCTGTAGCTACTCACTGGCACTACCAAACCCCAATTCTTATTGAGAAGATGGAGCACTTGGGGTGAGGCTAAGGCACTTGAGCTCTGTTGGCTTGCCAGCAAAACTGAGCACTCACGGCTAAGTAATGGAATGCAAGTCTGAATGCACTTCTGGCAACCACAGAATGTTCTGATGGATCTGGGTTTTCAAGGCAGCTACTATGCATTGGCACTCACATCCAAACAGAGAGAGAATGCGGACAGACCCTTACATCTCTCACTCTAGGCCCCTGGTACCCCAGCCTGATGTCCCCCTGCCTCTGCTTACAGGCTCAGCATCTCAGTTATAGCATGTCTTCTACATGGAGCTCAGAATGAGCCTGATCTCAGAACGTGCAGTCTTCTGAATTTCACAATGGCTTGCCTTTTATTATCAGAATATGGTTCTATAATTGACAATCAGCGGAAACATGCTTTCTACATGAATTATGTTTGTCCCTTTGAGAATTTTATAAGTTTCTCCAAGATTGTTTCTCATTCTTCTAAAGTCCAGAGAATATAAGTCCAGTCTCCTCAATCTTTCCTCATAAGACAGTCCCGTTATCCCAGGAATCAGTCTGGTGAATCTCTGCTGCAATCCCTCTATAGCAGGAATATCGTTCCTTAGAAGAGTCATTCAGAAATGCATGCAATACTCCTGGAGTAATCCCACCAGTGTTCTACACAATTAAACTAAGACTTCTTTGCTCCTGTACTCAAATCTTCTTGTAATAAAGGCTAACATACTGTTTGTCTTTTGAATAGCTTGCTGCACCTGCATGCTAACTATCAGTAATTTATAAACAAGGGCTCCAAGGGTTCCTTTTGACATCAACACTTTCCAATCTCTCACTATTTAAGTATTACTGTGCACCTTCTTCCCTCCACCAAACCACAGCTCTCCACATTATATTCCATCTGTCATACTCTTGCCCACTCACTCAGCCTGCCAAAATCCCCTAGA
The DNA here is from genome assembly GCF_004010195.1 of Chiloscyllium plagiosum. Taxonomy (NCBI): domain Eukaryota; kingdom Metazoa; phylum Chordata; class Chondrichthyes; order Orectolobiformes; family Hemiscylliidae; genus Chiloscyllium; species Chiloscyllium plagiosum. The sequence goes on along the minus strand of NC_057725.1, from coordinate 53,239,772 downwards.
ACTCTCTTTGTATTTTCCTCACAGTTCACATTCCTTCCAAATTTAACATCGTCTTCAAACCTGACAATATTACAATCAGGCCTCACATTGAAATCATTGATAGAGATTGCGAACAGCAGAGGCTCAAATATTGTGCTACTCCACTGATCACAGCCTATCAACCTGAAAAGGACCCATTTATTCCTACTCAGTGTTTTCTGCCTGTCAAGTTATCCTTGACAGAATAAATCCTATGAGCTTTAATCTTCCTTCCTAACCTCCTGAGTGGGACTTCACCAAAAGCCTTCTGAAAACCCAAAAACATCACATCACTGGATTCCCCCTTTTCGATACTGCTAGTAACATCCTCAAAAATGTTTATTAGGTTTGTTAATTTGTGCATGTTAAAATCACCTGAACAGACAATAAAACAAACCACTGGATAATGTCAGACAAAAGAAGAATACTGAAGAATATTAAGTTGGACACTAATTTGTTAGCCTTCTTTTTACCATTTAGATCCCCTACACAGGCAGATGGCAATCCAAAAGATACGATCAATAATGCATCACAACTTGAATAATGGCTTAAGTGACCACAAAATTATATCATCAAATTCATAAGCTTCTAAGTCAGAGGTGAGAGTGCTACCACTGAGCTACACTATACTTCTAAATTCAATTCCATGGATAGATGCAAACGGTCATATAAAACAGAGAAGCAAGTTACAACATTATTTTAGAAGTTTTTTTTTAACATCACTACAGAGAAAACAAAAGAGCTTAAGTGTTACCAATCTTGCATGGCATAAAAAAGCACAACAGTATCATGGTTTTGCTTGCTTCTCACAATTTTTATCATCCTTCCTCCCCCTCTCTCTTTTCCATTTTTTTGGTCTGTTACTGATTGTATTAACTTTTGGTCTTATTCTATTATTTCCTTTGTTGTCTATTAAATATTATCTTGCAATCTATACTGTCCTCCATGTGGTACTGCTACATTTCACTCAACAGGAACAGATTCACAAACCACGTAAACTATGTGAGCAGCTTCTACCTGACTCAGCGGCTGTGAGTGAGCTCTCAGGTTCCAAGGAGGGGGCACTCAGAATCTTGCATCTCCGTACCAGACGATGTCTCCCTGCATTAGGCCAACCAGGGGCTGAGGTACGTGAGTCTGTAAGAAAAATAAAGAGTAGAATCTTGTTGCAGAAAATTGACACATGGGAATAATGTATACTTTATATTATCCATCAATACTATAAATTTATAAGGTAATCTAGTCCCCAAAAATTGACTTCCTGCTTACTTGGCAATATTTTGATGTGTGCAGTCATTTGGGTTATAAACCAGACAGGCCAAGAAGTCCTGCATATTATCTTTGGCAACAGCTGTTAATTGAATTCAATCTAAGTGTCATAGACATGCTGCAGAAAAATGTCAAAACTCTGTTCCATTTACCTTGTCAAAGGTACATGTGAAGATAACTAGTGATGAAAGCTTAGATTCAGCTATAGGAACATCCCACAGCTCCACCATTGCCTCAGTTGAGTGGCTCAAGGACACTTGCTACGCAGTTTCGAAACACAACAGAGACACCAACAAATACTACACCACACCAAATGAGTCAGTGCCTTCAAGAGAATAGGGATATGAGGAGAAATTCTGTGAAGGAGAGGGCCAAATGCAATAGCAGCTGAAACTCAATGCAGGGATTACAAGGCATGATCAAACCATGCCTGTTGCTTCCAATACAGGTGGTCAATTGCATAAATGTTGCCATTTGGGATAATTGCTGCTTGTAGCCAATGCTCAACACATTGAGCGCTGTATGTCTCAACAGGAATACAGATTTGAGCAAGGCTAGAACCACTTAAAAGTAACCTGCACTTCTTCAATATCAACTTGGATCTCCTAAAGGTTATGATAAATAATGGCTGGAATTGTTTATGGAAAATAATCTGAGCAGGAAGAGAAAGGAATTATAGCATGACAAAGACATACTCCAAGATTCTCTGATGTTGCACTCGATGCCTTGGAGGAGCACATAAAGGGGAAAATTGAAGTGACCTATCCTTAAGAATCTAGGAGGTCTTTCAGCAAACTTTACAAAAAGCAATAAGAACTGATTGCCATGCAATCAACACTAGGACACAAGCAAAACGACCAGGATGACGTGCAACAAATAGTTCAGTGATCTCACACGAGTGTTTAAGATCAATGTTCCATTAACTGCCTCTTGCCTCAAATACTGCTGAATATGCAACCCTGTCTGGTTATAAATAACTGGAAGCTGTAGGAGCTAATCTACAGGCACAGTTGCTTTTCTTGCCCCCACAAGCAGTAGGGACTGTCACTACCAATGGATTGGTCTGTTCAACAAAATTGAAACATCCAAAAATTCCAGTATTCCCCCAGCGCTCTTCTCACAGCCCTTATCCTCATTTTTTTTTTCTGATTTACAAATTACAGGTACATGAAAGCATGCATCACCTGAGTTCCCTCACTTCCCCTGACACCAAGCCTATTGTTGTACATTTCCTCTTTCAAGTATCCAATGACTTTAGCTTGGCCAGGCAATGGTGCTTGATTAATAATACAATGATGAGGGACAGACACCAGCACTTGCTTCTCCATTTACCTGCCAGCTTAAGTAATGACACTTTCTGTACTTTAATGGATAGCTCAGGGGTGGGTATACAAGTGGTAAGACACTCAAATGAACAAAGGACAAGCGTAGCTCAGGGGCCATCTTGCTGGAGTTCTGCTGCAGACAGATCAGATGAATACTTTGATAGAATGGACTACTGAAGGAGGCTGATGGACATGCATACTGAAATTCTTGAGAGAGTTACAGCTTGCCAAAAAGCCTGTATGTAACATCAAGAGGTATGGAGGAGACTGATACCAACTTGGCACAGAGCTTTGAGCAAAACCTGGTACTCATACATGCAAGTTGAAACCTACTCATTTCGCACATTAATCAGCTCAAGCATGCTGCAGCCTCTAATGGTTATTCAATAAGGTGTCAGACTATTGCTAAATAGGGAATTGGAAGTGCATTTATTGTATTGCAGTTGAATGAGGCTGTCACAGACAGCTCAACCAAAAGATGATTGTTTTGAGTGCCTCCTCCTTCTCCTGTTTCATTACTTGCTGGCATATCACCCTGTTACAATGTCATGATAGCAAGATAGTGTGGCATACAGCAAACCACCATAAATCATGCCATGTGTGATGCAAAAATATTTCTGCACGGGTACTATAGAGAAGTCCAGGCCTTAATGTTCTATGTGCTATCAAATTTCTTATGGCAGCATTGCTTTTATTACATATGTGCTGCATATTGCGTACTGCTGTCATAAAAATGTCATCAAAGGAGACCCCAGTCTCCCAGTTACCCACAGAATTGTAGCACTGTGAGCGCTGCCTGGGTAAGGGACCTGATCCACATGATATTACTGAGTGCGGTTACAATCCAGTAAGCACTGGGAGTGGAATCTCAGTTGCAGTATATCTCAGAGTTGATATATGGTATCTGCAAAGCAAGGTGAGTATTAAAGTGACCTATCCCCAGGATGCTACATGAGGTCAACCTCCTCTGGAATATCAGAGACCACCAGATTTAAGTTTTCAGAGCAGGGTCCTGGAATCTAAGGGCCTAGAAATTATACATGCACTGGGTGAGCAGAGATTGCAGAGTTTATTTGTCTTCAACTGACAGCCATCGGAAATAGATTTCATTCAGGAACCTAATGGAGTGCCTGAAAATATGCAATCTTCTTACTCCACCAAACAGTGTGTCAATGTACTAAACTCCTTCTCTGGGATACCCATTCAGTGTCTTGAGCTAGTTAAAAAAGCAAAAGTTGTATGTTCTGTCACAGTTCTCACCCAAAAGCACTCACCCAGGAGTTTCAGTTGTTCACTATTTACAATCATCAAAGTCAGAGAAGCTCCTCCCATTTCCAAAGCTGTCATCAGCGATCCAATGTATGCCCTTTCAATAATGACCTCTTTATGCTCTGAAAAGGATGCGCAGAAAATACAATTATCATTATTATCACAGAAATGCTTAGCTTTTTTTCAATGTGTACAATATTTAAAGAAATCAAATCATTAAACAGCTTCAAGTTCATACTTGAATTTCTGGCATATTTTGAAAACAGGAAATATTAAACTTACACTCACATCCATTAAAAAAGGAGATAGTACAGGTGAAATTTGAATGAGGAGCAGGGAATTTATCTTCATGAGCCCAGTATTTGTATCAATGCAGACTGAAATTTTCCTACTTTCACTCCATGGGTCAAGATACCATTACAGGATAGACCACTAACATTTAACTTGTGCACCTTGATTTGAATCTGGCACAAGGAGAGCAAACTGCACAGAAAAAAGGAAATCAGACTGTCATGTAGAAAGAATACAAGACAAAACAAAAGGTGAGTGAACCACAAACATTACAGACCAAATGTGCGCAAAGCATCTTTGAGAAGGTATGAGTGGAAGTGACAACACACGAGTGAGAGTAAGTGAGAACATAGAAGCAAAGGAATTCACAATAAGGAGTGTGATAGTTGTGTGAAAATGCAAATGCCTGAAAGGCAGAATGAGACAGACAGAGGGACAGAGAAAGAGGAAATTCACATGAGACTGAACCTTCTATACCTTGACTTTTGGTTATCATAGCCAGTTATCTTTCTTTGGGCTGTCAGACCTCCCAAGCTCAACAATACTCTATCCTATTTAAGTCATATCTAAATGGAGCCTCGAACCCTTAAATGACCACAATATTTGCAGGTTAGGTCATTTGTTACAGTACTGTTTAGGAAGTGATGTCCTGTTGCCTAATTTGTAATTTGAGATATCTCATTATATGGCTGACAACCATAAAAATCATGGTAGGAGAAAAAAAGGTCTGAATTTTACTAACTTAGATGAAGAAATTTAGAATTTCAATTGCAGCATAACCACTGTGCCTTCTTTTTCTCAATTGTCATTTAGATATGACCCTGAGGAACTGGGATAGATTTTTGTTCCCACTGGTAGACTTGTTGGGACAAAGGGCCTGTTTCCACACTGTAGGGATTCTAATTCTAATTCTAAAATACGAAAATAAAACTAGCAATTCAAATGTATAGTGCATTTTATGTTGTCTTCTCTGAATAAAAGTAGAAAATAAAAGTGCAAAACAAAAATGCCAGTTTACTGCTTAATTCCAATTCTGGTTATCTCTAATGTAGGAACTGCACAACATCAGCTTGCACACTCGGTTGTTGATGTGCCACAACATGTTTGGACAAAAAACTCATTGATGATGAGCTCCAAAATGATACAAGATCAAGGGTGGGTATTCTAAAGCTTATTCTCTAATCAATTAGAACATGGTTTATTTGCCATTGTCCCATATTGCTTAATGCCCTGTTCTATCAGAAATCAATCACAGTTCTTTAAATTTTCAATGTTGCATTATTCACAGACTTTTAGGAGAAAGGTCCAGATTTTCACTACCTTTTGAAATGAAATAATGCTTATCCCTAAATGGCCAAGGTCTAATTTTAAGAATTTGCCTGTTGTTCTGAACTCCTCCACCAGGAACACGTTTTTCTGTAGTACCCTCAAATCCTTTCATCCTTGATTAGTTCACAACTGCATTTTATAAATTCAATGTAATAATAATAATGATTGTAGGGCCCTCCTGAGGTGCAGTGGTAGTGTCCCTGCCCCTGGACTAGTCCTGGGTTCAAGTCGCACCTATTCCAGAGATATGTAATAATATCTCTGAACAGGTTGATAAGAAAATTAGGTTAACTTTTTAAAAATTAAAATTGTTACAAAAAAATGAAGATTTCCCATTTTATTTAATCCTTTGAAAACTCTTTGAAGATCATTATTATTCCGGTAATCCACTTTGTACCTGTTTCAAGGTCAAGATGCTGCTGAAACCCTCAAGTTGGTCATATTACTTTTAGATCATTTCAATCCATTTTTGGTCAGTCTCCCAGATTTCACCCACTGTAAACATGGTTTCATCCAAAGTTCTGTTGCCTGCGTCCTAATTTATGACAGTTCCCCTTCAGTCATCATCCATGTGCTTGCTTATATCAGTTTCCAGTTTTGCAAAGATTTGATTTTAAAATTCTCACCTTCATTCTCATCCCATGTAATTTCCTCAAGCCCTACAGCTATCCAAGAAGTCTGTGTTCCTCAAATTCTAGCCTTTTGAGTATACTTAATTTTAATAACTCAGTCACTAACCGCTTTACCTTCACAGCCTTAAGTTCTGAAATTTCTTCCCTCAACCTCTTTGTCTCTTTTTATATTATTTATTTTTTACAATGCTCTTTAAAATATATCTCTTCAATTAAGGTTGCCCTGTCTCCCCTAATATTTATTTTAATTTCCTTGGTCTTGTGGGATCGTGTTCAAATAACAACCAGAATCAGTGAGTAGTGAAAATAGTCTCTCTTATTCAGTAGCACAGCACAAGTTTGAGGCGGCAATAGAATCCCAAAATATTGTTCTTAGAAGAGCACCTTTATACACATTTCTTACATATATTAAAATTCCATTACTATAGTGTTACATTGTTTTGTCTATAGTATACAAAAGTTTGAAGGGCTTCTTGTCCTGGAAGACTGGAGATGGGTTAAAACATGTGCTAAGTGCTGGCTGCTACTTCTGACGGGATTAAGAGTGTCTGGTCTGCTTGGTCTGCTTGCATAAATAAGAGGTGTTACACCGGCATCTCCAAATTAAGAGGTGTTAGTCCTTTTGTCTTTTAAGTTAGTAAATGTTAGTAAAAATACTAGGCCTATATGCTGTAAATAAGTTAGAAATTTTAGCTGTATTTAATAAAAGAATAAAAGATATTAAACTGATTACCGCACTGGGCTGTGAGATTTGTTTATTATTTGCCTGTGTGAGTATCATTCATTCATGCAATTTCATGGAAACTCTGCTTTGTCAGTTAGCTTCTTAAAGGGATAATGACCCAGTTAAAAGATATTTAACAGGTACATACTAATTGGGAAAAGTGTTTAATGTTTTGGTCAGGTCCAGGATATGGTTGGTAAGGGCTGATTAATATTATAATGTTTCCTAGAGACATGATGGGGGTGGTATTGTTTACGATACTGGCAGCTATTCAGAGGAAGCTAGGCCTAAACACTGCTGATAGCAAAGGCTGATAAAGTGTGAAAATGCAGCAATGGGCCTTACCCTGTCACAGTCGGCGCTGCAAGACGTGTCAGAGTGTGGACATGGATGCCATTATTATGCGTGGGGCACCTCCCACCATGTACATGGCAGGTATTCATGTGACTCAGCCAACATTGTCTATCTCATATCCTGCAAGCAAGGACGCCCTGAGGAATGGTACATTGGAGATATGCGAGAAGAGGCTATGACAACGGATGAATGGGATGAATAATCAACAGACAGGAGTGTTCCCTCTTAGTTGGAGAACACTTCAGCGGTCCAGGACATTCAACCTCAAACCTTCAGGTGACCATCCTCCAAGGTGGACTTCAGGACAGGCAGCTGCGAAAAGTGGTCGAGCAGAGGCTGATAGCTAAGTTTGGTACCCATAGGGAGGGCGTCAACCAGGACCTTGGGTTCATGTCACACTACAGGTGACCACCATTGCACTATACACTCACACACACAGACACATCTATACACAGACACGTACACAGACACACCTATACACTGACACGTACACACACACACACATGCAGACACACACAGTTGTGCACACTGACACGTATACACACACAGATGCAGACACACACAGACCCAGACACAGACAGACAGACACACAGACAGACACACAGGCAGACACACAGACACACACACACACACGTTTGTGGGATGAATTGTACTTTCTGAGTTACATTATACTTTGCTCAAAAACTGCAGGAATCTATGTAAGACTCTGTTAACTCATTTTTTAGATTAGAATTAGTCGAAACATTATGGCACAGACAACACCGCACAGGGGCTAACACCTTCAACATATTATCTGGGTTGACACCAATTGTTAAAGTTAACCTGAGAATGTAACTTTTAAAAACAGTTTTGTGATTTACATATGAAAAAAGCGAAACCAACATGGTCATTCTAACAGATGAGACTTAACAAACAATCAAGGTATTTTCAATGTATAATTTCAGTTACATCACACTGTAAACTTTTGCTATAAATTCTGTGTCTTACAATTGTGTACTCCATAACCACCTGATGAAGGAGCAGCGCTCCGAAAGCAAGTGCTTCCAATTGAACCTGTTGGAGTATAACCTGGTGTTGTGTCATTTTTAATGTTGGGTTTTAAAGGGTTGTTTTAAAACACTACAAAACCAGTTTTATGAATGAATGAACGCGTTATAGTAAATAGCAGGTTAGTAAACGTTTCTAAATGAATGAACAGGAACCCGGTATTAATAAATATAGCAAGCTGGTGAATGAGCTTGTAAAGGTAGCCTAAAACACAATATCTCACAGTCTGAAATTTTGTTTCAGATTGTTCTCTGGAGAGCCTTAAGATATTTAATTATCTATAAATACAAATTATTATTGCATATTTCTGAAGATATGGCTCCTAAAACTGAACACAGTACTCCAGCTGGGATGTGAAAAGGGTTCTGCACAAATGAAGAAATGCTTCCTTACTTCTAAATGCCAACCCTCAAGATAAAGACCATAAGTCTATTAGTTTTTTGACTATGTTTGTCATTAACTTTGAGTGAATTATGAAGACTGCCACCATTGGTCCTTCTCAGCTCCTTGTTCTTACCGTATGGAAAATATTCTATTTGATCTTTCTTCCAACCAAACCGAATGACTTCAAAGCTGATATCAAGCTCCAATCATACAACTGCCCACTCACCAATGCTATTTATGTCACTGTGCAACCTCTTTCTTCAAATTACTTAATTTATTCTGCCCTAAATTAGTGTTATCTGAAAACTTCTCTCTCACACACACAATACCTTGGCATATTTTACAACATTAATAGTAATTTGTAAAAGCAAGTTGTAGTCATATATAATGAAACTTCAGTTTTGACATCCTCTGAAAAGGATCTTAGGCAAAGCTGTCAAATCCAATTAATGCTTCAAGCTGGTGATGCACTTTAACCTATGGAGATTCAGGACACAATAACTCAGATACAATTTATAGCCCTCCAGCGAAACAGCAACAATATAAGCTTCTTTATGGAAGTTCAGTTATTTACCTACAAAGTAGTAAGTGCCAGGATTGCATCTGTTTCAACAGTACTAAACAGAGGCTTCTAATGACAGTGACTGCAAACAAAACATAGCATTATCAAACCGGATGCATCATCAGTGAATCTTTGATTAAAACTTTCCGAAGTGGTGTTGACATAACATTACAAAAGTCCAAATTGTTTATATAAATAATTGAGCATCAATGATATCCACACTGATCTCAGTAATGGAATACCACTTTTCAATCTTCCATAATTAACTATCTTTAACCCTACATGTTTATTTCCCTTTTTGTAGCTAGTTTGTTAACTGTAGTGTTACATGTCACCCAACTCCACATGCTCTCATCTTAATCATGAGTCTAGGACAAAAATATTCAAACTTACCCAGATATTTGACTGCAGATTTGGCCACAATACTCAGTTCCAGGCAGGACAGCCCTCCAAGGTTGTTCACAATCAACACAATATGATCGCCTAGAGGCACAGTAAAATCAAACACAGTAAACAAAATTAGTAACTAACTTCTCCAGCTGAAATATGAGGTAAGGAAACACAATAAGAATCTTCTACAATGATCCAATCAGTGAAACCAAAGAATTTACTGTATACCCCACTAAATGACTGAGACTGCAACTTCATGCTTCAGAACTGAGATATTAACCGTGTTGTTTCCAACTTCATATTCAATCATTAAATACTAACTCTATTTACAGTCTCTACATCCCAATATACTCTGAAAGTTCAGCTTGAGTGCAACTTAATTGCTTCAGAAGAGATGTATGTCCTGAACAACTAGAAAACTTACGTCTCTCGCATTCAACAATGAATCTCTCGCATTCAACAAGGTATGCTATTTAGAAAAAAAACGCTACAAAACATAATCACAGTTGCAAGTAAATCAGTAAAACAATTATAATTATCTTCAATTGTCAGATGGAAATTTGGCCTTCAAGTATTCAACGTCACAAGAATGGGAAGAATATTTAAATTGAAAGGATTCTAGCCTACCTCAGTTCTTCCAAGAAAATACTTGTGCACTGAATGGTATATTTCAGTACCTTCCTCATGAAGAGATCTATATATTTCACAACCCATTCCTCAAAGTGGCACATGTAATGAGCTTATATACTTCATCTTTTCCTTTCTTGCTAGATTTAATATTTTAAGATAACTAGCTTATGAGTCCCTGGAAATAATGTCATACATAAGAACCTTTAGTACTGTTGTACAATGATAACAGACACAATGCTCAGCCATTTTAAATGACAACAAGGAGGCTGACAGGACAGCTGAGACATAGGTAAGTGCTCTTCAGAATCTTACTTATCAGAGTTAGTATTTTCTTTCAGATGCACATAAAACTCTTTGGTTGATTCCACACATGAGCACGAGTGGTATGAGCAATATTAGAGAGATCATTGTTAGTTTGATGCAGAATAGTTTCTGGGCGTACTATACAGATACTCCTCCAGTACATGAGACTAATGGAGGAGAAGAAGCCACCTACACCAGTTTTGTACTCACCAGCTTCTAGATTCAAATGAGACTCATTCGAGGGATCTGTCATGTGATCAATCATTTTTTGTACTACTTCATTAGCTGACATCATCTGGGGGAAGAAAGCACAATGCAAAAGATGGTAAACCAACAGCTAGCTGCAGAGTTAAAGGATTTGAATGAGATATCATCAACTATCATCACAGTGACAAAGTACCATTCCAGGAACGGCTTAATATAGGTGCAGTATTCCTTACTTCAATCTGACTGCCATTTTGATGAGGCCACATTAGTAACGCAGAATTCCTCGTCCCAGAACAAATGCCAACAATAAATAATATTTATATAATTCCATCCTACATCTGAAGTGAGAAATCACAGGAGACAAGCACTAATCTATGGAGGAAGGGTGGCATGATAAATTCTGGGATAATTAAAGAGAAGTGGAGAGATGCAATAGGATTAAGACAGCTGAAGGTCTACCCATCAATGATGGGGTATTAAAAAAATTGGTGCGCTAAGATCAGATTCAGAGGATCAAAGGGTACAGTTAGAAATATAAAGCTGAAGCAAGTTGCCCATATAAAATTGGCTAATAACACAGAAAAAAAATGGTGAGTACATAGATTTTCAATTTAGGTCAGTAAGAAAGGATTTGGTAAGTAGGATTTAGTGCAGGATAAGATATGCACAGGGAGCTAATTTTGACAATTGCTGCAATTTGTGGAGTGTGCAAGCGTTGAGAACAGCATTGAATTTCTCAAATGCACAACTGACAAAGGCATATGTACAGAAAACAGCTGTATAATTAAAGGATTTGAATGAGATATCATCAGCTGTCATTACAGTGACAAAGTACCAAACCGCAGGATAGGTGAGACCATACGACCATAAGGAATAGAAGCAGATATTAGGCCATTCAGCCCATTGAGTCTGCTCCACTATTCAGTCATGGCTGATACGTTTCTCAAGCTCACTCTCCTGCTTTCTTCCTGTAAACTGTACAGGAAGAATGTGGAAGCATTGGAAAAGGTACAGTGGATATTTACCAGGATGTTGTCTGGTCTGGAGGGAAGATCTTGTGAGGGAAGGCTGACAAACTTGGGTCTGTTCTCTTTGAAAAGAAGAAAGCTAAGAGGGGATTTGATAGAGACATACAAGGTGATCAGAGGACTAGATAGGGAAAACAGTGAAAGTCTTTCCCCTAGGATGATGACATCAGCTCATACGAGGGGGCATAGCTACAAATTGACAGATGTCAGAGGCAGGTTCTTTACTCAGAGAGTAGTAAGGGTGTGGAATGCCCTGCCTGCCAATGTAGTTAACTCAGCCACATGAGGGAGATTTAAACAATCCTTGGATAAACACATGGATGATGCTGGGATAGGTTAGGAGGATGGGCTTAGATTAGTTCACAGGTCAGCGCAACATCAAAGGCCGAAGGGCCTGTTCTGCGCTGTATTGTTCTATGTTCTAACCCTTGATACTCAAGAAGAAAGTGAGGACTGCAGATGCTGGAGATCAGAGTTGAAAATGTGTTGCTGGAAAAGCGCAGCAGGTCAGGCAGCATCCAAGGAGCAGGAGAATCAACGTTTCGGGCATGAGCAAGAAAGGCTCATGCCCGAAACATCGATTCTCCTGCTCCTTGGATGCTGCCTGACCTGCTGCGCTTCTCCTGCTCCTTGGATGCTGCCTGACCTGCTGCGCTTGATACTCAAGAACCAATCTATGGCAGTTTTAAATATACTCAATGACTTGGCCTCCACAGTCTTCTGTGGCAATAAATTCCATAGATTCACCACAGTCTGGCTGAAGAAGTTTTTCCTTATCTCCATTCTAAAAGCTCTTCCCCCACCTAAGGCTCGGGTACTAGTCTCTCCTATCAATGGAAACATCATCCCAAAGGTTTTACATCTCAAATGTTCAACTGATAGAAACAGCAACACATCCAAATTTTACGGTGAGACAGCCCATCCAACAGCATGGAAATAGTTATCAAAGTAAAACTGGTGGTGGAGAAGTAGGGGTAATTGTTATCAGGACGCATATATGTATTTTTACTCAGTTCCTGTATATAATATTATCTGAGCAAAGTGCTAAAATAGTGAACACAGAAACAAAGGGACACAATTTGGCTATTTGGCCATTCAAGTATACTCAAACACAAAATGGGCCCAGCTCCACTTTCGTTTCTGTACCCAATAACTCTTGATTGTGCTGTAAATCAAAAATCTATCTAACTCAGCCTTAAATAAATGTAAGCACCTGTCAATCACCTTCTGGGGAAGAGAGGTCCACACACAAACAAACCCCAACATTGTATTAAAACTGAGATCTCTTATTCTTAAACTCCATCCCATAGTTTTAGCCCTTCACTCTCAAGAGGAAACATCCTCCTAGTATTCACCTATCTAGTTCCCCTAAGGTCTTTTATGTTTCAATAAGATCATCACTCATTCTTCTAAACTCCAAGGGAAATAGGTCTAATTTGTTCAACCCTGACCCCAGGAATGAGTTGAGTAAATGGTTCTTCTTGGAACTTCCTTTAAAGAATTTAAAACACTTTTTCAAATGAAGAGCCCAAAACTGCACACAATGCTCCTGTACAATGTCCTGTACAGCTGCAATAAAACGTCTCTAGATCAGTGGTGCTGGAAGAGCACAGCAATTCAGGCAGCATCCGAGGACAGGCAAAATCGACGTTTCGGGCAAAAGCCCTTCATCAGGAATAA
>NC_057725.1:53196215-53225929 GCF_004010195.1 Chiloscyllium plagiosum | reverse complement strand
GGGAGCGGCGGTGGAGGAGGGCCAGCACCTCCATATCCTCGGCAGAGTGGGAGGGGGGGTTGAAATGTTGGGCCACGGGGCGGTTTGGTTGATTGGTGCGGGTGTCTCGGAGGTGTTCCCTAAAGCGCTCTGCTAGGAGGCGTCCAGTCTCCCCAATGTAGAGGAGACCGCATCGTGAGCAACGGATACAATAAATGATATTAGTGGATGTGCAGGTAAAACTTTGATGGATGTGGAAGGCTCCTTTAGGGCCTTGGATGGAGGTGAGGGAGGAGGTGTGTGCACAGGTTTTACAGTCCCACCTCCTCTAGCTTATCTCTCCACGCTTCAGGCTCTCTGCCTTTATTCCTGATGAAGGGCTTTTGCCCGAAACGTCGATTTTGCCTGTCCTCGGATGCTGCCTGAATTACTGTGCTCTTCCAGCACCACTGATCCAGAATCTGGTTTCCAGCATCTGCAGTCATTGTTTTTACCTCGTTGATAAAACATCTCTACTCTTATAGTCCATTATCCTCGAAACATCTCTGATATTTCAGCAGTCTTCAATGCTGTGCTAATTGTCAGTCTCAAGTTTGACTTCAGGTTGTGGAGTGGTATTTGAACCCACATACTATCAACTTATAAGGAGCAATACAGTTGACACTTATTAACAGTTAACATTTAAAAGAGTACAAAGTAATTTAAGTATTTCGGTATTGGTAGGCTAATCTTACAAAAGCCTTTCCCAACTTTCATTGAGTAATCCACTGAGCAAAGATGAAAAGGAAATAGAATACTCAGGCAATCAAGATCAATATTATCACTTAGGTCTCCCTTAAAGCCCAGCAGTTGATGTTTCAGTTTTCTGCTCAGCATGTTAGTTAGTCATTACACAACATAAATCCGACGGTTTATGCTGTTTTCTCCACTGAAATTTAAGATTTTATTGTACAATATACCAGTAATAGTTCCACTAATGTAAATCTCCTTTATTTCACTGTTTAATGGTCTCTCACCTTTATCCGCTCGATACCGGCTTCTCCATGGATACCTAAAAAAATAGCAATGATCTTAAAATAATGTAAATACTAAAGCTGTGCTTCTAAATGTTATTTTCTCTGAAAACAGAGATATTTGTTTGGTCAGAATTCTATGGCAAATAACCATGCTCTGACACCTTGCCTAAGTGAGCATTCAATGTATGCCAAGGTAGCAAGTGCTCTATTCAGGTACAGGATGTGCATCTCAGCCAAACCCTATCTTATTTCATTTACTGTTCACTTCAAAGCAGTTTACAACAGGAGTTAAAATGGGGACCCTGGCTGATTGCTTCTTTACTATTTATCCCACAGATACAGTCAAACAGCATGGCTCCAAAATCATCTTAGCTGAGATCAGATTGAGGATCTCACTAACTTTAGGGGCAGCACAGTGGTTCAGTAGTTATCACTGCTGCCTCACAGTACCAGGGACCCGGGTTCGATTCCAGCCTTGGGTGACTGACTGGATGGAGTTTGCACATTCTCCCCGTGTCTGTATGGGTTTCCTCGAGGTGCTGCAGTTTCTGCGAAAGAGTATCCATTCTTCTTTCCTCTTGTATTGATAGTAACTTCCTGTACGGTATGGTGCCACCGGCTGAACAACCTCTCATAATTTCCTAAAGTAGTCTTATAAACATGGACAGACTTGCCAGTAGAGGGTGGCTGGATTGTGAGTGGGGTCAAGGACTTCAGGTTATTTTCATCTCAAAATCACATAAGTATTTTCTTTTATTTTTGTAGGCAAATCTAGAAAATCTACTACTCATCCCTAGATGTTGCTTCCATAATGGACTTAGGTGGGATGTTTCCTTTTGTGGGAGACTAGAACTAGGGCCAATCTTCGATTTGAGACAGAGGAAACGAGAGGGTTGCGAGACTTTCTAACTCTCTTTGCCAGGGAGCACTGCTGCCAGAGTCATTGAATATTTTTAAGAGAGGTCAATACATTTGTGACTAACATGATTGAATTTTTTGAAGCGAGTCAATGAAGCTAGTGCATTCAACGTGATTTACATGAATTATATCAAGGCATTTGACAAGAGCTCATATGGCATACTGGACAGAAAATTAAAAACCCATGGGTGCAATGGAAAGTAGCAAGTTAGATCCAAAGTTTACACACTATCAGGAAGCAAAGTGTAATGATCAATAGAAAAATGTTTGTCAAATGTGGCTCCTTCGGGCTCAGGGCTGGGTTCCTTGCTGTTTGTGGTATATATCATGGTTTAGATTCAAACTACAAGACATGCTTAAGAAGCTTGCAGATGATACAATAATAGATCATTGTGTTCATAGTGAAGAAGACAAATCTAGGCTGCAGAAAGCTAACAGTGGACTGGTCAGGTGAAGAATAAAAGGCAAATACAAAATGCATTGGAGAAGACAAAAAAATGCAAGGAAATAATTGATTAATGGCAGGGGGATTCCATGTCACAGAGAGGAACAGCAAGATCTTTAAGTGCACATCCACAGTTTCCTAACAGTAGGAGTACAGGACAGTCGGTGGATAAGAAGGAACATGGAATACATTCCTTCATTGGTTAAGGCCTAGAAAAGAAGAGCAAGGAAGGTTATAGTAGCCTTGTGTAAAATACTAGTACTTTGAGGGCAGCACGGTGGCACAGCGGTTAGCACTGCTGCCTCACAGCGTCAGAGACCCGGGTTCAATTCTCGCCTCAGGCGACTGACTGTGTGGAGTTTGCACGTTCTCCCCATGTCTGAGTGGGTTTCCTCCGGGTGCTCCGGTTTCCTCCCACAGTCACAAAGATGTGCAGGTCAGGTGAATTGGCCATGCTAAATTGCCCGTAGTGTTAGGTAAGGGGTAAATGTAGGGGTATGGGTGGGTTTCGCTTCAGCGGGTCGGTGTGGACTTGTTGGGCCGAAGGGCCTGTTTCCACACTGAAATCTAATCTAATCTAATCTAATCTTGTGTAAAATACGAGTTAGGCCTCAGCTACAGTAAGGCATAAAGTTCTGGACACTGCGTTCTCGGAAGAATGTGGCCATTCCAGAGAGGTTACATAGGATATTTACAATGGCAGGTAACAATTATGGCCTGAAGGGGTGTTTGAGGTAGAAACTTATCTTGTGTTTACAAAATAATTGTTCACAAAATAATGTGAACTTGAGGTGCCATAACCTACATGACTACAGATCAAGAACTGGGGAAGACGGAATAGTTCTTTCTCAGCTGCCACAAGTATTTCTTCCTGTTTCTGTGTGAAGAATGTTCTTTTGTACCAATGCTGAGGTAAGTGTATTATATTGAAATACTACTAGCTGCTCTGCCACGCTAAGCTCTACACATTCTATGTTCTGAACAGCTTCTTACCCAGTCCAAGTTCCAGCTCATCTGCTTTCAGATTGAAGGTTGGCTCTGATCCAGGTACACTGCAGGGTGACAGACAGATTCCCATTGTACCTGAGCAGGAAAATACAGAGAAATTAAAAAGCCAATAATCAAAGGAACATGTATGATTTTGCTTCCATTGGAACCATATTTAATTTGAACATATAATGAATAACTGTAGCTCCAAGGTCCTAAAATTTACAGATTTTTAAGTAGTGATGTGTGCTACCTTTGCGTTTTGGATAAAAACATAATCTGGAGCAAACGTTGCCAGGTAAGGAGCATTATCTGATGCCACAGATGTTGGTAATGCTGAAATGGATATTTCTTTCTTTTTTTTTGTCAGCTTTTTCTGTTCCTTTACTGGAGATGATGGAAAATGCTCTTGCTGGCTTACAAACTTGTAGGTGCTAAAGACCTGCATCAAATGGCCTAGGTAGCTATGGTCAACACACCATGAGTCTAAACAATGATGGCTTTGCTTCTCATCTTCAAAACAGAATATCAGGAGTCTCTCACTAATCTATCTTTGACATTCCACACCCTTCCTCCTCTTCCTTAACTGCATGATGCCTCTTAGCAACTTCAGTTTTAGACATGTGGAAACCTTGCACATTTATACTTATACAATGCAGTTTTCAGCTCCCAAAAGCCTTCTGGGCTCCTTCAATGCCTATAGGCTGTCTGATTATTGATGTAAAAACTAGTCATGGATAGGTCGCAACATTTTTCAGCTAAACACTGAATGAGTAAAGAATCATTACAATCCTCACACCTCCCAAACTTCGAAACTCCATTTCCCTCCCTGCCTCAGGTTGAACCAGGCCATTCACAATATTGAAGGTCTGAAGTTGTGCTTCGAAGGCCACATGTATTTTCCATCAGAAAGATCACTGGTGCCAAGTCTACAACATCACCTGCCTTTTCCTAGATTAATATATGTGTTGTGAAAATCCTTATCTAGTCCTTTCCCAGCTCCAATCTTGAATATTCTAATACTCTGGTGCCAGCCTCCTATTCTTCATCCACCATAAACAGCAGTTCATTCAAATCTCGGTGGTCCATATCTTATCCAGTATTTGCTCTCGTTATCCAAACATCCCTATCCTCACCAACACACTTTCTGCTTCCAGTTTTGAAAGAACTTATTTTGAAAATTCTCATCCTAGGTTTTAACTCTTCATAATGTTCCCTTCCTTCTTTGTCATTTTTTCCAGCTTGATAACTCAAAACTTGACGATCCACTCCTCTGATTTTGGACTGTTTTCTACACTGCACTTCAGTCATCTCGACTTTAACAGTGAAATTCTCACCTTAAATTGCTCACTGTCTTCTCAAAATCAAAATGCAGCTTGGCTCAAGCTTTAGGTTACATCTACTAATATTTTCTTCTTTGGTTCAGCAGCTATTTTGCCTGATGCCTGGGAGGACTTTTTTGCTACTTTTCTATAATAAAGGGGACTATATAAAATAAAATTTTACAATGGACAGACTTTTTTTTTAAACTGAGTATAGGCACAACAATCATATCCAATCCTGCTGTCATCCCTGATATCCTTAAAATCTTCCAGCAGGGATCACCGAATAGGGAAACGGCTGACAATTTGCTCCCTCGATCAGAGGCATAGAGGCCAATTATGAGTACTTTGCCTTGATTAGCTAACCTAATACAGAATGAGGGGCATTTCTGGCCTGTTTGGCTTGATATAAGAGCACATATTACATCTGCCCATTATATCTGACGATAATATCAGACGAATAAATTCACTCATATTAGGATAATTCTCATTTGTATCACTTCAAAGATGAAAACTATAGCTTGTATAGTTCTATGCCTACTATCTGCACAGAAAAAGCCTGTGTACTAGGCAGTCCTAGAACCAATTAATTTCCTTGATTTTAATTTGCTTCTAGCAACACCACTAATGCAGCAAATAATAAACAACGGTCAGTATAGCTGTGAAGAAGCCCTCGGCTTTTTGTAGAATGCCTTCACCCAGAGACTAACGAAAGGCAATAATTAATTCCAGCATATGTTCTAAGTTTGTCTATAAACTCTTGAACATATGTAAGACATGCCAAGTTAATGGAAATAATTCCCTTCTGTCTGATATTGTGCAAATTACAAACATTTCACTGTTGATTACCTGTTCTCTAATTCAGCTATTTAATGCAACTTACATTAATTACAAACTTTTATGCACTAAATTTCAATTTTGTTGTATTATTTATTTTACTTACATTCATATTATTACTTAGCTTTTTTCTTTCTTAATAGAAAACATACTCTGAAATATTGGGAAGAAACTGCAAAATGGAGGAGCTGTAATTAGGCACAGGATTACAATTAGTGTTTGAGTAGAAAGCTCCAGTAGTGCTGAATGTAGTGCTTCAAAGCAGAAGACAGAGGAGATTGTTTACCACCCAGAACATACATGTGGCCAGTTCTGTAATGACACTCAAGGGGCAATTCAGTACAGACTGTGGTAATAGGAGTGCCAGTGAACTTACACATACATGGAGTTGTTGAACTACATTTATGTTACTTTAGATGACTGGTACCCTTACTGTGAGCAGTTAGTCTTTCTATTTCCTCACTCTAATGTTTAGATGAATGATCGTCTGACTTCCCTTTCCCAAATAATCAGATGATAGGTAAGTCAGTTTATGTTTCATGGCCTTAGATGATCATATTAATCTTCCTCCTTTGAAGGTAACTCAAGGCTATTTCTGGATTGAATGATATTGCAGGATAACTTCAACAACTTATTTAATTCAGCTCAACAAAACATCCAAATCTTATCAATCTGAATGACAGTTGGTTCAGTCTAATTATTTCCTTAATATAGTGGAAATCCAGCAGCCAAACAAAAACGGCTTCCAGTATAATCCATGTATTACATGATTATTGCTTAAGAGAACAGGAGACTTTGGTGAATGCTGTCAGCTGCATTAATAAAAATCCAATTTCAAATAATGTGAGCATGTATCTGTGGGCTCCACTAACTTTTGTCTAAACTAATGGGAGTCAGTACATTTTTATCTTTCAAGCAGTGCTGCCTACATCTTAAATCCAAAGTGACAATGAAGTGTAAGGACTGTAGGTGTCAAATCGCAAGTACGAATTGAAGTTCATCTTAACTGAACCCTTAATATTTCTTGCAGGCTGTAAGTGTATTGCAGGCGTCATCGATGGTGATCAGCTGGCTCAGGACTCCAAGCTATATTTTTCTTTCTTTCCCTTATTCTTAAATTATTCAAAATGGTGCCATTTTGTAATGACAAATTAAAACTTATCAATGCATTTTATTATATTTTTACTGTAAAATACACAAAACAATAAAATCAAAACCAAATTAGTTAGAATATTTTCCTTGATTAGTTTCCACAGTCTGATTGGTTATCACTTACCTAATTTACCTAAAGCGACATTCAGCTTCTCAACAATTTCACAAAGTGACATTCCCATTTCAGACATGGCCCCAGCCATCTGTCAAAGGCAAAGATAAAGTGGAAAGACTTTGACTTGTGGACACAATTGCTCAGATTTGTTGTAACATTTTTCCATCATTTTCTGATACTATTTGCTTCCCTGCTTCAGTTTTTTCCCCATATCTCAATATCTCTCACAAGTGGTTATTTTCCATTTGTAATCTTAGAGTATTCAACCAGACAGTACAGCAGTGCTACATCTAGTTTTTTTATTCAGCCAGCTGTTACTGTATCTTTTCTGGACCTTAGCTCATTTTCATGCAAAGCAGCCGGGGTATGAAACTATAAAGGGGTTAAGTTAAATTCACAATGAGTTGGGAAGGTGGAGTTGTCCATTCCAGTCAAACCATACTAACTAGTTTGATGGAATGTTGTCACTTTCAGGGAATATTTAAGATCAGATTTAAAAGGCTTGTAATTGAGGCAAGGAGGAAACAAACTATGCTGAAAAAACAGAACCAATCAGGCCTACACAAACATTCAAATTTTTAGAGTGAAAGTCCAAGGAAAGAAATTACATCACTGGAGTTTAGAATAATTAGGGGTCATCTTAATGAGAGGTATAACATCCCGAGGGGATTTAACAGGGTGGATACCAAAAGAATGTTTCCACTTGTGGGTAGGACTAGAACTCAGGGACACAGGTTAAAAATCATGGTCTCAAGTTTAAGTAAGAGAAAATTCTATCTCTCTAAAGGTCATTAGTCATTAAAAGTCCCATTTATGGAGAGCAATCAAGGCAGGGTTAATGAATATTTTTAAGGCAAGGGCAGAAGGACTCTTGACTAATGAGAGAGTTAATATTTTCATGGCTTGGCAGGAACATGAATTTAAGAACAATCAGATCAGCAGTGGTCTTGTTAAATGGCAGAGCAGTCTCAAAGCGCTGAACGGCCTACCTGCCACTAATTCATACTTTTGGAAGTACTTTAGCTCATTGTTTGTCATGAGGTGAAGCCTGCACTAAATGTCCCACCATTAATTTAATTATGAATTCAAAAACCAGTCTGTCATTTTGAAGGAGTGGGCAAGGTGAGGATCATGAGACAGACAAAGAGAGATAGAGCTACATTCATTGGGAATGATTGGAAGCAGTTCTTTCTCTGCTACAAATGACCTAGTTGTTTGACAAGTCTGTGCTAAGTAGTTAAGGTCATTTCTACTTTTACATTTTAACACAGTATGGAAGTTGATTGCAAAATTAAGAAAATATTATAAAAGAAATCATAATTAAGTGAATATCATAATTTAAACCTATGAAGGATGGCAGTAGAAATGATGTGTCCAGCTGCAGTATGTGGGAGCATTGTGATCCAGCTCAAATAGGGCTGCAATAAGTGTTTGAAGTTCAAGCAACTTTGCTTGGAGAGTTTATGAGCTGGAGGCTAAACTACAGATACTATGACCCATCAGGCAGAGGAAAGTTACTTAGACTTCAGGAGGCAGCCACAAGACTTCATACAGGGTCTTCTGATTTGGTCAGGGATCAAGGCAAGAGGGTGTGAGTACAATTGAAGCAGGTAAGTGAAGCCAGAGGACAGGAGTTCTAGCCTTTGCATTTGTCACATTGTTTGATGTTTTCCCAACTATTTGGAAGACAGCCGGATTGCAGGATGCAAGGTAGATGTTCACACACACTAGCATACTGTGGTACAAGAGGCCATTCAAGTGGGGGAGCAACAAGATATGTAGTAGTACTGGAGGTAGTACAGTGAGGATGGAGTGACACTGTTCTCTGCAGCAAAGAGCAAGAGTTTTTGGATCAGATATTGATTGCCTGCTGCCAGGGTTCAGAATATCTGCTCAAGGCTGAAAATGAACTTGCAGTGGGAGGAGGATCCAGTGGTTGTGGTCCATGTTGATACCTAGACAGAATGAGGAAAGAGGGTCTACACAGAAAAAATGACGAGCTAGCCACTAGGTTAAAAAAAGTTTATAACTTTTGGATTATTACCTGAGCTGTGCGCAATTGGCATTAGGTATCTAAAATTAGACAGTTGATTGCAAAATTAAGAAAATATTATAAAAGAAATCATAATTAAGTGAATATCATAATTTAAACCTATGAAGGATGGCAGTAGAAATGTGTGTGGGAAACATGGATTCCAGTTTCTGTGGCATTGACACCAAAATTGAAGAAAATGGGGGCTATACACTAGGACAGCCCAAGCCTCAACTTTGCTGAGGCCAGTGATTTTGTGAACTGCATGACGAAGGAAGTAGAGAAGCAGAAATAGTAAGGGCAAGACATCAAATGTGATATATCAAAAAATCAGAGACAAGGTAAGAAAGGAAAATTGTAATAAGGAAAATGATGGTCAGAGAATGGTAGGAAGGAACAGAAAAAAAAAGAAACCTTGGAATACATCAACAATCAAGGCAAGATGACACAAAGATAGTAAAAAGACAAAACTAAAGAACCTGTATCTGAAAGCATTTTGCATTCACATTGAAATAAATAAATATAATAGCCATTATGAAGACCTGACCTCAGAATGATAAGGATTATGTTCTAAAGGAAAATAAGAAGCGATGTAAAAGTAGAAAGGTAACACTATTAATCAAGAGGGGTATGTATGCCATAGTAAGAGGTAATCTTGGTTCAGGAGATCAAAATGTGGAATTGAGTTAGATACAGATGAGGAATAGTAGGGGAAAGAAGTCACTAGTGGGAGTGGTCTGTAAATCTCCCAATAGGAACCATAATGTGGGCAGCTTTGCATGAAGAAATACTGGGTGCTTGGGATAAAGTGATGTCAATTTTACATTAAGGAGCAGGATAATGAGAGGGAGTTTGAGGAAAGTTTTATTTCACTCAGAAGATGGTGGGTATCTGAACTCACTGTCTAAAAGGTTAGTTGAGACAGGAACCTTCAAAATATTTAAGAAATATTTAAATGTGCACTTAAAATACCATAGCATACATGGGAATGGGCTGAGTGGTGGAAAATGACATTAGAATAGATAGACATTTAATGACTGGCATGGTCATGATGGGTTGAATGGACTTTCTTTATGCTGTTATAATTCTAATAATTATGGGTAACTTTAATCTATGTATAAATTGGAAACTAGATTAGCAGGAGGAACCTGGATGAGTAATTGAATGCTTTTCAGATAGTTTCCTAAAGTATGTCAGAATCATCCACAGTACAGGTTTTATTAGACTTCAGATCATGTAATGCGTCAGGATTAATTATTAACATTAGAGAAAAGAAACCCATTTTCATCACTGACACATTGCGAAATTACGGTCCACAATCCTTTGACATTTCTCGGTAAAGCTAACTGAACGGTGTTACTCTTTAATCACAGGATAAACAATGGGTCAGATTCACATTTTTACAAGGTCAGATCTACCAGAGGTAACAATGGCTCACTTAGGAAAACATATTTTTGCATGCCCTTTCTCTATACATTAAAAATATTATTGCCACTATGAGGATGTTAAGTTGATGCTTTGACTCTTAATTCTCTGCCTGTTATTTTGGAGACATCTTCAAGAAACATTCCAGTATGATTCGACTCCGGACAGCAGGAGTAGCAACTTCAAGCTTACCTGAGTCAATTTGCATTGGTTTAAAGTAGACAAGATTATGTGCAGTGCTTTACATTGAAAAAAATTGCTTCCTGCACTAAATGGACACAATGCACACCTTGCTTCTGGCTTAGTTTGAGGTAAGGGTAAAGTTCCTTCATGGATAAGGCTTCTTGCTAGAAAGGACCCCTTCAATCTTTCTCCTCCCTCTGATCAGATCATCCTCTTCTATTCTGCCTGTTCTCGACCTTTAATTTTATGTTGAAAGGTATAAGGTATGATAACTACAGAACTTGTCTACAAGCAAGCAGCCTCACTCAAACTACATCCCACATTACTCTCTATCAACTTCACCAACTTTAAAGAGTGTTAGTATATCCACACATTCTATAAAGTCTGTTGGACCCCATCAAAATCGATTGGCATTTAACCCAAAAGCAATTTACTAATCCTTAAATAGCAATAATGTGGAAGTTCAGCTGTCTGTGTTGATGAGAGGACATTGGCTGCAGTGGCAATGTAAGTGGAGAATTGGCATCATGTGCTGACCAAGATTATGATCTGTCTACTCTGTGTATTCTCAGGACACAGAGCTTGAAATATGCACTTGCAGCATGTATATCATTTTGGTACTAACATTCTAACTATATCACTGAAGCTATGGACACTATGGAGCTACATTCTGTAACCTCGGAATCCACCCACAACCAAGTTAAGAATATCTTAATCCAATTATGAATGAGGATATATAATTCACTATCCTCCTCCATTTCAAAATTTTTATTCACAATTATGATTAGCGTCTCCATTTCTAACCAGGCTCCTTTAGCATTCTGGAACACAAGCCGTCTAGATACACTGACTTTCTTTATTTGAACTTTCAGTACCCTTGGGAATGTGTGAGACTGACCTCAGTGTGAAACGTCACGGTTCCAGTATTGCACCTCAGGACTTTTATGTATCAAACTTACTTTGTGTATAAGTACTGTGCCACACAGACCTCTCCTTCCAGCTTTTTTCTGTGTAGTGAAGGCGCAGTCATCAGCTACAATAACCATTTCCACATCAATTCCATCTGCTTTTGCCCCCTCTAGGGCTAAGCCAAAGTTCAGTCGATCCCCTGTGTAGTTCTTCACAATTAGTAGTACACCAGCTAGAGGAAATGCAGATAAAAAGTTTTAAACAATGTGACATGGTGGAACTTAAATTCTATTTTCTTAACTCTGACTCACAACCAACCACCAAAATTAACTTCATCCAGCTAAATAACTTGCCCATACTAGACAGAAATTTTTAAGATTATGAAGCTAATTGAAACCATTCTAAAAATGCTTCACAGAAAGTTTAATCAAAAAACAAATATTGAGCAGGAGAAGGTAACATTAGAAAGGATGGTTGATCGAATGGTTACTGAAAGGTGTCATCTATTTGTAGGTTGGCCAATAATATAATTCATGTTGCCTGGAAGAATGTGGTGGTTGATTGGTTGAGAAATATTGACTACAATACCCATGGTTCATGTTCCCTACAAACATTCCAGCAGGAGAAGGTACGGATCCTAAATTAGACCTCTACCGATCCTTAGTCCATGAAGTGAATTGCCCTCCATTATTCTGAGCTGAGTATACAATCACCTGCAGCTATAATTCATTGACGATAGGTCAAAATTCTGGTTTCTGGATGTAGCTATGTAAGGGCTTGAACAATTCAAGGTGGCACACTAACACTTTCCCCAGGGCAATTCAGAATGGTCAATAAATGCCAGCAATAGCAATATCCAATGAACGAATACAAAAAGGCATCAGTTGACCTTCCTACCTAATGCATTTTCAGTTTGTACCATTTCAAGTGTAAAATATAATTAAGCGTAATTAGACAGCATCCTCCAAACCCATAACACTACCATCCAGAAGGACAAAGGCAGCAGTTGCATGGAAGCATCACCACCTGCAAATTCCTCTAAGCCACTCATCATCCTGACTTGGAAATATATTGTCTTTCCTTCAGTATCATTGGTCAAGATCCTTGAACTTCCTCGCGGCATTATGG
Source organism: Chiloscyllium plagiosum (assembly GCF_004010195.1). Classification (NCBI taxonomy): domain Eukaryota; kingdom Metazoa; phylum Chordata; class Chondrichthyes; order Orectolobiformes; family Hemiscylliidae; genus Chiloscyllium; species Chiloscyllium plagiosum. Next base: position 53,213,481 of record NC_057725.1, on the reverse strand, counting down.
GTCTACCTATACCATATGCACTGCAGAGGTTCAATGCAAAGGTTCAAGGCAGCACAGCACCACCCTCTCAAGGGCAACAAGGGATGGGCAATAAATACTGGTCCAGCCAGTGATGCTCACATTTCATGAAGGAATTTTTTAAAAATGAAGATTTTGAAGAGTTCCCTGTACAGGTCCTCTTTTCTCAATGCTAACATTTCAAATAAAACCTTGTAAATAATATGATTGCTTTTTGATGCATTAGTGGAAAACATTCTGGTGTCATATAAACAGTGCACACTTTTGAAAGAAAAACATTTCTCCAAAGTTAAACCTGTGCAAGAACTGGCCATTTTCGATTGAGTAATGAACCTGAATTAGTGAATAGTCCAACAGTTAGTGAACATCCAACCAACGATAACTATTATGTTTCACATTAGTTTCGAATGGAAGAGGCTGATTCAAAATATTAAATTTAGTAAAGATGATTTTGTAATGATAAAGGAGAAATTGACAACAATAGAAAGGACACAACTGTATGAACAGATAAACTGCATGCGAACATTGGGAGATGTCTATAGCTGTATTTGGTAAAGTATAAAACTTATGGATTCTAAAATATGGCAAGAATTGTACAAGCAATTGATTTGGTCAATGACTGGAAATATTGCAATTAGAAGTCAGAAAATGGCAGCCATCCTAAGTAAAGACTTGGCATTGATCTTCACAATACAGGATCAGTCTAAACTGGCGCAATGTAGGAAAACGAAACATAAAAGGGACAACTAACTAGATTCGGTATAAGTGAAAAAAAAAGTGATTATGGGGAACATATGAGAATTTAAGGTACAGAAATCCCCAGAACATAATGATTTCTCCATTAGTTTATTCGAAGAAATATTGAGAAAAATTATTGATGCATTAGTCATTTCAAACTCTCATGATTCAGACATTGTCCCCATGGGATTTCAAAGTTGCCGATGTTGTCATAATTAATGTACTGCAATTGGTTCTGGTTATCACATCTCAGGAAGGATATACTGGCCTTGGAACAGGTGCAGCACAGATTCACCAGCGTTCACCAATATTAAATTATTAGTGTATTTCCAAAATGATGCTTCTATTTCATTGAACATGAAAAGTTTAGCAGTGATTTAACTGAGCTGCTTTAAACAGGAACATATGAAAGAGGTTTGGGGTAGGCCCTTCAGCTTACTCAATTGTTCAAGTAGATCATGGCAGAACTATCTTGATGCTATTTTCCTTCATTATTTCCATATGCCTTAATATTAAGAAATGTTGATTAAATTAAATAACTAAAAAATTTAATAGGATAGAAAGAAAAGAATTACATTATATAGTGTCATTCACAATCATCACCTCAAAGCATTCTACATTCAATGAGGTATTCTTGAAGTGTAGTTGCTGTTAAGTAGGAACTGTCGCAACCAACTTGTGCTTAGCAAGCTCCTACAAGCAGCAATGTAACAATGACTATTTCTGTGTTGTTGACTGGTGAATAAATATTGACCTGGGAAAATTCCCTGCTCTTCTTTGAAATAGTGCTAGGGAATATTTTACCTCTACTGAAAGGGCAGATGGGATACAATTTCTTGCCCCATCTGAAAGATGGTGCCTTCTCAGCACTACAATACAGCATCATCCTGGTTTTCGTAATTCAAGTTCTGAAGTGGAATACATACCTGGAACTTTATGAGTCACAGCAAGAGTGCTACCAACCAGCATGGTAGACAGAGGGCCCAGGTCAAGTGATCCAGGCTTTAACGCTGGAGTTATGCCTTTCAAGAATAATGTTCGAAAGCATGTCTTTCATATTATGGTACGGGAAATACGGAAGTCTCTTCAAAAACTGCTGTGCAGACAAGGTCATTTTAAAAACTTTAAAACTGTGGGTAATAGATATTGTTAGGAAAGTGCGTTAAAGATTATAGGATTAAGGTATGTAAAATGTAGTTAAAATATATTTAAATCTATATAATTGATAAACAAAAGAGGTTTAATGAGCTGATTAGCTCATGCCTGTTTCTGTGGGCCTAAATAACAATTTAAACATGTTATTACAAATAATATTATGAAGGTGTAGAGGTACTGTACCTTTAAGAGAGTTGAGAAGCTAGCAAGGCTTTGCCTGACATAGAGAGTCATAGAGATGTACAGTGTGGAAACAGACCCTTCGGTCCAACCCGTCCATGCCGACCAAGTCTAGTCCCACCTGCCAGCACCCGGCCCATATCCTTCCAAACCCTTCCTACTCATATACCCATCCAAGTGCATCTTAAATGTTGCAATTGTACCAGCCTCCACCACTTCCTCTGGCAGCTCATTCCATACACGTACCACCCTCTGCATGAAAAAGTTGCCCCTTAGGTCTCTTTCCCCTCTCACCCGAAACCTATGCCTTCTAGTTCTGGATTCCCCGAACCCAGGGAAAAGACTTTGTCTATTTATCCTATCCATGCCCCTCATAATTTTGTAAACCTCTATAAGGTCACCCCTCAGCGTCCGACGCTCCAGGGAAAACAGCTCCAGCCTGTTCAGCATCTCCCTGTAGCTCAGATCCTCCAACCCTGGCAACATACTTGTAAATCTTTTCTGAACTCTTTCCAGTTTCAGAACATCTTTCCGATAAGAAGGAGACCAGAATTGCACGCAATATTCCAGTGGCCTAACCAATGTCCTGTACAGCTGCAACATGACCTCCCAACTCCTGTACTCAATACTCTGACCAATAAAGGAAAGCATACCAAACGCCTTCTTCACTATCCTATCTACCTGCAACCCCACTCACAAGGAGCTATGAACCTGCACTCCAAGGTCTCTTTGTTCAGCAACACTCCCTAGGACCTTACCATTAAGTGTATAAGTCCTGCTAAGATTTGCTTTCCCAAAATGCAGCACCTCGCATTTATCTGAATAAACTCCATCTGCCACTTCTCAGCCCATTGGCCCATCTGGTCCAGTTCCTGTTGTAATCTGAGGTAACACTCTTCGCTGTCCACTACACCTCCAATTTTGGTGTCATCTGCAAACTTACTAACTGTACCTCTTATGCTCATATCCAAATCATTTATGTAAATGACAAAAAGTAGAGGGCCCAGCACCAATCCTTGTGGCACTCCACTGGTCACAGGCCTCCAGTCTGAAAAACAACCCTCCTCCACCACCACCCTCTGTCTCCTACCTTTGAGCTAGTTCTGTATCTAAATGGCTAGTTCTCCCTGTATTCAGCACAAAGTGTTCTGAACAAGGTAACAATGTAACATTTGGTTGAAACTGCTCGCACTGGATGAGTTGCCATGAGACAAAAACAAATTCAATTCTCATATGTTTCCCATAATCACTTCGGCCAGTTTAAATTATGCCCCAACCTACCAAACTCCAATCAAGCTTGAATTTAGTATTTTGACAGTATTAAAAGTAACTATACAATCCGGCGTTTTGGGGTATAAAGCCAGACATTTTTGAACAGTTCAGGGAGAACTGCCACGGAGACTGCTAGCTCAAGAGCTCTCTGAGAGGTATCTGTCTGGGGAAGGAGTTTGCACAGCAGAACATCGAAACTGACCTGGAGAGAAACTATAGAGGAAAATCTACAGAGGAAACTCAGTAAAGCTGACTGGTTTTGAAACGGGATTTTTTTTTGGTAGACCTTAATCAGATTCCTTTTATCGGACTAGTATCGTAGAGTGGGAGGTAAAAGATAGGTTCAAGAGAAAGGCGTTGCAAATAGATGTTAGTTTTAATATTCTCTGTTGGAATTAAAGAATAAATTTGTTAATTTTTACTTTAAATAGTGACCTCTGGGATAATTCATTGCCTCTTGGATTTTAACAGATTTCAGCATGGGGTGAATCTTTTCTGCATTGCTGGTTTAAATTAGCAGAGGGGTTTACCCTGTGCCATAACAATACCAACAAAAGGTAGCACTGAAAACATGATTTAAAATTGGAAATGAAAACTACCTAAACACTTCTTAAGTGAACTATACCGCTATAGCATCCTTTATGCATTTTCCCAAGTCCTGAACTGAGCACTCAGTGCAAAGCTGTAGATGGACACACTTAACTTTGTGCTTATTGTAAATGTTATAATATCTAAGGCTAAAAGATTATCCAAAAACACATTAAGCATTTAAAATAAATGGCACTAGTCTCGCAATCAAGATCTCCACTCAATTTTCTTGCTCCAGTTTCAGGCAATCTATCCTGGTCCATCCACATCGATGTTATGGTCAAGAAATCACACCAATGCCTCCATTTCATCAGAAGGCTAAGGAAATTCGGCAGGTCCACACTGACTCTTACGAATGTTTATAGATACACCGTAGAAAGCACCCTATCTGGATGCATCACAGGTTGGTATGACAACTGCTCAATCCAAGACCCCAAGAAATTACAGAGTTGTGAATGTAGCCCAGTCCATCTTGCAAACCAGCTCTCTTTCCATTGACTCTGTCGATACTTCCTGCTGTCTCAGGAAGGCAGCCTTTTGAACGGACCTCTCATATATTAAAGTTGATCTTTCTCTGCACCTTCTTTGCAGCTGTTCTGCTATATTCTGCATTCTGTTCTATTATCCTGATGTACTTATGTAAGGTATGATTTGTCTGGATAGCACACAAAACAATACTTTCCACTGTAACACGGGACATGTGACAATAATAAAGCAAATCAAAGGCAACCAGGAATTGGTGTTTTTTAAAAAAAATAACGAGCGTCACATTTTCTCTGACAGCCAAGGCCCAAAGCTATGCCAGCTGCTGGTGGGCTGAGAAGGTATTCCTGCAACAAAGAACTCAAACAAATGTAAGTCAGTAAACTCGTAAATATATTCAACATAGTGACTATAGAGATTGACTCAAAAGGCTGTATTCTATAGAACTGAAATCTGCTTATGGGAAATGGTGGCCCCTGCTCTGTTCTGTGTTTCTATGCTTACTATAAGGTCGTACCTGCTCCTGCTCTGTTCATAATTCGGATTGCTGCTGAAATGCTTCCAGGTGGTGGAGAAGTGAAGACATCTCCGGCAATGGCACCAGACAACATTCCTACACCAACGTATCCTGAAACGAGAGAAAATAAACTTTAAAAGTCTATGGTATTTTCTGTGTTCAAGAAAAATATTTGAAGAATATATCTCATTATTCAACCTCTAGTTTTCTGTCCCCCAGTGGTGAAGGCACTGACTCCTGTTAGTTTGTATCTTTAGGTATGTCGGCTGTACCAAATTCATTTCCAAGTGCTCATCCTTCACATGTGCATCTGAGTATATGTATCTTGGGCATAAGCAACATACAAAATCACACTGTTCTTTACCAAAGAGGTAGGAAAACAGCAGAATTATCTGAAAGGTGATGTAGAATGAAGTCATGATGAGGACAGAAAAAAATAATCTTTCATACATGACATTTATTTCTGTTATTTACTCACTCATGGAATTGCTGGACAGCAAGAACTTATTGTCTGCCCTAACTGTCCCTGAGAGGGTGGTGTTGAGCTGCTTTCTTGAAATGCTGCACTCCACATTCTGTAGGTTGACTCACAATTCCCTTAGAGAGGGAATCCCAGGATTTGGCCCAGCGACAGTAAAAGAGCAGGAATATATTTCAAGATGGTGAGTGGGTGGAGTGGAACTTGCAGGTAGTGGTGTTTGCATACATGTGCTGCACTTATCTTTCCATATGGAATGCATTGTGGTTCTGGAAGGGGCTGTCTAAGGATTTTTGGTGAAATTTCTGCAGTGTATCTTATAAATAACACACTGCTACTACTGAACATTGGTGGTGGAGAGAACGGATGTTTGTCGATGTGATGTCATACAAACAGGCTGCTTTGTCATGGATGATGCCAAGCTTCTGGAGTGTTGTTGGAGCTACACTAATCCAGGCAAGAAAAGAGTATGTCATCACTTTCCTCAGTTGTGCCTTGTGAAAATTGAACAGGCTTCAGGGAGTCAGGACGTGAATTACTCGCAGCAGTATTCCTAGCTTCTGACCTGTTCTTGTAGCCACTGCATTTTTGTGGCAAGTTCAGTTGAGTTTCTGATCAATGGTAACCTCCAAGATGTTGATAGTGGGGGATTCAGTGATGGTAATACCATTGAATGTTAAGGGTGGTGGTTAGATCATTTCTTATTGGAGATGGTCATTGACTGGCATTTGTGTGGTGCAAATGTTACTTGCTACTTGTCAGCCCAAGCCTGGATATTGTCCAGATAGAGTCATAGATACAGTCATATAGCATAGAAAGAGATCCTTCAGTCCAACTTGCCCCCACAAACCAGACATCTCAATCTGACCTAGTCCCATCTGCCAGCATTTGGCCCATATTTTGAGATATTATTCAATTATATTATTCTTATTCAGATGCCCTTTAAATGAGTCAGTGTTGGGTCTGCAACTGTTCATGATATGTATAAACGATTTGGAAGAGAAGACTTTGTGTAACCTATCCAAATTTGCTGATGATACTGAGTGGAAAGGCAAATTGTGCAGAGGATGTGGAGGGTCAGCAGATAGATTTAGATCGATTAAATGAGTGGGCAAGGGTCTGACAGATGGAGTACAATGTTGGTAAATGTGAGGTTAACCACTTTGGAAGTAAAATTAGTATGTCAGAGAATTTTCTATGGTGACAGATTGCAGCACGCTGTTGTGCAGAAGAACTCAGGAATGCTTGCACATGAATCGCTAAAAGTTGATTATATGTGCATCAGATAATTAGGAAGGAAAACAGAATATTGGCTTTCATTGCTAGAGGAATTGAATTCAAAAGCAGGGTGGTTCTACTGCAATTGTGCAAGGTGTTAGTGAGGCTGCATCTGGAGTATTGTGCACAGTTATGGTCTCTTTACTTCAGGAAGGGTAGGGGAGGCAGCATCCGAGGAGCAGGAGAATCTACTTTTCTGGCATAAGTCCTTTTCCAGGATTCCTGAAGAAGGGCTTATGCCCGAAACATCGATTCTCCTGCTCCTCGGATGCTGCCTGGCCTGCTGTGTTTTTCCAGCACCACATTTTTCAACTCTGGTACTCCAGCATCTGCAGTCCTCACTTTCTCCTTGAGGAAGAGTATACTGGCTTTGGAGGTGATGCAGAGGAGATTCACCAGGTTGATTCTGGAGATGAGGGGTTACCCTATGAGGAGAGACTCAGTCGCCTGAGACTGTACTCACTAGAACTTAGAAGAATGAGAGGGGATCTTATAGAAACATATTAAATTATGAAAAGGATAGATAAGACAGAGGCAAGCAAGTTGTTTCTGCTGGTGGGTGAGACTAGGACTAGGAGACATGGTCTCAAGATTAGGGGGAGTAGATTTAGGATAGGGATGAGAAGGAACTGCTTTTCCCAGAGAGTAGTGGATCTATGGAATTCTCTGCCCAAGGAAGCAGTAGAGGCAGCTTCATTAAATATATTCAAGACATATTTGGATGAGTGTTTGCATGGTTGGGGAATTAAGGGTTATGGGGACAATGCAGGTAGGAAGAGCTGAGATTATGGATCGATCAACCATGTTCTTAATGAATGGTAGAGCCGGCCTACCCCTGCTTCTAATACTATGAAACAATGAAATTTTGTAATTGTACTAGACTCCACCACTTTCTCTGGCAGCTTGTTCCATATGTGCACCACCCTATGCGTGAAAAGATTACCCATCAGCTCCTTTTTGACACTTTCCTGTTATCAGCCAGGCCAGACACCCTCAAAACATTTTAAGAAGATAGCAAAGAACCTAACTTTTCTAGCTGTTTTAAGCCGATGTAAGGTGAATATTCCAGGAACAACACAGCTGGTCAAACCACTTGGTTTTAAACAAACTGAATTTATTTATGCACGAACAAAAGAAACTGAGTTTAAAATAACACAATTATTTGAAACTCCGCCCAATATGAAAACACAACTTAACAAAGAAGTGTTCCGATTCCCTGTAACATCTCATAACACACCCTTTTGCTGAAAGGGAGGAGAGAGATGTCACGGAGAGAGATGTCAGAGAGATAGATAGAGAGAGAGAGAGAGAGAGAGAGCCCTGAATTGTATCAGTGTTTTTTAAAAAAGGTGTAAAAGCCTTTTCGAGTAGATGTCAGAGAGAGAGAGAGAGAGAGAGAAAAGGGAGAGAGAGCCCCTTGAATTGTACTAGTGCTTTTAAAAAAGTGTATAAGCCTTTTCAGCCTCTCAAAACAAACCAAAGACAACATAACCTTGTTAAAGAGGCAGCATTGTTACACCTCCCACCTTAAAAAAAAAGCCATCAATATCCAAACATGGCTTCATTTTAAAATTGCTTAATTTTAGTTAGTACCCTACAATACATATACATTACATTGACTATAAACATGTAAACATGCACTACTACATTCTGTTTCAGTCCGTTTACTCCTGCCACTGAATACCTCCATTTCTCATCCAAGTCTCCGCAATGCAACGGTTTTCTCGTCCTGCCACATGCACAATTCTTAAATTGAATGACTATAAGAACAAGCTCCATCTAAACAGATTGGCATTTTTGTCCTTAAATTTTTCAACAAACTTCAATGGATTATGATCAGTGTGTATGATTGCCTCAGATACATTACTGGTAACATAAACATTGAGCTCAAAGTGTCCTTCTCAACTGTCGAATATTTCTGATGAATGTTCAATTTTCTGGAGAAATACCCAATAAGTCTTTCTATTTTATTGTCAACTTCCTGTAACAGCGTGGCACCAACACCCACGTCCTTGCATTGATAGCCACCTTGAATGGCTTCATGCAATTAGGTGTATCTAATACCAGGGCAGTGGTAAACACAGCTTTCAGTCTATCAAATGCCTTCTGATATTCTGCTGTCCACTGAAACTTTGTGTCTTTCTTTAGTAATTCAGTGAGTGGAGCAGCCAGAGAATTTGGTACGAATTTCCAAAAAGATCCACTTGATCCCAGTGAATGTAATACTGCTCTTTTTGTCGATGGTATGGGAAACTCCCCAATTAGCTTTGTTTTTGCATTCCGTGGGCCATTTGTTCATGTCCAATAAAATGGCCTGGGAAGATGACTTGGGCTTTGGCAAATCCACTCTTAGCCAGGTTTATCACCAAGCTTGCCTTCCGAAGTCGATTGAACAATTCTGATAAATGTTGCAAATGTTCCTTCTGCGTGTGGCTAAAAATCAGCAGGTCATCAATAAAACTAGACAATTGGGTAATCTGGAAATGACTTTTATTGGGTAGTCTTTGAAATGTGACTGGTGCATTTTTCATACCAACAGACATGACTTTAAATTGATACAGCCCATTTGGTGTTACGAAAGCCAAAATTGTCTTTGCTCTTTTGGACAAGGGCACCTGCTAGTATCCTCTCAGCAAGTCCAACTTCGAGATGTAAGTTCCTTGCCCACCTTCTCAGGAGTCTTCCAAACATAGAATCGGATACGAATCAGACTTTGTAACTGCATTGACTTTGCGGTAACCCACACATAACTGTTGGGTACCATCTGGTTTTAGCACCATTACTATTGGTGAGCTCCAGTCACTGTAAGTCACTTCGATTATGTCGTCTTGGAACATGCATTCAATTTCCTTTTGAACCTGTGCCAACTTTAGAGGGTTAAGCTTATAATGATGTTGCTTAATAGGAGCAGCATTTCTTATATCCACATCGTGCATTATTAGGTTAGTACTTCCCAGCTTATTTCCACATATCTCCCCATGTGATAGCAATAACTCTTTCAGGTCATTTTGATTTTCCTCTGGAAGATAACTCAATAATTTATCCCAATTTTTGACAACTTCCTCATTGTCCAATTTAATGTGAGGAATATCTAAATCAGAGTCCTCTGAACTTTGTACTTCACTCGGTGTTGTAATCGGTAACACAGTCTCCTTTTGTCTTCCTTCCCTGTCAAAATACTTTTCGAGCATATTCACATGACACACTCTGTGAGATTTCTTTCTGTCTGGAGTCCCTATCAAATGATTCAACTCACTCAATCCCCTTTTGACTTGATAAGGTCCGCTAAATCTTGCTTTCAAAGATTCACCTATCATTGGAAGTAACACTAACCCTTTATCCTGATAGCAAAATTGTGAGTTTGTGATTTCTTATCTGCTTCTTGTTTCATTGTATACTTTTAAATGCTGCCTAGCCAACTCTCCTGCTCCATTTAACCGTTCCCTAAAATTTGACCCATAGTCCAAATATGTGGTCTCCGAATTCTGACTTACCAATTTCTCATTAAGCAAGTTTAGCGGTCCTCTCACTTCATGCACAAAAAGTAATTCAAATGGACTAAATTTGGTTGATTCATTGGTGGATCTCTGATGGCAAAAAGTACAAATGAAATTCCTTTATCCTAATCATCTGGACAGTCTTGACTATAAACTGTCAACATTGTCTTTAATATCTGATGCCACCTTTCTAGCGCATCCTGCGATTCTGGATGGTATACAGTAGATTTGAAATATTTTGTTCCTAAGCTGATTATAATGTCCTTGATTTATTTTGATGTAAAGTTTGACCTTTGATCTGATTGTATCTCTGTGGGTAGTCCATAATTAGTAAAGACTTTGAATAACTCCTCTAACAATCCTTTTATCCGTGATATTGCAATAATAGAATGGCCTCTGGAAATCTCATGGACACATCCATTATTGTGAACAAATACAGATTCCCACTCTTTGTTTTAGGTAAGGGTTCTACACAATCAATTAAGATCTTGTAAAAGATTCCTCAAATGCATGAACAGGTATTAAAGGTGCAGGCTTCATTACTGCCTGCGGTTTTCCAACTACCTGACATGTATGACATGGCTGGCAAAATTCAACTAGATCTTTGTGCAGCCCAGGCCAGAAAAAAATGGTTTTGCATTTTACCTTGAGGTTTTCTTACCCCTAAATGACTTCCTACTGGTAATTCATGTGCCATTCACAACTACTTTCTATAACCCACTGACAATACGATTTGATGAATTTCTGCCCATTTCTCATCTGCCTGAATATGTGACGGTCTCTATTTCCTCATAAGACATCACTTTTAAGATAATAGTGTTCAGGGGTACATTCAGATTCATTTTCCGTGTATGCTTTTTGATACAATTGTTTTAGTTTCTCATCTTTCTGCTGTAACTCAGTTAATTTCTCTGTGCCAAATATGTCTACTTTGGCACAGTGCCAAATATGGTGGGCGGCACGGTGGCACAGTGGTTAGCACTGCTGCCTCACAGCGCCTGAGACCCGGGTTCAATTCCCGCCTCAGGCGACTGACTGTGTGGAGTTTGCATGTTCTCCCCGTGTCTGCGTGGGTTTCCTCCGGGTGCTCCGGTTTCCTCCCACAGTCCAAAGATGTGCAGGTTAGGTGAATTGGCCATGCTAAATTGCCCGTAGTGTTAGGTAAGGGGTAAATGTAGGGGTAGGGGTGGGTTGCGCTTCGGCAGGTCGGTGTGGACTTGTTGGGCCGAAGGGCCTGTTTCCACACTGTAATGTAATGTGAAAATGTACTTTGTCATCCATCTGCTCTTGGGTTGTCTCAACCATTTAATCAAACAGGGTCTCTGATAACTCCACTTTAACTTTCTTATTTGTACTCTTTGATTTCTCCTGTTTCAACTGCTGACTCTATGACCTTGTTACCACAGTCAAGGAAAATCCCAGGATATGCTTCCTTCAATACCTCTGTTGCCTGACTTTCCACTGGCTTTTCAACCACAGTAGGAAGCATTCCTACCTGTGAACCAGCTATATCGTAAGCAAGGACAAACTGTATTTCTGGAGCTGAGAGTTTGTCCAGTACTCCTACCATGACTTTTCCACTCTTCACTGGACAAGCTCACCTCACTCTACATAATTGAGTGCTCCTTGACTCACCGTGAATTCCTGCTACTAGCACTTTTTCTGGCAATAGTTCTTCAGAGATACATATCTCCTCATCTTTCAACATCACGGATTGAGAGGATCCTGTATCTCTTAATATCATAACCTCTTTACCTGCTGCTCCTGGCCAATGCAAATAAAGTTTATTTTCACAAGTATATGGTGTAAGATCTGGCACTTCCTCCTTAGCCAACCGCTGACTAGGTTGTACATTCCAGTGTAGCTTTTTAGCCTCCATTATGTTTTCCGTTACTACTCCAACGAAATTCACTGGCTTATCCAGTTTTCCTAATCTGTCTTCTCAATACTTTTCCTAACCCACCAACACTGACTCCATGTGATCTACTTTATTGCAGTGAAAACACCAGAGCTTTTTAGCTTCTCTTTCCCTTTCAACAGTTTCCTTTTTACCTTGTGTTAAGTTATCCTTATGATCTTCACAAAGATATACTTCTGCCTTACTATATGAGGATGGATGTAGGTTTGCTTGCTGAGCTGAAAGGTTTGTTTTCAGAAGTTTCGACACCATACTAGGTAACATTATCAGTGAGCCTCTGGATGAAGCACTGGTGGTATGGCCCACTTTCTATTTATGTGTTTAGGTTTCCTTGGGTTGGTGATATCATTTCCTGCAATGACATCATTTCCCATGGTGACATCATTTCCTGTTCTTTTTCTCGGGAGCTGGTAAATGGGATCCAAGTCAATGTGTTTATTGATAGAGTTCTGGTTGGAATGCCATGCTTCTAGGAATTTTCATGCGTGTATCTGTGTGGCTTGTCCTAGGATGGATGTGTTGTCCCAGTTGAAGTGGTGCCCTTCCTCAACTGTATGTAAGGATACTAACGAGAGTGGGTTATGTTTTTTTGTGGCTAGTTGATGTTCATGTATCCTGGTGGCTAGTTTTATGCCTGTTTGTCCATTGTAGTGTTTATTTCAGTTCTTGCAAAGCATTTTGTAAATGACATTAGTTTTGCTTGTTGCCTGCATAGGGTCTTTCATGTTCATTAGCTGCTGTTTTATAAAAGGCCCTATATAGGCAACAAGCAAAACTAATGTCATTTACAAAATACCTTGCAGGAACTGTAACAAACACTACATTGGATAAACAGGCAGAAAACTAGCCACTAGAATACGTGAACATCAACTAGTCACAAAAAGACATGACCTACTCTCACTAGTATCCTTACATACAGATAAGGAAGGGCACCACTTCAACTGAGACAACACATCCATCCAACGCAAGCCAAACAGGGACATGCATGAGAATTCCAAGAAGAATGACATTCCAACCGGAACTCTATCAACAAACACATTGACTTGGATCCCATCTGAAGATGGTTGGACCTACGACACCACCCTGATGAACTCTTGCAAAGATGCCCTGGAGCTGAGATGATTGATCTCCAACAACCATAACCATCTTTCTATGTGCCATCTATGACTCCAACCAGCAGAGAGTTTGTCCCCTGACTCCCATTATTCTGAGTTTTGCTAGGGCTCCTTGATGCCACACACAGTGGAGGGATTTTCTTATGAAGAGAAGTTGAGCAGAGTGGGCCTGTATTCATTGGTGTTTTGAACAATTAGTGGTGATCACACTGAAACATTCAAGACTCCTGATGGATTTGACAGGATAGGTACGGGAGGTTGTTTTCCCTTGTGGGACTGATTGGACTAGAGGAGATAATCCCAGAATAAGAGGATGGCTGTTAAGACAGAGTTAAGGAGACTTTTTTCCTTGAGAGGGTAGTGAATCTGTGCAATTTACTGCCGCAAAGGGCTGTCAAGGATGGGTCATTAAGCATATCTCAGAAGACAGATCTCAAGATAGATTTTTGATCAATAAAGGAATAAAAGTTATGGAAATAAGGCAGGAAAGTGGAATTGAGGATTATCAGATCAACCATGATCTCATTGAATGGTGGAGTAGGCATGGTAGGTTGAATGGCCTATTTCTATTCCTACATTTTATGGTCTTATGGTTGTTAAAGAGATTATCAGAGTTTTTAATGAAATAAGTAAAGAAATTCTTTGTAATTTTTACCATAATATGCTTTACAAGAAATGGTTGCTGGGTCTGCTTGAGATGTGGACGCACTGGTTACAAATGCCCAATAACATCTCTTCTTCCTCAGGCAGCAAAGGAAATTTGGCATGATGGTGAATACCCTTGACAACCTTTATAGGTGTGCCATTGAGAGCATTCTGTCTGGATGTATCACTACCTGACCTGGCAATTGTACCATTCAAGATCGGAGACTGTTACAGAGAGTGGTGAACTCAGCCCGGACAATCACAAAGGCTAACCTCCCATCTATAGAATCCATCTACCAGGCCCGCTGTCAAGAAAAGGCTGCCAGCATTCTCAAAGATCCATCCCAACCTGGCAATGTTTTTCTACAACCTCTACCATCAGGGAGAAGGTACAGAAGCCTGAACATGTGCCAGCCGGTTTCAAAACAATTTCTGCCCTATTGTTGTTAGAATACTGAATGGACTCACAAACTCTTAACATTCACCTGTACCTGTATTTTTGTTTTTGCCACTGTTGACCTATTATTTACTTATCTATGCTACTTGCATGTTTGATCACAAGACGATGCTTTTCACTGTGCCTCGGTACACATGACAATAAATTCTATTCAATTCAATTCAAAGCAATACCAATCCACATTTTTGGTGTAACTACATGTCATCCATCTATAGTCAGGACCTTAAGAATTTAAGATTTCTAAAAATCTTTTTTTTTCCACGGCTGTCCATTATCTTTTTGTTAATCTTCTCTGTTAAAGTGTGTAATTAACAGCTTAGATCCTTGCAATTGCTCAACTGCTGCATGACAAAGTATTTCCATTTCCATGTGGTTTTCAATAACCTGGCCTCCTCCACTACCTTGATTCAATGATCCATGACTGAGGACCGTTCTCATTTAGTCCCACTCCTATGATTCTCATTGCAGTTAGCACTTCTTCTAATTGTTCCTTCTCTCTTGTACTTATTTTCATGTGGCCCCTTGCTGATTTTATTCACAAGCTGAAATTAATGTCCACATTTATGTTGGCAACCATCTGTACATCTCTGGCTATCTTCAATCTGAAGATCATTACTGCATAACATCGAATTACTTAATCCTACATAAAATTATAGATGAGTCAGGATTTTCTCTACCTGAACAAGAGGAGGACTGTTGTCGCCTGGTTCATCTCTCAAATTATCAATGTTCCTACAATTCTCTCCATAAAAAATCTCGCCTGAGTTTGCTCCTGCTATCTTCAATTTCAATTATAATTTGAAACTGATAACCTGTTTAGTTCCCCCCAATCTCCCTTTTCTTATGTTCCTGTGGAGCAATTTCCAAGTTTTACAATGGTCTTCACAAAACTACATGCAACATTTCACTATGGTTTCACCAGTACAGTGCAGAAAACTATTATGGCCCTTTAATCTTCTATGCTGTATTTCCATTCACAAAATGCTATTGAACATGGTCTTTAATCACACTTTGCAGGAATTACATCCTGAATTTGCTCATATTTTGAAGAAGGTTCATGGCAGCCAATCTGCCATGGTCCATGTTGACTTTTCTCGAGTAATCCTCTGCTCTTCAATTTATTAAGTATTTACCTGGCCTCTTTAGCATCTTCCTTCCAAAATTATGCAATGGGAGAGGAAGAAGAGTTTGCTGCTGCTGAGACTTTGCAATGTTTGTACTGCTGGCGCACGACCTCAGATGATATGAACCAAAAGCCGCTCTTCACATTCTTCAGGAGTTCTTGTGATATTATCACTGGACTGTTAATCTAGACACATAGATAATGTATTGGGAACCCAGGTTCGAATCTCACCACAGCATGTTGCACTGTTACCACAGTGGAATTGCCCTAGAAAAGGAAGTCAGCGCCCTGCTTTGCAGACATAGACTTCAAGCTGCTTGTGGATAATGTATTGAAAAAACAGGCAAACCTTTAATCTGGTGACAGTCACCAGACTTGTTAAAGTAGAGATTTGAATGGCTCAGAGAATCCCTTGTGAACTCAGACCTGTAAAGGTTCATCCCGGAGATCGTTCTCTGGAATAAAAACCTCTTACAGACAGTTTAGTTTAATTTTAGTCATCCCCTTTATTCACTAATAGCATCACTGTTACAACATAACACATACCTATAAGCTAAACTAACTGGGTTCTAATAACCCAGGAGAGTAGGATACCAGGACTTCAGGTGCCCCAGCAGGCTACTCCGATGTACTGATACAAAGTGGCTTCCTTTGTACAAAAGTTTACAAAAACATTGCATGTTTTTAATTAGACAGATAACAGTGAAAGACAATAATTTGTAAGGAAGAAAAGTTAATTACAGGTCAGTGTACACTTGACTAATCACTCCTACAGGCCCTAAGTCATTCATCAGGTGGGAAAAACATACCCAGCCGAGTTAGGCGCCTGCTAGCGAAATTCACTCCTATCATAAAGAGATACCAGTCTGAGCTAATTGAAGAATTCATAAGGTAACCTTGCACAGATCACATGTCAGATACAATTGCTTTACAAAATGACTTCTTAGCAAGGAGGGCAAACTTTTGATCATAAAATGGCTTCCTGATACATTGTGCAGTTTTTGGCTCATGCCATCTGAGGCCATGTGCCAGATGTACAAACGTTGCAAAGTCTCAGCAGCAGTGACATTCTCAGGCTCAGGTAGCCTGGACTGAGTTAGGTTTAGGATAACTTTTTTTACAGCTAGAAGCAGGCTCCTGCTTTTTAACCAGAATCATTCCGTACCTGAGGCTGAGATGTTACCATAAGTTTGTATTTCAACGGATTCATTAGTCTTCGAATTAAACATGCTTTCTTTTCAGGGTTGTAACTCAAATTAAAATAAGACTTAAGATCTGATTAGTTAGAATTGACAGTGGGGCAGTCTATAAGTTCTGTAGAGTGGTTTGCAAGAACAGCAAGTAAGCTAAAGCTTCACCAATATTATCTTTTACAGAGTTTGTATTTAATAACCGGTAATGGCTATTCAAGACAGTAAGTACCAAAAACTGTCATGTACTTTCCCCCACACTCCGGATTCCTCAACTGTTCCAGAATCTTCCATCGGCCTCCGAAATCAGTCTGGCGCCATTACACACGCGGCCGCTACATCGCCCGCGGCAATCGCCGGCGCCGCCGATGACGTCACAGCCGCCCCCACCGACCTCGCAGCCTCCGCGATCGCCGCCCAGATAACCGCCTCCGCGATCGCCGCCCAGATAACCGCCTCCGCGATCGCCATGAAGACAATCGCCGACAGATTCGCGGCTATGGGGAATAACTCTGTCTCTGTGGTCGCCACAGCCACTTCCGCCCCCAGTGACGTTACTAACCTACACGACCACAACGCCGCATGTGTCTCCGCCCCCACGCCAATCTCCACGC
>NC_057725.1:53019435-53193228 GCF_004010195.1 Chiloscyllium plagiosum | reverse complement strand
GGGCTTATGCCCGAAACGTCGATTCTCCTGTTCCCTGGATGCTGCTTGACCTGCTGCGCTTTTCCAGCAACACATTTTCAGCTCTGATCTCCAGCATCTGCAGACCTCACTTTCTCCTCAATGGCTATTCAATGTCATATAAAGTCCGAAAAGCAATTAAATTCAATCCATAGTCGGTAAGCACTAAGAGTTAACTTTCTACTAGCTCGAACAGCCTCAGCACTAAAATGGTCTCTCCCTCTAGTGTCCTTTTGAACATTGATAGTCAGGATCTTGTAAAAGCAAAGATGTTTTTCTCTCTGTGTCTGCCCCGCTTGCAAGGGATAATAAGAATCCATTATAATTGACAGGATCTGACTGTTAATTACAAGGCTTTTGATAGTACCAAGTTTCATTTCAGGATCAGAATCAAATAATGTTATTAATATTATTATTTGGTGTCCTCTTCACACAGATTCACCGATGCTAAGGCAAATGTACTTAACTGCCTTACAGCATCTTGTTATCACTTGGTGAGCACAGACGTCCCTATCTTCTGCATTCCTTGAGTTCCCCGCTTTTCTGAGCCTTCATGCCTGTCTGTTTTCTAGTGCAGCATATGTGTTCTATAATTCAGCATTACATTTTCGTCTAAATGTTTAAAGACAAGCTTTAAGGCTATAGACTTTCTCAGGCTCAGGTAGCCTGAACTGAGATAGTGACCCCTAGGGAAGTACAGCACCATAGGTGAAACAGAATGCATAGCAGTGCATAAATAGTTGCATGAGCAGAATAGCTTGATGGGGTATAAACACCAACGTGCAATGGCTGGGCTTGAAAGACGTCTGGAGAAACACCTTAGACCTCTCTGCTTTTGCTCCCATTGTAAAATGGTACAATTAAACTACATTATCATTTCCCACCCTTCATACTAAAATGTATCACTTCACTTATCTGTGCTGGATTTCAGCTGCCATGCAAACACACATTCCAACAAACTGTCTGTGCCTTCTTGAAGTTTTATTACTCCTTTCATCGTTTATACTCTCATGTTTCATATCATCTGCAAATTTTGAAATAATGCCCACAAGAACAAGTCTAAAATGTGCATCGAAAGCAGTGTTCCAAGTACTAAGGTCCTTGTTGCTGTATACCTCTCTCTCTAGTCTGAGCAAAAACAGTACCCCATTTGTGTATTCTGACCTACTGCCAATTGGTTTCCATGCTCTTAGTATTCTTATTACCCCACAAGCTTCAAGTTCACTAACAAGTCTAATACATAGTACTCATTAACACAAACATTTTTGAAAGCCCCTATATACAACATCTACTTTGTTGCCTTCATCCACCCTCTCTACTACTTAAGCAAAAACCTGGATCAAGAGATCTTCAGTATTCACCTGAATTGGTTGAGAAGGCCTTAATTTAATGTTGCATGTGTAAAACATCACCTTTACAAAGCACTAGTCTCTTTTTGTTTCATACTTTAAATGGGAGTTTGATCAATGTATTCAACTTAGAGCCAACCAGAATGCTCTACCCAGTATCCAGATTTATGATCAGCCAAAGAAAGGGTTCAAAATCTCCCAGAAATTCTCTGAAATAAAGCTGGAGTATAATTACCAGCATGAGCAGGCTCATGTCCAGATCCTCCTCCTGACAGCAAGGCCACTTTGCCTTTCATGTTCTTCAGGTCAGCCCTGATTATTACACGGTGCCCTTGCAGCAGCTGCATTCCTACATTGCAGGCCACGAGTCCATCCAAAGCATCATCCACACAATTCTCCACAGAGTTTATCAGTTTCTTTGAATGCTGCAGCAAAAATATCAATTAATATTTCCATTAATAGGATGAATAACAGAAAGTTTCAGCTTGTCAATCGTTTTACTCTGTACTTTATGGTTCATAATGTATCTTCCCTCCAATAACAACAAATTACATTTCCTTTTTTCACAAATGCCTGAGGAAAATCTTGCTTTGACATTCTCCCCTTTTAAGTAACATTCAGCCGGAGCTAAACTAATAGCTGAATCAATATCACACCTCAGTTAGCCTCCTCCTTGGTGGGATAGAGGTATAGTTATCTGTATCATGAAGAAAAATATTTGACAACCTCCTGTTTTAAACCTGAACACTGATTGTAATGTTACACTTTGCCTCATATGGAAGCTAATATTTATTTACATTGTACAATAGCCGAATAGAAGATAAAGACAATATTTAGGAATAAATAACAACATTCAGGTAGTGTCCTTCATGTCCACAGCATTCAAGGAGTACTTCATGATCAACGATTGCTTCTGAAGCATGTAGCCACAGTCTCATCAGCTTTTCATCTTTAATTTTGGTTGAGTGAATGTGTAAATGCAAGGTTGCTGTAAAACTCACTGTTCATTATCAAATTGCACCACCAGACACTTTATATCAAGCTAAACAGTTAGATGGGGCCTTACTCTAAAGCTTCAATAAATGAGCAGAAATTGGGGTGAGCCTAGCCTTTTCCTTGTGTGCTATAATGGAGCTTGGGAACAGCCATCTGACACATAAAGCAAATACTGTATTATGCCACTATGTCAATGTAAAGCATGAGCTAAAGGCAGAGGTGGTCATAGTTTCAGAGTTGGGAGAGAGTGATTTTGGTATGTAGAAAGGCAGGGTGTGGGGTCTTGGAAGGGGAAACTATTTTGAGGAGGATGTTAACATTCTGCAACCTAGCTCAGCAAGAGAAAGAACCTGGCAAGATTAATAGATTCAAAGCCAAAGGCCTGCAGCCCTATATGGAAAAAAAACAGATAACCTCAAACTTTGCCAATAGAATTAGAATTAATTTTATTGTCACATGCAGTCAAGTACAGAAGTACATGAGTACAGTTAAAAGTGTACAATGTCACCATTTCTGCCTCAGTACAAAATCTTAAATACAAAATAGAAAAACAAAAACAAAGTTAAAAGTTAAACATTATAATATGCAGCTGGAGAAAGTTTGAGGTCAGTACAGGTCTTTCTGCTATAACGCGTGTTTTGTTATCACAAATTCTCTGTAACATGATTGACAAATTGGGAATACTGTTTCTAAAGTGCAAACTTTTAAAACGTGTGTTGGCTGTAACTTTAAGCGCTGTTTGAGTTAAGAGCCCCAGTTGGTCACACAAGATGTCATTTGTCACTTTAACAAAGAAGTGCTGTAGAAAGCAGGTTGGCTGACCTGATTAACGAGAGGCAAGCTGTGAAATCATAGGCAAAATCAAAAATGCTTTCCTTGACTTGAGAAAATTGAAAATTCTTTCAAAATCAATACTCCAACAATTTCAATGTATATTCCTTTTATATAATAAAACCTCTCAAGGCACTTCACTGAAGAAGAGTGGGAATGCTTGATGAAGGTTTTAGTATTCAGTAGCATTTTACTGAATACTAAAACCTTCATCAAACATTCCCACTCATCTCAACCACTGAAGCAATCCATATACATATGCAGCAAAATCTGGACAACATTCAGGATTGGATTAACCATTGGCAAATAATATTCATGCTACACAGGTGCCAGGTGAGAACAAGCTCCAACAACAGAAAGTCTAACCATCCTCATTTCATATTCAATGACGCTATTGTCACTGAAACCCAGACTATCAACATCCTGCAGATTACCATTGGCCAGAAACTTAGCTGGACCAGTCACTCTTTAACACAAGAGCATGCCAGAGACTGGGAACTCTGCAGCAAGTAACTCAACTATTGAATCCTCAAAGCTTGTCCAGCATCAATAACTCAGGACAATGACAGAATAGTCTTTACTCAGCTAGATGAGCAAGTCTCCAAAAGCTCAAGAAAACTGACACAATTCAGGAAAAAGCAGCCCACTTAATTAGGATTCCATTCACCAATTCAAATATTCACTTTCTCCACTACATAAATACTACTATAGAACTACTATTTGAGGAAAAAAAACACACAAAAATGGTAAAACTTTTTAAAAATATATTACATTTGGAGGAAATCAAGTGTAGCAAATCTCCAAGGTGCCTTCTACAGCACTTCAAAACCTGTGATCTCTACCACTTAGAAGTAAAATGCCAGGAAATCCAAGGAGATACAACCAAGGAAATGCATGTTCCTCCAAACTGCAAGCACCCTGACCTGATTGGAACTACATCACCGCTCCTTCATTGTTGCAAGTCATTGTCGTTGAAAATGCCTCCTTACATTGCTGTGGATCATAACTTCAAATTATATCAGCATTCCTTCACTGATGCTGGGTCAGAATCCTAGCAGCACCCTTGACATTTCTACACCACATAGCCTGCAGTGGTTCAAAAGACTCAAACCACTACCTTTTCAAGGGGAATATAGAGGTGAGCAACAAATGCTGGACTTGCCAGTAATTGTCATATCCCATGAAAGAATTCAGAAAACAAAATATGACACCAAATCATGTGAGGAGATGTGAGATGAGACAACCAAAAGCCTTGCCAAAGAGGTAGGTTTCAAGCCTTGACTTAGAGGAGAATTTGAAGGACAGGTTGAGGAAAGGAATTCCAGGTCTTTGAGTCTAGACAACTGAAGGCCCATCCTTCAATAGTGAAGTGACTAAAACCAGGGATGTTCAAGAGGTTACTCTTTGATTAGCATAGGTCTAAGGCCATAAGACATAGAAGTATGCCATTCAGCTCATCAAATCAGCTCCACTATTCACTGTGATCATGGCTGATCTGATAATCCTCTGTCCAAATATCTTATCTCCTTCTCATAATCCTTGATTTCATTACTGCTTAAAAGTCTATCCAAGCCTTGAATATTCTTATTACCTGGCTTCAATAGCCTTCTGTGGTAAGACTTCCATTGATTCATTACCCTCTGATTCATTCATTCTCACCTCATCTTAAATGGACAACCCCTTTCTGATTTCCTAGACTCTCCCACAAGGGAAAACAACCTCTGCTTTTATCCTATCAAGACCCCTGAGAAACTTGGATTTTTCAATAAGATTTCTGTTCAATCACGTAATCTATTTCCCTCTGCAGATCTTCTGTGTCACTTGCACAACTACTCATTTGTTTTATGTCATCTGCAAACTCAGCAATAGTACATTCCTTTCAACTAACTCATTAGTATATATTGTAAATAATTGTAGCCCCACCACTGATCTCTGTGGCAGTCCACTTATTATATATTGCCATTCTGAAAATACCTTATCATCTCTGCCTTCTTGTAGTTGGTCAATCTTCTACCCACTATCCCTAACACAATGGGCACTTATTAGGTAGCCTAACATGTTACCTGATCAAATGTCTTTTGGAATCCAATATAATACATTTACTGGTTCCCTTTTATCAATCTTGCTTGTCACCTCCACAAAGAATACTAAAATTTGTCAGGCGTGATTTCCTCTTTATGAAACCATGCAGATTCTTGAAAGGTTTAGGGTTGTTGGAGATCACAAGGTAGACTCCAGAACTTATATGAGCCCCATAACCCAGATTCAGTGCTGTTCCTATCATCTTGCTACAAATGCGTTAGTGAGAAAAATGCACTATGGAACAATTCCTTCCACATCCTTCAGCAAGATGTATTCTTCAGTTGTTTAGAATGACTAAGGAATAGATGTCAGTCCTGGTACAGGATATTTTGGATTTAAGTCTTACAACAAGACTATGTTATCTAAGCTGGCAATTCTGTGTTACCCAGTAAGAGATGTTGTCTTTTGGAAGATATGTTAAACTAATGGTGAGGTGCCCATTGAGGTACGTGCAAATGATCCCACAGTGTTTCAAAGAGAAGGGGCATTGTCCTCTTTTGTGAGCAACATTTGTCCTTGATCATCTAAAACAACTGATCTGGTAACTTATTTTATTGTTGCATGTGATAGTTAGCTGATGCACACTACTTTTTACTACACTAGAATTGATATGGTAAGGATAAAAAAAAACACTAGAATTATGACTACACTTCAAAAGTGGCATATTGGCTGTAAACTGTTGGAAACATACAGAGGTAATGAAATACACTGTACTAATACATTTTTCTTGCGAACACCATGTTTTGGGCTTTTTGATTTAGAACTATTTTCCTTCCCAAAGTAAAGATTTCTGTGCATGCATTGAAGCTAAATATCTCAAATGTAGCTACAATGTATTCACATTAGCCTTTGAAACAAGAATGGAGCAGCAATCCTGTGATGACAAAATTATGATACAAATGCATTTTAGAGTTGGAATTCATGACTGCTGTCGTGAATAATAAATTCCTGTTTAACAGAATTGTACATGTACAATTACCACTGAATATTATTGCAAAGCCAGCAGCATTTAAAGCACCTCGCATAGTCTTCTTATTTAAAGAAGGCAGGATTATCAAGTGGTGACCTAATTTTATTTAGTAGAATAAGATGAGCATATTAATTAAAGAATGTAGTTGATTGGACAAGATGTCAAGCAGTGTGAGCTAATGGCACTCGATTAATGAAATTTGACAGTACAACTGTTAGACAGTTTAAAACAAAGTCGAACAGTTCTATTTTAATTCAAAGTAGAATGGAGTAGTTCAAAGAAGGGGATTTGAATACCTACAAATTGTGCTTGGAGACAAGCCCATGTGACCTGGTTGTCAGGGGAACAGAGGCCCATGTCAAAACATTTTGAAAGTGAAAGTTTTAACATGTGGATACTGTTATGATCCGACCGTGGACAAGGTCCCCCAAGGTTATCACATTTTCAGATAGGATATTCTGAATCAGTAAGCTAGAGTGAGACTCAGTGGACTGGTTGCAACAACATTAATGTTAAGAAAAGGATCCCTCCCTTGTGGATGCCATTCTCCCAGAACCAAATGAGGCAATTTAACCAAGTTTGTTTTTGAGTGAGCAAGAGAAAGTTTATTCATAACTAAACAGGAGAAGAAATAATAATACACCACACAGATTAGATATGAGAGATCAGTTTAAAAAAGTTAAAAGATAAACTGAACAGTCTGTATCAGTTGTTCCTTAAAAGTAGACAGTGCAACGTTGATAGTGGAATAGTTGATTTTGTGTTCTTTGCAGGTGAGTTGAAATCCTTTTGTCCTCCTTCCTTTTGATGACTCGCTGTCAGAATTCAGAAAATCTTTATTTGGCCCTGTTTCCATTTACTGGCTGCTGGTTACAAGTACTTAAATAGAAAAAGAGTCCTTTACCTGTAATGTAACAGGTGGTTCTTCAGCTGTGATCTTCACACATTACTGTTTGAATCCAGGCTAGTATACATGAATACCTCAGTCTAGTGGCACACAGGAGCACCTCAGCTCACTTGCACATCTTCTCCCTCTAGCATACAAAGACCAGGGTTGAGCTGGCTTTTAACCTGTTCTTCTATATTTTCAAACAGGGCAAAATAAAAATTTCTCACGCCGATTGTTGTTTTTTTCTTTCAATCATGTTCACAATCTGAGATAATTCCCAGGAGATTACATTTCAGTTTATAGTGCATTTTCTCCTTTTGAAGTCTGTCGTTTTTAAGTTTCTTTGATACCTCAGCAGATGTGACATACCTGAGGTTCTCTCTCCAAATCCAACTTAACTTACACCTGTGGTCATTTGTTACAAAACACATGATGCCACGCAAAGTAGAAGAAAATTACTGTTTTTGGATTAATCATCAAGCAGGATACTGTTAAGGATTGATGCCCGGTTTGTAGAGATGATTACTTCTGGCACTGAGTGAAGGGACTTTTGTAAATACTGTACCCTTTCCTTTTTCTGTATTTTTGACTGTGTACTGAAATGGGAAAGAGGGCTGTTTTATAAACCAAGGATTGTATAAAGGATTGCTTTACTTTTTTAAAAATCAAGTTACTTGGCATGTTGTTTCCACTGCTGTTTGTTTTAGCTGGAGAGGAGATTACTACAGATGAGCTGCAGCCAATGGCTGTGTACAAAAGGAGATTTGACCAGCAACAGGTAGCTGATTAGTCTTTAGAATAGTGAACAAGTAAATTGGGGAATTACGCATACTTTTATATCATCCTTAACTCCAGAAATACCTGGGTTCAGTTTCTCTCACACTACCCCAGTGAGTTCTCATTCTATTCTAAAACAACACCAAGATTCACCATGGTATTGCAGGGAGAAAAGGTCCTGTCAAAAGCAAGGGGAACGTGGATATACAATCTTTGTATATATGACTACATTCCTGCTTACGCAGTGTGGTGTAAAATACAAATTTAACTTGGGTTGTTCAATTATGTGAAGATGTTATAGAGAATACACTCTGGGTTAGCAGGGTGAAGTAAATGGGATTAAGAGAGGAGTGTGGGAAATGTATGGCGTGGAGGGTGGCAGAGTGTAGATGGGTATAGTACAGCATGGCAAGATGATTGGTATATAGAATGGCAGGGTGATATGATGGCAGGTGGATTGGGTACCAAATTGGCTGTTAGTAGAATTGTAGGCAGATAGAGTGGAAAAGATGATAGGTGAGTTATATTAATGTGGTGGCTGCCAAAGTGATAGATAGGGTGGTAAAGTAGGCAGGGAGTTGGGATGATATGCTAGAGGTGTGACAAGCGTGGTTAGGCAACCGGCAAGCTGGTGAGGGTTATTTTGGGTGTTCAATGGAGTGAGCATGTGTGGGCCAGGTGCATCAGAAGAGGAGTATTTAGAAGATTAAAGAAGTTGAATGTTACTTCCAAGATAAATAATTGGGTGCCCGTAGGGGAGTCACATTTATTTTGGGGATGCGGGGAAGTTGGGTGTCTGTGGGACATTTTAGGAGGGCATGGAAATCAGTGTGTGCAAGGGATATATTGTCAGATGGTTTGATATGTGGTGGGGTTCAATGATGAGGGTGAACCATCCATCAGCAATGAGCTCATCGTTAAACAGTTTCAAGACAAGCCTGTGCTGGTCCCTCTGCCACCGTTCTTTATGCATTATGAAGAAACATCAACGGTGCTGCACACTAACCACTTTTGTCTCCTCCTGCAGGCAAAGTGCTGGGCTAATCAACTTTAAACTCAACAAACGAGTGTAATTCTACACCACGCTGCTGCATCGACAATCCTAAATTGCAATATGTAGGTAAGGTCCTTCCGAATTTGCACCTGGTTTGAGCCAATCTATGGGCAGCTCTGGTGAAGAGTCATCTAGACTCCAAACGTAAGCTTGCTGTCCGACCCGCTGTGATCTTCAGCAATTGTTGTTTTCAGTATAGATTGCAGCATCTGCAGTCATTTGTTCCGACAGTTCAACGCTGGGTTTTGCAGTTTCTTAAAAATACAATGAACTGACATCTTGACCACGCCGAAGTTCTGGTCCTTTGAGTCCCAGCGCTTGGGGAAGCCTGGTATAACATTTACCCGAGTCAGAGATGTAAAGGAAGGGGACTGATACCCCAAAATAGTTTTTCTCCCTGCCCCGAAAGAAAAGCTGTTCCTCTTCCTACCACCCGGTAGCCTGGCCCATGGAGACACCGTAGCAGGCCCCTCGCCGCCCGCCCATGCTGGCATCAGCACCGGGTTAGTTTGATGGGGCGGGGCATGTTACTGCCGCTGGGTTGGTGACCAGCTTCTCCCAACCCTCCCCAGCCCGGAAAGGGGTTCACAGTTCAAGCCCCAAAGCACCCCCCTGTCCCACCGCTTACGTGCATCCTTCAGGCCGAGCGGTGAAAACATCCGAAGCCAAGACAGCCGGCGATACGAGTGTTGCTGCTCTTTGACCGGGAGAGGACAGCGAGGTCAAGGCGGTAGGCGGGGGCTTCTCTCGGTCTCTGTCTCTCCCCCGGATTTTTGGGGGTGGAGGGAATAGGGAAAGTGCCTCTCTCCCTGGAGAGGAAGCTGGAGGTCTCTCCTTTGCTGGGGGAGGGGAAGGGTACCTGCCTCTCTCTCTGGGCCGTGCTCCGGGTGACGGTTGGTGCTGGAATTCTGCTGCAGTTTGAATTTGTCCGGTGCGCGAGCGAGCGCCATCTGCTCCTGGGCCTTCCCGCTCACACAGAACTGACCACCCATCTCCTCAACAGAGAGAAAGGGAGGGGGAAAACAAAACCACTCCAGTTGGGCTGCATTTATTGAGCTCCGATGCGTGCAAAATAATCATTGCAGTCATTGTATCTCAGCGCTGACAGGAGTGCACGCCATCACTCCAACGGCCTGGCAGTCGTTATTCCGGCGAAGTTGGGAATTGTTTATCGGGACCCTCCAGAGTCGCCATCGTGGCATAAACTGAAGAAATTGCCTATGAGGTCGAATTTTTCCGTGGGTAATTCCCCACGCCTGGACCCTCCAATGGCTCCGTTTAATTATTAATTCGAAGGGTTCCGATGAGATTAGGGGAAATGAGATTTTTCAAATTCTTGAGAAACTATTTAACTCACCAACTACCAGTCCCTGTCAATCCCTAACGTGTCCCGCAAGGAGAGATCTCATTGAAACTTACAAGGATAAGACTCATAGAGTTGTGTACAACGGAAACAGACCCTTCCGTCCAACTCGGCCATCTTAAATTAACCTAGTCCCATTTGCCAGCACTTGATCCATATCCCTCTAAGCCCTTCTATTCATATAACCATCCAGGTGCCTTTTAAATGTTGCAATTGTACTAGCCTCTACCACTACCTCTGGCAGTGCATTCCAGACACGCATCACTGTCTGCGAGAAAAAGTTGCCCTTTAGTTCCCTTTTAAATCTTTCCCTTCTCACCTTAAACCTATGCTCTCTAGTTTTGGATTCCCCGACCCCAGGGAAAAAGTCCTTGGCTATTCACTCTATTCATGCCCCTCATGATTTTATGAACCTCTATAAGGTCACTCCTCCCCCTCCGACGCTCAGGAAAATAGCCCCAACCTATTTAGCCTCTCCCTATAGCTCAAATCCTCCAATCCGGCAACATCCTTATAAATCTTTTCTGCGCCCTTTCAAATTTAACAACACCTTTTCTACAACAAGAAGACCTGAACTGAATTCAGTATTTCATAACTGACCAATACTGAGAAGCCTGGATAGCTTGGACATAGAGAAGATATTTCCACTGGTAGGAGAGACTAGGACGCAAGGGCACAGCCTCAGAGTGAAGGAATGACCCCTTTGAACTGAGATGAGGACGAATTTCTTCAGCCAGAGGATAGTCAGTCTGTTGAACTCATTGCCATAGAAGGCTGTGGAGGCTAAGTCATTGAGTGTATTTAAGGCAGAGATAGATAGGTTTTTGATTGGCAAGGGGATCAAAAGTTACAGGGTGAAGCAGGAGACTGGGATTTAGAAATATATCAGCTATGATCAAAAGACAGAGCAGATTCACTGGGTGAAATGGGATAATTTTGCTCCTATATCTCATGGTCTTAATAGTCTTCCTTTGTGTTGGACAAAAATTATACAAAGTACCTTATCAGTTTCAAACTCATGGGCTCATGGTCTTTCACTCCTGTTTGCCAGAAGCCATTGATATACAGGACACCTTCGAAGTCCTAATGCACTGCAATAATTGCCTGGAAAGTTTAATCCTCCCAGTGCTGAGTTAAAAAGGTTATAGTTACCTTACAGTTAGCCTGGAAAAGCTGGAGTATTAAAACCTGCTCTAACTGGACTACAGACTCCATGAATACTTGACCCCACCAACTGAACACTTCCCCTTGATAGATACCTGACTCTATGATACCTGACCCAGCTTAATCCCCACCCAAATAACTGCAAACTATCCCCTCACAATTCACCCATTTAACTGCTATCTTTACCCTATCTTTCACCGTCCCCCCTCACCCTCCCAGCTCTACCTGCTTAGGCACCTCCCTCTGTGGCTTGTCAAAGTACCTTTGTGACATTTAAACCGTAGAATTACTGCTGTACAAAGGATTTGATTTGGCATCCTACACTTCGCTAGAAGGCTTCCTGATCATTTCCACCTTTCTGAAAAGGCCCAAATCGGAAGTGTTAGCCCAGAAATGCGGAACTCTTGGCAGGCTAAGTGAGAAAGCTGTCATTGCCACTCCATTGAAGATTTGGCTGTATATTGAGAATGCATATTGGTTATACAAAGTGTGCCTTTTGGATTTTTACCAAACCAGACAGATCATTGCTAATCCAAAAATTAACTTGACAATTTTTGTTTTATATCCATTTCTTCAGTATCCAGTTCAAAAAAAACCTCACTCATTCACCACTGTCCAAACTCAATTAACTATCTGTTACAACTGAGTTGCAAGGAGTCTGTCTTTCTCTAATCTCACTATTTCCACTAGTTACAACTTACATTTACATAAACTGCAAAAAATAGTAACATTGTATCTCTTTCCACAGAATCTGCCAGACCGTTTGAGTTTCTCCGGTATTTTCTGTATTTGTTGCAGATTTCTAACATCCACTGTATTTTGTATTTTTTTACACATAATTGTTTTTAATTGTTTTATTCAGTTCCCAATATAGCCAATCATACACTTTTTCCATATTAGACAAAAAGATCTATTAAGCAGGCTCCTTTAATAAAGAAAATTATAATTGATTTATTGTAAAACAAAACTTATTAAAGTAAATACAATATTGGCTAATACATTCAGTTTATATCATGAACATTTACAAGTTTACCCATCTACATATCCCAGTATATAAATATACAGTTCTGATAAAAGTGAGATAAAAATATCTGTACAGATTCACTTTTTAGGAATAAATAATTTTGCCTAATAAAGTCTTCCAGGCAAAAAAAGGGATAAAAGTTTGAGATGTTCAGATGGCTGCAGGTCTAATGATCTAGCATAGAAAGGTGGATGTTGCTGACACGTACAGGTGTCTCTGGAGATCTTTGCAAATGCAGTCATTCAGGAAATATTGTCAATCTCTTCCAGAGGATTCCCTTCCAAAAGCAGCTGTAGCAAGGCTCCAGACACCACACAGGGCCCACAAAAAGATTCATTTTCCAGACACAGGAGAAATGAGCTGAGTTTCTTACTTTCAACAGGCTTCTCTTCAACTACTACAAACATTTTCTAAAACAGTCACAAACCCTGCATGTGGTCTCCACTACACAAGCAATTATCACAAGAAATATGACTACCAAAAAAGCGTTATTCTACTGTCTTTTCATTGATCTGTTAAAATCAATTCCAGATATCCACAATCATTCACATTCAAGTCCACAATATTATTAAATATATAGCTTTGATAGCATATCACACTGGACACCATCCAGTTCACTATCCTTAAATAGACACGCTTCTTCCTTGAATTATTCTTGTTGATAGCTGAAATTGTTGCTAATCAACAGAAAGTATTAAACTTTGACCAAGTTGATGTTTTTTGAATGTGATCTTTACATTGCTGATAAAGAAGTTGATCATTAATTGCAAAAGCTCTACAGCCTTTTATTTTGATATTTTAATCAATATTAACCTGGACTTCCACCTTCTGAGCTCCTTTTAACCTTTGCTTCTTACAGCCTTCTGCATCAGCTTTTGTACAAATGGCATTTAGATTGTTTGTTTGTTTATGTTTAAAGTTGAAGTAACATGTGAATGAAAACTGGTCAGTGTTGGTGCAGTTATCCCACAGGATCAAAACCAAGTATCCAAATGTTCAGAAAGAGTTAAAGCCTTGCGTATTTGCCAAATTAGATTACAAGTAGATCTCTGAATTTGGTTATCAACCTTCAAGTTGAGTGGAGAGCACTAGTTGATATAAAGTGGTGGATATACTCATTAGGGAACTTGGACCATACATTGCAAAGTTTCTAATAATGGGTTAAGGTGAACCAGCAGTTCGATGGGTGTAGGGGAATGCAGTAGATGTGTTTTTATTTATAGGATTCACAATGGATATCAATGATAATGTTGCGTGTTGATTATTATTGAGGAGGATGCACAGAGTACTTACCAGTCACATACTGAGGTTGAATGGGTTGTGGGGGCTTTGAGGATCAGTGGGTGTAATTGATATGTAATCAGGAATGAATCTGGACATAGACCACAATCAAGGGGCGGACAACAGTGCAAGCGTGGTTCACTGTAGGTAGTAATGGATGTAAGGCGCACAGTGAAGAATAAGGATAGGTATTGTGTGTATAGAACAATGTCAGTGATTGTAGGGTGTACAGTGGGAATGGACACCTATGTAGTGCAAAGTCATCAGGCGATGTGGGGTGCACAGTAATGTTGGTGAATTAGAGAAAGTATGGTGGCACAGTGGTTAGCACTGCTGCCTCACAGTGCCAGAGACCTATGTTCAATTCCCACCTCAGGCAACTGTCTCTGTGGAGTTTGCATGTTCTGCCTGTGTCTGAATGGGTTTCCTCCCACAGTCTAAAGATGTGCAGGTTAGGTGAATTAGCCATGCTAAATTGCCCGTAGCGTTAAGTGAAGGGGTAAATGTAGGGGAATGGGTCTGGGTGGGTTGCTGTTCGGAGGGTCGGTGTGGACTTGTTGGGCCGAAGGGCCTGTTTCCACACTGTAAATGATCTAATCTAAATCAAATGCAAAATTTGTCCCGTCAATGTTGTTCAGACAGCAGTGCAGTCCATCATCATTAACTGCACATTAAAGAAGATTGTCATGACCACATCTGATAGTTTAACTTGAGATGGCCTTTACATTTCAAAGAATTCATCTTCAATGAAAACCATCTTCTTTTGTCTGAACTGTGATGCCAACTGGTGGTTAAATTTCTTCTGATTCCCACTGACTTCAATTGTCTAGGGAATCTTGATTTCACACTGTGTTGGAAGCTGTGTGGATGTCAAGGCAACTACTCACACTTCACCTCTGGAATTCAGCTCTTTGACCATGTTTAGGTTAAAATTGCATGATGATCTGAATCTTGGTGTTGTGGCAGAAACCAAAATGACCAAACCAAACAATAACAGGGCAACCTGTATGTGAGTAAGTGCCACATAATCAGGCTATAGACAACATTGTTACTGCTGAAGGAATTGTCATTGGATGGATTATATATGTCGGATTTTTGTGGACAACACATAATCTGCAAAATCCTCCACTTTGTTGGCTGGTTTTCAGTGTTGTAGCTGTATTTGAATACCTTGGTTTGAGGCATGGTTAGTTCTGGAGCATATGCCTTCATAACGATGTTGTCAGCACCGATACACTTTGCTGTACCCAGAGCTCTCAGCTTCAGATCACCTGGAGTGAAATAAAGACTAACTTTCATGATGATGGAAGTCTCTGAGGGAGGCCAAGATAATTTACTCGGCACATCTGGCTGAGAGTGGTTACAAGCACTTCACTCCTTGTATTTAGTAATCACACGCTGCATTTCAAAATTACTATTCCTGTAATATTAAGAACTCCCACTCAAAGAGTACAGCAGAGTCCATCATTTGGAGCAATAACAAGAGGCAGAGCGTAAAAGATCAATGCAAACAAATAAGGCTGCAAAGTTATAAGGAGTATTCTAGGTGAAAGAGAAGGAATAGGAGAATTCTATAATTAACTGAAGTGATGGGAAAAGAATGCTTGATTGAGTTTGGGAGGTAGAGTTGGAGATGAGTAACAACTTGAGTAGTGCCAGGTTAAACTGGGGGGAAACAAGAAGTAGTGTCAGCTGGAATTGTGAGGGGGTAGAAAAAAGTACAAAAGCCAATTCCTCTTTCAGCAAGTGGGCTCCTTCTAAGGATTTGAAAATAGTCTAGCTGCCTGAGCTATGGGAAACGGCACGTCGGCAGCCCAAGTGTGCTTTTAATTTTTCTTCCAAATGGATAAGAAACAGTCGCAAATGGGATTTAACATGTGGAGAATATCATGTTTGATATGGCTTACTTTAGAACCATAGCACTGTATAGTGTCACAACATTGTATCGATTCTCACTGTGCCCATTCTTAATTGCTGATATTCTTGATGCCATTGTCCACAGCTACATGTCTGTTTATGATGAGAAATTTAGATCTCATGGATTACAGGGAGAACTAGCCATTTGGATACAGAACTGGCAGAAAGGTAGAAGACAGAGGGTGATGGGTGGAGGGTTGTTTTTCAGACTGGAGGTGTAGTGGACAGCGAAGAACATTATCTCAGATTACAACAGGATCTTGATCAGATGGGCCAATGGGCTGAGAAGTGGCCGATGGAGTTTAATTTAGATAAATATAAGATGCTGCATTTTGGGAAAGCAAATCTTAGCAGAAATTATGCACTTAATGGTAAGATCCTCGGGAGTGTTGCTGAACAAAGAGACCTTGGAGTGCAGGTTCATAGCTCGTTGAGACTGGAGTCACAGGTAGATAGGATAGTGAAGAAGGCATTTGGTATGCTTTCTTTTATTGGTCAGATTATTGAGTACAGGAGCTGAGAGGTCATTTTGCAGCTGTGCAGGACAGTGGTTAGGCCGGTGTTAGAATATTGCATACAATTCTGGTCTTCCTAAAGGAAAGATGGTGTGAAACTTGAAAGGGTTCAGAAAAGATTTACAAGGATGTTGCCAGGGTTGGAAGATTTGAGCTATACAGAGAGATTGAATAGGCTAGGGCTGTTTTCCCTGGAGCGTCAGAGGCTGAGGGGTGACCGTATAGAGGTTTACAAAATTATGAGGGGCATGGATAGGATAAAAAGACAAAGTCTTTTCCCTGGGGTGGGGGAGTCCAGAACTAAAGGACATAGGTTTAGGGTGCGAGGGGAAATATATAAAAGAGACCTAAGGGGCAACTTTTTCACTCAGAGGGTGACACGTGTATGGAATGAATTACCAGAGGAAGTGGTGGAGGCTATGACAATTGCAACATTTAAAAGGCATTTGGATAGGTATATGAATAGGAAGGGTTTGGAGGGATATGGGCCGGGTGCTGGCAGATGGGACTAGATTGGGTTGGGATATCTGGTTGGCATGGACGAGTTGGACCGAAGGGTCTATTTTCGTGCTGTACATCTCTATGACTGTAACCAGTAGGTATGAAGCAAACATTGCATTTATGTTTAGTTTTTACAATTTTTTTCAGAAACATATCAACATACTTTACTTTAAAGTGAGGTTATGCAGGCAAAGGCAAGTAGGACCTACAAACAGCACTGTGAGTAATAAATAGCTAGTTGGGTCTGTTATTGAAGGCTAAGAGGAAGGGACTTTGGCTTTGACACGAGGTAAACTCTGACCTTGAAATTAGTACCATGAAATCTTGCCTAGTTACCTGCACAAGCATATTGAGCATTGTTTTAACATCTCATCTGAATTTTTCACTAGCTCATGTACTGGCATCTCCTTGACAGTATGGAAATTATGTATGCATGTCCGCTAAGCAAAAAATAAGAGGAGCTGGGTTTTGCCCATTCCCCCAGTCTTTAAGAATTCATGGACATCAAACTAATGGGAAAACCATGACCTTCTAGTTGTTCTGCAATTCATATACCATGTGAACTTGTTCTGTCACTGTCAGTCGATCAATATCCTAAATTCAGAACACGAAGGTGACCTTTTAGATGATCACTTACTTCTGCTGATGACCAGAGCTAGGAACTGCATGAGATGCCAACAAGTTCTTTATGGCTGAGTGAAAAAGAAGTATTCTCAGATGTCAGGAACTTTTAAAAATACATTTCAAGTCTTTAATGTAAAACAGATACAGGGTAAATGGTACACTGCTAACTGCAGCATGAAATGCACTGAGGCATTCTCATTTCTTCTGAGACAATAGGCTCAAATCTTCTGGCCTGAGTCAAAATTCCTATCTTCACTCAAATGTGTATAGTGCATCAAGCCTTGGAAGATGTACGAATGATTAAATTATTGATTTAAAGTTCCACATTAAGCCTTGTCTGCTGGGATTTCTTCTTGGGAATTCAAATACATAAATTGTAAGATCTTCTGGTATGTTTAATCCATTAAATATCTTTCAAAGCCCACCAATCTTCCTCTACAAATAATCACCAAGTATGCTTAGAGGCAAAACTCCTTGCTAGGAACATAATTTTCTTCCTCCAATAGTTTGGATTTTGAGAAGAGCTAGAAAATAGGAATGGTTTTCTCTCCCTGGAGGTGGTGAGAAGTGGAAATTAGGTCAATTCGCCACAGTGACAAACTTATCCAGTTCTTGCTACTTCAGCAATTAAGTGCTGTTGAGAAGATCCATGTATGACTTTCCCAAATCACCAGCAAATAAGGGGCTGAAGTAGTCAGTTAATGGCAACCTAAGGCCCTCAGCCATGCTCATCTGCCTCTCTTGGCTGAGAAAAGTAGCTAGTTTTCTCACTAGTGACCAGCCTAATAAGTTATGGGAGTGCCTCAGATTAGTCCAATTAGGTGGCAGTTGGAGACACTGAGAGTGGGAAGGTGAGGACAGGAGGGGGTGAGGATGGGGCAGGGGGGTCCTCTGAAAGCCACCCTTCTGCCCTCTACTCTGATTCCCCCAAAACATTTCTTCTAAATACCCACAACCCACAAAAAACTTTGCTTACTCGTGGTTCCCCTGATGTGAAGACATGAACCAGCAGTACACAGAACCCAGAAACCACTAGCTTTCAGTGGCTGATGATAGGCAACTTCTGGTGACAGGAGTTTCCAGTATTGAGGTTTTTGATAGGGCGAGATATGCTCCCTTGCTTGCTGATAATGAGCTGATGTGGGAACGATCTGATGAGTTGCCTTGTCAGTGGGGGTATTGTGTTAATAGCCATCTAATACACTCACCCCACTTAGAAAAATGAAGAAATGTCACCCTAAGAGACTGTGCAAGAAACTGTATTGTATTATAAGGTTAGTGAGTGTTAAGTAAAATACATAGGAAACCAACCTTTCGTATTGAACAAACCTATTAAACCGCCTTGATAACTCATTTATTATATGCAATATTCAATGTACTGAAACACACAAAGAAACAAAGACCAAAACTGCCAGTCTTAGGTTTTCCTGAATAAGCAGAATTTGATGGCACCATTGTAACTGGCCAGAGAAAAGAATAATTAGTTAATGTTTCTGCTTTTGATTACTTTCTAATGATTCCTGCTCAAAAGTGTGTATATCTATATTTGAATGTCAGATGAAAATAGAATGTACATGGCACTTACTATCTGTAGTCTCATATACACAATGGTTATTGAATGAAGAACTTTTGCTCACCCTCTTCATGTAGAACTATACTCAATATTAGCAAAAAAAGCTGAACATTAGCTAGCAAGATACCACATAGGCTCTGTTCAATGATACATTTCATGCTTACCATAGAAATGAATCACGTAGACAGCATGCTGAAGTGCCACAAACAACCAAATAGAATTCAAAGAGAGCAAGACATAAACACAAGGGATGTTTAAATATTGCGTTGTTTAGAAGATGTGTTATCCAAAATATTATACTATCAATAGTTGGATGTATCTTCCTTAAATTTTTGGACAGAACACGTTTCAGAGAAAAGGACACTGGCTAAAGCAGCTGAAAAGAAAAAAGTTGCTTATGATGATGACGCATTCAGGGAGAGTTCACATGACCCAGTCTGTAGTTGAAAAAAATTATTTCTGAACACAAAAGCTTGACAGAACTTGCAACAGTGGCAAAAGTCTATGCCCTCTCTCTTTGCATCTGCTCTCAAAAAAGTGTCTGATTTGAAAACCCACAGGAGGACCTCATTGCCTTAAGTGGGGGGTTCCTAAAAATGGAGCCTGGATCTACAGCACTGTCTTCAGAAAAAGGGAATTTAATCAGCTATAACAAATCCAGGAGGAAACTCCATGCTAATAACTTGCATGAAAAATGACTCCAGTATTTAGACAATCTATGAATTACCCTTTTTTTTCTGAATGTAACTATTTCTTAGCTAATGTTCTTTCCTCATCTCTCTTTAATTTCAAACTTTATTCTGGCCAGTAGATGAATGGGATAAGGAAAAGAATCAGTCTATTCATCATTATTGAATCATCACATTCCATAAAATTATGTTCTGCTAACCTTAGGAAGTAGAACAGTACAGCATAGGAACAGGCACTTCAGCAACCACGTCTATGCCAGCTGTGGTGCCATTCTAAACTAATGCTTTCTGCTTGCACATGGTCCCTATTTCTGCCTATTCATGTGTCTATCTAAATGCCTTTAAATGTTGCTTAAGATCATAGAATCACTATAGTATGGAAACAGGCGATTTGGCCCAACAAGTTCACACCGACCTTCCAAAGAGTAACCCACCCAGACCCATTCCCCTAATCTATTTCTCTATATTTACCCTGACTAATGCACCTAACATGCACATATTTTGGATTGTAGAAGGAAACCCACACAGACATAGGAGAATGTGCAAACTCCAGCCAGACAGTCGCCTGAGGCTGGACTCGAATCCGGCTCCCTTGCACTGTGTGGCAGCGGTGGTAACCACTGTGCCACCCAGTATTAAGTATTTGTTTCTATCACTTGCACTGGCAGCGTGTTCCAGGCACCTACCTCTATGTAAAGAAATCTTGCCCCGCACATCTCCTTTAAACATCCCCTTCTCACATTAAATCCATGCCCTTTAGTGTTTGATATTTCCACCTGGGAAAAAGACTCTGACTGTCCACCCTAACAATGTCTCATAATTTGATATACTTTACCGGGTCAGCCCTCAGCATCTGACATTCAAGCGAAACCTTCTGCTGATACATAATACACTCCAGTCCAGGCAACATCTTGATAAACCTCTTTTGCATCCTCTCCACAGCCTTCAGATCTTTCCTAAAAGGTAGTGACCAGAATTGTGCACAATACTCCAAATGTGGCCTAACTTAGGTTTTATACAATTGTAACATGACTTGCCAATTTTTATTCTCAATGCCCTAACCAATGAAGGTAAGCAGGCCGTATGTCTTCTGTATCACCTTATCCACTTGTGTTGCCACTTTCAGGGAGTTACGGACCTGGACTCCAAGATCCATCTGTACATCAATGCTTCGAAGGGTCCTGCCATTTACTGCATATTTTCCTCTTGATTTTGACCTCCAAAAGTGCATCACCTCACATTTGTCCAGATTCAACTTTGTTGCCATTTTTCCATCCAACTTTCCAACTGATCTATATCCTGTTATATACTTTGACAACCCCATTCCTCACAATTCACAACTCTACCAATTTTTGAGTCATCTGCTAAGTTACTATTCATACTAACTACATTTTCATCCAAATCATTTATATATATTGCAAACAACAGAGGTCCCAACACTGATCCTTTCAGAACACCACTGGCCACGCACCTCCAGTCAGAAAAACACTCTGGTGCAACTGCCTGCCCTGGCTTCTATCACCAAGTCAATTTTGTATCCAACTTACCAATTCACCATGGATTAAATGTGACTTAATCTTCCGGACCAACCTACCTTGTGAAATTCTGTAGTAAAATCCATGTAGACAACAGTTACTGTCCTACTGTCATCAATCATCTTTGTCAATTCCTCAAAAACTCAATCAAATTTGTGAGACTGGACCTCACTTTGCACAAAGCCATGCTACTTCTCCATAATAAGTCCATTCTTTTCCACATGCAAGTGAAAGACCATGCAAAATAAAAATTCAACAAAAAAGTTATCAGTAAATTAAATGAGTTGTGCCCAATTCTATTATGTAGGTAGTAGGCACTCTATAAATTGGGTGGCTTTAACTTCAATCTGTCATTCTCATAGTCTTTCTGTTCTTTACAGTGTTTATACAAATCAGTTCAACAGCTGTAAGAAAACAAAGCATGAAGCTCTGAAGATACATTGTTTCACCACTGAAGGAAGGAATAAAAGACATCATCATTCAAAAATGTTTCTGAATTGGCAACTTACATCCGTTAGTCAGTATACAGATATTTCTGTAAGGAGAAATCAAGTTTTAATTTGGTGAGGTTTAAAATTATTTGCAGGTATATATTTTTGACATTTTAGACCTTCATCATGGAATAATCAATTAATACTGATGGTTTTCAGAGATTTTTTTCCCCAATGCCTGGAATGTCATTCTTTCAGTAACTCTGCTGCCCTTGGATGTGTAACCACCCCCTGCTTCTCTATCCAGTTTATTCCATTCTTCTTCTATCTGAAGCGAAGGCTTGGAAATATTGACTAAGACTGATCACGCCTTATCCACAAAAGAATCTGTGAAGCAATTTAAATTCAATGTAAGATAGAAAGGCTTTAAACCTAGTTCATATAAGTAGATGGCACTACACTTCTGAGAAGGATACTGCAGCTACTAAATCATTGAAATGCAATAATATTCCTGATGTAGTTCACATTTGGGTTCAAAATCAGTTATTCACAAAGCTCCAACCGAAATCTATGGAACACCACCTTGAAAATAAGAATTGCTTGCTTTAACTCTCCTCCAAAAGGATTTGTTTTCTTATGCTTTTTAAAAATCATTTTGTGGGATGTGGACATCACTGGCTGGCCAGCATTTGCCCATCCGTAGTTGCCCTTGAGAAGGTGGTAGTGAGCTGCCTTCTTGAATTACTGCAGTCCACCTGTAGTGCCAAAAGGAAGGGAATTGCAGGATTTTGACCCAGTGACAGTGAAGGAATGGCAATATATTTCCAACTCAGGACAGTGAGTGCTTGGAGGGAAACTTCCCATATACCTGCTGCCCTTGTCCTTCTAAATGGAAATGGTTTGAGAAGTGCTGCCTTAAATCACAACAGAACAGAGCTCACAAAGGTAAGCCCAGCACTTTTGACTCTATAATGGCCTACTTACTAATATCTGGGGACATGTGTCAATATTAGGAGACCTGGCCCAAAGATTAGTAAATCATATCTTACAGCCAAAATGCCTTATAGCCAATGTTTCAGATGTCAAACTTCAACGTCCTTGGTCTGCACTATCCCATCAGCTGGACAGACCACCAGATTTATTTGCACATTGAAATATAGTTACAAGTGTGTGGTTCTAGGAACTCTTCAACATTGGCTGTAGATCCCATGAGGTTTCAAGGCATCAGGTCATATAAGGACAAGGAAACCTACTGGCATGTCATCTTATATTGCAGGGGAATTGGAGTACAAGGCTAAAATGGTCTTCCTACAATTATTAGGATTTGTGGGATTATACCTGCTTGGAAGGTATCTAATGAGTGGCGAATGATGCTAAACATTGTGCAATCATCAGCGAAGAAAGTGGTTGTTGGTCTGGTGTGAGCACAACTCAATGGTATTACACACACTTTTCCCAGTACTATTGCCAATGGCTATGATTAGAAACCTATTGCTACCAGACAAATATTTGAGGCACATATTCAACTCCCTAATCTTACTTACCCTAGTTGATATAGTTCGGGTAATAATTCAGAGATTTTTAAGCATTTAACCTCTCGCTGCTCATTCTCACTGAGGGGAACTTCTTTCCTCGTCTTATGTATTGGTGCCTACCAAATCACATTAATTGGATCCGTCACCCCCACCCCCCTCCGAATTTCCTCTTCAGCCCTGTGCAGATGGTCCAAGCCCTGAACTGGCTATAAAAATACAGCCTCCCACCTCCTGCTCTTGGATATGTCTGTTAGCACTGACTATAATGTTCTCTACTTCCAATATTCTATTTACTCCCTCCATTTCAATGGCTTCCTATTTCACAAAGCCATGGTTTGTTTGCTCATCTAGCCTGTAGTGCCTGTACACATACATAAAAGCTTCAAGAACCTCAAAATTGTTGGACAATTCTAAACTCAGAGGCTCCAGCAATTCTGGCTTCCCAATTTCCATACTTCACCTGCTGTCACAGTTCCCAGTCCCTGACAATTTATCCAATCAGGATATCCTATCCTAAGGTGTTTGATGACCTCTGAAATAGTGTACAGGTAACTTTCTCCTGCCCTAATACATACAATGTGTGTAGTTTGGATGACAGGTCATTGAACCCGCAACACTCCTTGTCACAGACACTGATTGCTGACTGGTTGTTGTGCATCATACTGGTGTCCAGTACCTCTCACATGCTGCAGCTGCAATACGTCACCTGCCCTGCCATCCTTATTGCATTTATTTAACTAGTTAATTATTTTCTAATTCTGGAAAGACTGAAACTGTATAAAACATTAATCAAAACAGAGATGATGATCTCAATGGTGCAGACAAGGAGCCTGAATAAGACACAGCTTCAATCCAAAAGCAGAGAATAAGCACACACACAGTTGCTGCCTCTGTTTTTGAAGATAACATTGGTAGATTTAAGCCATCCAAACAGCTAGAAGTAGAATTGAGGAGGATCTGCAAATATATGCCACTGTTGGTGAGG
The DNA here is from genome assembly GCF_004010195.1 of Chiloscyllium plagiosum. Classification (NCBI taxonomy): domain Eukaryota; kingdom Metazoa; phylum Chordata; class Chondrichthyes; order Orectolobiformes; family Hemiscylliidae; genus Chiloscyllium; species Chiloscyllium plagiosum. Next base: position 53,169,125 of record NC_057725.1, on the reverse strand, counting down.
GCTGTGTCCATGGAATTTAGATGGATTGAGTACTGGAGGTCAGAGTAAATCCTAGAAGAGGAGCTGAACTGCTTTGCAAGGAAGACAGAGTTTTGGAGAACTTTGTGACTGAGATTGATGACATATGTGCTGAGTGATGGCCAGCCAATTCGTAAAATCTCTCTTTGTTGTATTGGCCATTTCATTGACAATATGTTGTTTATAATCGACTGCAATTTGGTTTCTTGAATCATGCTAATTTTAGTTGATTCTGGGATTTTCAGTATAGATGGTTCTCCAAGATAGAATTTAATGTTTGCCTTGTTTAACTCTTGTTTGACAGTTAAAAATCTTTGGGTTAGATCATGGACTCTCGTGGTTTCATTCTTGCAATAAATAAGTGAGATTGTGGATTTCTTCTTTTGCCTAAATAAAATTGCTGATCTCAACCAAGATCACAACAGTGTCTTACTAATTGCATCTTCCTCTCATTCTAGCCATCATCTTGGAATGTTTGCTGTCACGTGCACTAACTTATGTATGATGCAGTTATATATCACGCTACTGGACCACTGACTGACCACATGAACAACCTCTACCTGACCCAGGAGGTGTGTTTGTGTTCTCAGGTTCTATGAAAAGGGCATTCAGAATCTTGCATTTCCGTGCCAGACAATGTCTCCCTGAAGTAAGCCAACTAGGAGCTGAAGAAATTCTTCCTCTTTTCAGTCCTAAATGGCACCACCTTATTCTGAGACTTTTTGGCTTGCTTTCAAAACAACCTGCCAAGCGAACATTCTTCCTGCATTTAACAAGTCAAGCCCTGTTATAAGTCAATATGTTTTGATGAAGTCACCTTTCATCTTCTAAACTCCAGGCATGCTTAGTCTGCTGGACCTTTGTTGCTCTCCTTGTATGCCATCAACTTCAATCTGCAGTTCCTTTACTTGTAGCTCTTCTTTGTGCTTGCCAGCTGCTCAGCTTCTTTCTTAACTTGCTTCTCTGTGCTACCGAGCAGAACTGGTCTTTCAATCTAGACAAGAGATGCCACGTGCTGTCCAGTCTCTGAACAAAACTGGATTGTTTTTGAAAGGTCAAGTGATTTACACTGATTGCAAATGAATTTCCTTTCTCCTTTCACCGTGTAAGGATAGATTGTATGGTTTTAGTGGTTTTGAACCTTTAATTCTTCTGGGAATGGATTGGCAGCAGAGTTCAGCAAAAAACTATTTTGATGAGATAAAGTCAGACCAAGTTTGTGCAGCTTTTCAGGTAAACTAAAAATGTTGTTTCATTTCCTTTACTATATTCACTTTTCAGAAGAAGTCTCAGTTTGACATCTTTAATTAGTATAGATTCAACATTTTTAAGAAGAACAGTCCAGATTTCCATTATTATTTGTGTGAAGATGTACTTCTTGATACCACTACTGAAGTACCCATACTAATTCCACATTTGTGCCCTTTAATACTGCAAGATCATGAGCAGACAGCCTATTCAATGATAAAAACAAGATCATCAATAAAGCAGTTGGAGATGTTTGATTCAACTAGATACAGATCAGCACAAGTTCATGTACCTGTGCTATACAGTTCAGTTTATAGAAAATTTACTAACAATCAGGTCTGATTGTATGATTTGCCTCTTTCCATGTCATCGGAACTTGAATCATCAGAGTAACCTCTTAGGAAAGTAATACTTTTCTGTATCCATGCAAGTAACATGTACTGCGTAACTGTACAATAACCTGTGCTAACGATACTGCTCTCTATGTTTTATGCTTTGAACAGTTTCTTCTTACCTCGTCCAAGTTCCACTTCGTCTGCTTCCAAGTAGAAGGTTGGCTCAGATCCAGGAACGCAGCAGGGCAACAGACAGTTTCTCATTGTACCTGAGCAGAAAAATCATAAATTCATAATCAAAAGAACTTGCGCAGATGATACTGCTTCCACCTGATCCACATCAGATGGCATATTCAAGCTAAATAAATAATAGAACAAAGGAGAAATAATAAAACAAGGAACAAAGCCTGTTCAAATCCCCATCCAACCTTCTTGTATCATCCTCATAACTCATTCCGATCACATTATATATTGTGTACAAACTTTTAAATATTACACTTGATCCCCACATTCAAATAAATGACACAGATTGTAAACAGCTGGGCTGTAAGCACAGACCCTTGAAATACCTTACTAGTCACACATTGCCAACCTGAGAATGATTCATTTATTTCTGCCCTGTTTTCTTTGCATTAACAAATCCTTGATTTATGACAGTATCTTGCCCTGATCCTATGTGCTCAAGCTTTGTTTATTGATCTCTTGTGTGGGATCGTATTAAAATCCAAATACACTGCATCCACTGGTACACCTTTATCTACTCTATTTGTAGCACCCTCAATAAAATGCCAACAGGCTTGTAATACATGATTTGCCTTCATACATTCACGTGGACTGTGCCCAAACTGATCATTATTTTCTAAGTTTTACATCCTTAATATTAAATTCTAATGTTTCCCTGCAACTGACATCAGATTACCAGATTCGTAGTTCTGCATTTCCTCGGCTCCTTTTTTTCTCAAATGCTGAGGTTTCATTTGCAACCTTCCACTGTAGGCACTGTTCCAGCATCCATAGAATTTTGAAGTAATCTATCTCTCGGGTCCCTTCTTTAAACATTGTGAGATATAGATCAATGGGTCCTGGAAATCTGTCAGCTTTCAGTCAGTTGTCTAATAATATGTTTTCATAAACATTCATTTTGTTCATTCCTCATTCATTTCTTGAATTTATTATTTCTGGGAAATTTCTTGTCTCTTACTCAAAAAAAGATAGTCACAAATACTGGAGTCTTCCCAGGCCCTGAATAACCTGGGCAATGGGTGAGTCAGTTGGGAAAATATGGAAGATCAGAAAAATAAGCTTTTTAATGGTGAGAAAAAAAATCTGATTTTTTTTTACCCAAGGTTCACCATTGAGATGAGAATCTCATTAATGTCTGAATGCATGTGTAGACAGCTCATAATTACCTAATTTCACCTCATTTATATGCAGTTTCCTATTTTACCAGATGGTGGACAAAAACTAGATGGCACCAATTTTTAACATGAAAGTCTCTTCTGGGCCTCCAGCTCGGCCAGCAGTCCTCAGCATCTCAGAGCATGCTCCATTGTCAATGGATACCCACAACCTCTGTCCACAGTGGTTGGATTAAATACACACTAGCCTCACCATATCAGCATGGCCTTACAATGGAGGGATGATCATTGATGAAACAGCTGAAGACAGTTGATTCTAAGACCACGCTATGAGGAACTCCTGAAGCAATGTTCTGGGACTGAGATGATTAGTCTCTAGCCATCAGAATAAATCTTTCCTTGTACTAGGTCTGATTACAACTACTGGAAAGTGTGATTGTCAGCAAACTGCTGAATTATATGGTGCCCTGTTCTGTAGCTAGACCAGAGACTATTTAGCAATGTAGAGCTGGGAGTAGTATAGGTAGAAAATAATATTCTAGAGCCCTGGACAATACACTGGTTAAATATTATCCTTACCATGGACAGATGCAGTGTCCCATACCTTGTTCTCATTATCTCCTGTGCCTACAGAAGGCACTGTTAACTGAGGAAACAGAAGACAAGAACTCCAATTTCAGAAAATGTATACTCACTATGTTGGTTACAATTTTGCTTAAATTTGTTTCTTTCAGGTGATCCTGCCTACTTCAAGATGTGATGTGACAAACCAATAGGAACTGTGGATTCCCCATCACAATTTGGCCTTAGTTTTCCTCTTAACTAACTTCTTAATATCTCCCATTGGTTCTAAATATATTGAATACTCATCATTGACTGGAATATTTGGTAAGGCTTGGTTCTGTGGGTCTGGTTGATGGCCATGCACCTAATTTATTTATGGCAATTTTCAGACTCTACAATTTCATCAAGTCACTTCCCTCATATCAGATATGACCCCTATCGTCTGTCAACAGCAGGGATAAGTTAATAAATGTGGGGGTAGTGCTTACGCTTAAATATAATGGTTCAACAAATGTTTGTAGTAATTTTCTTCCATTCATTTCTGGAAATGTTTGGACCTGTGCTACAAAACAGCTCTACAGTTACCTTCAATACATCTCCCAGTGGTTATACATCATTTGTGAGTCCAGATTATTGTCAGTGTATTCAAATATAGAAGATATCAGTACCTACACTAATGCTTTACACACTTAAGATATCGGTGTCATTCTGAAACTTATGGATTTCCCTCTGTTTCATTCTCCTCTAGGACATATCCAAAGTTCAGTTGATTTGCTTGTTATCTCCTCGACGTTATGTGTAACTCATTGTATTCTGACCTTCATTTATACCTTATCAGGGGCACCAGCCTTAGCCTTGCTGGTAGGTGTACAAGCTATGGTTTTAATCAGTACACTCATTCTCGGCTAAGAGCTGTAGTTTTTATATTAATTCCTATCTCTCACTTTTACTTTTAGGTGTATGCAAGGCTATTTCAGCAACCAAATAGCTTGAGACCCTGCAGATCTAATACCAATTCCCTCTTTGGTACAAGTCTATGTCCTACTGTGTGTTTGAATCATATTTATCCTACTAGTTTCCTCTTGCCAGGTATAAGAAGCCAGTTCAAACTTTTAAGATGTACGTAGCTATGTAGACATATTTATGATAGAAATACAATCTTAAAATACATTGTTACAAAGTTAATTCTAACATAATAATTACAGGTACAATAATCAGACTTATTCAATTCCCATATACAAAACAGTGAATTCAAGAAACTGGAATTAAAAAAGCTAATCTAATGGTGGTGTAACAATTGTGAACTGTCAGAAAAATGTATCTGCTTCAATAGTGACATTTAGGGAAGGAAATCTGCTATCCTCACCTGGTATGGCCTACCTGTGACTCCAGACCCAGATAAATATGTTTGACTACCTAGGTCATTTCAATCAGCTCAAGGACAATTAGGCAAGGGCAAGAAATGCCAGCCTTGCCAGTGATACCCAAATCCATGTGAGAATAAAAGCCTCACAGACTCACTAATGTAGATGTATAAATGTGTGTCCCACTAAATATTCCCAACACACACATTCATAGTGGGGCAGCACGGTGGCACAGTGGATAGCACTGCTGCCTCACAGCGCCAGAGACCTGGGTTCAATTCCCGCCTCAGGAGACTGACTGTGTGGAGTTTGCACATTCTCCCCGTTTCTGCGTGGGTTTCCTCCGGGTGCTCCAGTTTCCTCCCACAGTCCAAAGATGTGCAGGTCAGGTGAATTGGCCATGCTAAATTGTCCGTAGTGTTAGGTAAGGTGTAAATGTAGGGGTATGGGTGGTTTGCACTTCGGTGGATCGGTGTGGACTTGTTGGGCCGAAGGGCCTGTTTCCACATTGTAAAGTAATCTAAAAAAAAAGTCTTCAGAAAAAGATATTAAAAAGGTTTATTTTCATAAATTGGCTATTTGAAAAAGAAAGACTTTGGCCATTCTTGAAGGTTATTCTTGAAGGTCAAAAGATAAAGCATAAAATATTCTGGAGTCTGCTACTCTGAGGTTCTGGCATGTGTGATCAAATCATAATTATTGTTCTGAAGGTGAGTGTGAGTGAATGTTCTGCTAATGCTAACAGAGTGAATGCTGTTCTGAACTGAGAGCTTACAAAAACCTGTGTATATGACTAGATGGCAGTCTCAGAGTGTACTGGAAAATTGAAAATATGTAGCATTTGGCTGTGAAATTGATACCTGAGTTGGTTGCTGTTTTGGCAACAAATCGAATTTAACCATTCAGTTTAAAATATGCCCCAGGATACTAAAACACAATTGCGCTTGAATTTATTGTTTTGCCAACATCGAACCAATGAGATGATCTAATGTTGAGGATATAAAAATGCATGCAATTTGAAAATTGGACAGAGCAACTGCCATCAAAAGCGACCCAAGCAATTAGGAAACACTCTCTCTTAAGTTACCTTTATACCTGAAACATATTTGCAATAAAAAGAAAGAAGACGACTGAGGATGATCTTCAGCCAGAAGAAGAAAGACACCAAAGACACTGTGTGGTTTTGAAATTAAGTTGATGTAATTTTAATAAGTGTCTTATTGGAACAGCATATTGTTATAGAGTTGGATGCAGATAATAAACAGTTAAGAGAAAGGAGAGCTTAGAGTTATGAATAGTTGTTGTTTAATGTTCACTTTTAGAGTTAAAGAATAAATTGATATTATTTTCTTTAAATAGTGGAATTTGGGAATTCTGTGTCACTCATATTTTAACAGATTACAAGGTGAGGTGAGCTTTTCTGAGTGTTTGGTTTAATTAACAGAGGGGTTCACCGCTGTGTCATAACTGTTTGGGGGGCCCGGGTCCAAGATTTGACAGATTTAACGGATCTGGGGTACAAAAGATCCCAGCAGATTTAAATAATTGCTAAGTAGCATCCCAGATCTTTTTATAAAACATTGGTGAGACAATTTGTTTAATTTCGGTTACTTGTGGTTAGTTAAATTAAAAGTGAGGAAAATGGCTCTTAAGATTGCTAAAGACGTTTCAGGGTTTGAAGATGCTTCCCAAATTTACCAAGAACGTTTAGAAAGACAGAGGAAGGACATATTTTTAGAATTAGCAAATAGGTTAGAATTGGGTTTAACCAAGGACAAAGGGAACGCTTAAATTGTAATGGAGTTGGTCAAGCACATGGGTGTATCAGAGAAACAGACAAGTGCAGGAGAGTTAGAAAAACTCAAATTGCAATTGAGGGAAATGGACTTAGAAGATAAAGAGAGGGAAAGAAGAGCCACGAGAGAAGAAAGAGAGAGAGAGAGAGGAAAAAGAAAGAGAGAAGGTGCTTGGCTGAGCAAAGAGAGCAAGAAGAGAAAGAGAGACAAAGAAAGAGAGGAGAAAGAAAGCGAGAGAGAATTTGAACTTCAGAATTTGTGGATTAGTCAGGAGAGTCAAGTTAACAGGATGGAAATGAAGAGAGAAGGTAATGATGTATACAAATATATTAAAAGATTGTCACATTTTGATGAGAAAGATCAAAGTCTTCCTCCTTTCCTTTGAAAAATTGGCTAGGCAGATGGAATGACCAGAGAACTTGTGGGTAATGTTAGTTCAGACTAAGCTGGTAGGCAGAGCTAATGAGGTATTTGCAGTGGTGTCAGATGAGAGGTGAAGCAATTATGCAGATGTCAAACAGGCTATTTTGAGTGCTTATGAATTGGTACCAGAAGTGTATAGACAGGGGTTCAGAAACATAAAGAACCAGGTCAGACTTACGTTGAGTTGGAAAGATTTAAACATCATAATTTTGATAGATGGGTGAGGGCCTTAAAAAATAGATAAAGACCTATGAGGCTGTAAGCAAGATTATTCTGCTGGAGGAGTTTAAAAACTCACTTCCAGAGATGATAAGAATTCATATGGATGAACAGAAAGTTCAAGAAGCGAAGAGAGCGGCAGAGATGGCAGTTGAATATGCACTGGGGCAAAAGGCAAAATTTAGCTTCCAGTAAGAATTTCATCCTGTGATGGCTAGAAATTGGGAGAAGGGGAGATCCCACACAATAAAACAAAGGTTAGAGAACACTGGTAATAGTTTACCGTAGGTGAAACAAGAAACCCAAGAGGGTGAAAAGGAGTTGAAAGGCCTCAGGTGTTTTCACTGTAATGGAGTGGGTCACAGAAAATTACAATGCCGGTGGTTTAAGAAGGACACTGGGAAAAGGTGTTTTCACTACCAGAGGGTGAGACATGTAAAGTCACAGTGCTGGACATTGAAGAAAGGTACAGTGGGAAAAGATGTGGAAAAATAGGTGAAGCCAGTGGCATTAGAGAAAGTAGTAAAGGAAACCCCAAGAAAATTCGAGGAGCTGCAGGAGAGCATAGGCAGGAACTGGCAAATGAGTTAGTTCCCAGTATCTGTAAGGACTTCACCTCTGTTGGTAAAGTTTACCCAGGAAGGACAGGAGAGACGGAGATACTGGATCTAATCAGCCTCTAATAGTAAGATATGAATGTATTTGCACTCTTTCTGACCTGTTACCCGAGAGAGTGGCAATTTGCAGAACAGATGGACAGAAACTTAGCGTTCCTCTGTGTAAGATCAGGTTGGAGAGCCGACCCAAGACTGGGGTAGTTACAGTGGGAGTGATTGACAGAATATCAGTTCCAGGAATAAAATTTGTTCTTGAGAACGATCTAGCAGGATCCAAGGTGAGAGTGACACCCTTGTTGTGGAGCAGTCCAAGGAAGACCAGGGAACTGAGGAGTTAAAAGAAAAATACCGGAATATTTGCACATTGTGTAGTAACAGGATCATAAGACAAAGCTTTATCATGCTTTATTGTGCTTTATCATAAGACAAAGCACGAAGCAAAAACTAAAGAGAAAGATGAAGGAGTTGTGGTTCAGTTATGGACACCCTTTTTAATGTAATGGTGAAGGAAAAACCCAAACAGGTAGAGGGTCAGGCAGAAGTGTTTAATTCTGAAAGGCTAATGGACTTACAACAGAAAGACGAGGCAATAAAAAGTATATATATGTATTAATGCATACTCAGAAAAGGAAACTGAATGTATTCCTGAGGGTTATTATCTGAAAGATAGAATCCTAAGATGAAAATGAAGACCACAGCAGGTTAGTGTAGAGGAGAAATGGGCAGAAGTGCACCAGATTGTGTTACCAGTAGCATACAGACAGGAAGTGTTATGGGTAGCACATGAATTACCAATAGGAGGCCACCTAGGTGTGACTCAGGCTAACGTACAAAAGCACTTCTATTGACCTGGACTGCACAAGCATGTGGTTAACTTTGCCGTACGTGTCATATGTGCCAAATGGTAGGTAAGCCACAGGCAGTAATAAAATGAGCACCTTTGTTGCCAATTCCCGCATTCGAAGAACCTTTCATGTAGGTCCACTTCCAAAAACTAAAAGTGGGAACCCGTACTTGCTAACCATAGTGGATATGCCTACCAGATTTCCGGAGGCAATTTCATTTCAGAGTATGAAGGCAAAAAGTGTGGTAGAGGAGTTAGTTCTTTATTCGGTATGAGCTACCCAGAGAGATTTAACCTGACCAAGGGTCTAGGCTAGTTAAGGAAGTCATCAATAGCTCAGGCATACAGCACTTTAAATCAAGTGCATACCATCCTGAATCCCAAAGAGCTTTGGAGAGGTGGTATCAGACTCTGTAGGACATGTTAAGAGTGTACTGTCAGGATTATCCAAATGATTGGGATAAAGGTATCCCATTCGTATTGTTTGCCATTAGCGATGCCCCAAACGAATATACTCAATATACTCCCTTTGAGTTAATATTCAGACATGAAGTGAGAGGGCCTTTGACATTAGTTAAAGAAAAATTGACAGGACTGACGTCCGAGATCTCACACTTGGATTATGTATCTGATGTGAGGAAGAGATTAAATCGGGTAGGTGAGTTAGCTATATGGCATCCGAAGAGGGCACAGCTTGGAATGATGCAGGTGGCAGATATAAACTCTAACATTTGGACATTTTGCTCATGGGGGTGATGTATTAGTATTGTTACCAGTGGTAGGAGATCACTTCAAAGCCAAGTTTAGTGGTCCCGATCAAATTGAGAAAAAGTTGAGTCAGGTAAACTATCTGGTAAAGATGCCAGATAGAAAAAAACAGTATCGGGTATGTCATGTCAATATGTTGAAACCTTACTATAATAGAGACGGGAAATGGAGAAACAGATGTTAGTAACTGCCCCACAGTGTGAGGAATCACATCTAGATGTCGTGAAATTTGATGTGCCTCAAAATACTTTAAGTAATGAGGAAATCCTTGAGGAGGGGAGTAGGTTAGTGAACTATGTATCTCAGGAGCAAAGAACCCAGTTAAAAGGTTTGTTGCAGCAGTATGAGGACATATCCAGCAATAAGATGGGGAGGACTAATACTATTTTGCATGAGGTAAAAGTAGGTAATGCTGTTCCGATAAAACAACACCCCTACAGACTTAATCCTCTCAAAGCCACACAGGTCCAGAAGGAAGTGGATGCGATATTCAACAAAGATACCAACGAACCAAGTCAGAGTGAATGGAGTTCGCCAATTTAGTTCCCAAACTGGATGGGGCTCAATGATTTTGTGTGGACTATCAGAAAGTTAATGCCATAACAAAATCAGATTTATATCCAATACCAAGATTGGAGGACTTACTGTGTGATTATTGGCAGGGGCTTTCATCAGACAAAGCGAAAGAAGTTTCAGCATTTGTAACCCCAAATGGGCTGTACTAATTCAAAGTGATGCCTTTTGGAATGAAGAATGCACCAGCCACATTCCAAACACTCATGAACAGAGTTGTGGCTAGATGAACAAACTTTGCAATTTATCTGGATGACGTAGTGATCTTTAGTGAGTGATGGAAAGATCACATCATACAGTTGTGCAGAGCTCTTTGAACATTTATGAGAAGCAAAACTGGTAATAAACCTAAAGAAAACAGAATTTGCGAAGGCAGAGGTGACATTCTTGGGATATAACATTGTCATGGAAGATTGACCCCAAGGAATGCAAAGTCGAAGGCCATCGAGGAATTTCCATGGCCAATCTCGAAGAGAAAGGTGCTTTGATTTTTGGGACTACACAGATTCTACTGGAAGTTTGTTCCACACTTCAAGAGCTTGGTGGCACTGCTAACAGATTTATGAAAGAAGAACACAAAATTTCAGTGGACAGAACAATGCCAGGAGGCATTTGAGAATTTAAAAGCAGTATTAACCACTGCACCAGTTTTAGCTACACCAAATCTTTTGAAACCCTTCAAAGTTGCAATCAATGCTAGCGATATAGGAGTTGGAGCTGTACTGATACAGGAAGATGATGATGGAATTGAACAGCCAATGAGCTACTTTTCAAAGAAACTCAACACCTACCAGAGGAAATACCCTATCATCGAAAAAGAATTATTGAGTTTAGTACTGGCCTTACAACATTTTAATGTTTATGTGACAAACAATGTGTTGGAGACAATTGTGGACACAGATCACAATCCTCTTACATTCTTGGAAAGATTTAAATAGAAAAATATGAGACTATTTTGTTGGAGTCTTATGTTACAGACTTTTAATTTGCAAATTATACATGATGCAGGTCATAAAAATGTGATAGCAGATGCGTTATTGCAGATTTAAAGGAAAAAAAGAATAGATAAAATTGGACAGATTCTAATGGAGCAGAAATCAATATGAACTTAGATTAAGAACCTATGTATTTCATTGTAATGAGATGAAGAATTAGAAAAAAAAGAAGTCAATTTTTCATTATGATTGTTCATTTTTTTTAAGGGGTAAGGTGTTAAGAAGTTGAATGCATGTCCTGTACCTTTAAAAGAGAGTGAATGCTGTTCTGAACTAAGAGCTTACAAGCACCTGTGCATATGATTAGATGGCAGTCCCAAATGGTACTGAAAAATTGAAAATATGTAATATTTGGCTGTGAAATAGATACCTGAGTTGGTTGCCATTTTGACAACAGTTTAAATTTAACCATTCAGTTTAAATTATGCCCCAGGATGATAAAACCCAATTGAGCTTGAATTTATTGTTTTGCTCACATCAAACCAATGAGATGATCCAATATTGGAGATATAAAAATGCAGGCATTTTGAAAACTGGACAGAGCAACTGCCTTTGAAATAGACCCAAGAAATTAGGAAACACTGTCTATCAAAGGTACCTTTTCATGTAGAACATGTTTGTGATAAAAAGAAAAAAGAACCTAGGGAGATCTTCAGCCAGAATAAGAAGCTCACAGGAGACAACAGCAGCTGTGTGGTCTTGAAATTAATTTGATGTAATTTTAATAAGTGTCTTATTGGAACAGCCTATTGTTATAGAGTTGGAGGCAGATAATAAGCAGTTAAGAGAAAAGGGGGCTTTGAGTTATGAATAGTTGTTATCTAATATTCACTTTTAGAGCTAAAGAATAATTATTTTCTTTAAATAGTGGAATTTGAGAGTTCTCTGTCACTTATTTTAACAGAGTACGAGGCAAGGTGAGCTTTTCTGGGTGTTTGGTTTAATTAACAAAAGTGTTCATCACTGTGTCATAACATCATGCACACCTCTGAAGTCTTGCAGAGAGAGCCTGCTCAGAATGTAAAATCTTGAGATGTTCTTTCAATCACTTTACAAAGAAGAAATAAGTTTCACTTTGAATTGATGTGGAAATCTTTCAGAAATGGGAGAGATCGGTTGGACAGCTCATCCATTGCTTTCCTCCAACTCAGCTTGTTAATGTCAAGGCTTCCCTCCATCTCAGCTGGCTGTCAACAGGATTTCCTCCAACTTGGCTTGAAACTAATCATTGTTCAAAATGTTCCAGCAGAATCTTCAGCAAAACAAGCAGTACTATGATTTTAGGAAGATTTTCATTAAAAAAAAATCCATTATGTATAGTGAAAGTTCAATGACCTACTTTAAAGAAACAAATTTAGGCATGTCCTTGAAGCAACATTAAATGTGCTTGTAGCACTACAGTGGTCCTCCAGTGAAAAAGAAATCAATCAGCTGAATAAAATGGAGAAAGTAATCAGAACAAGGAATTAAGGCATCCACAGTCAAGAGATACTAAATAAAGTTTTACTTCCGGGAATAGTTGGACCTGAACAAAATTAAAAATAATTTATAGGGGACTGTGGTATATTTTATGGTTTTATTCCTATAAAAGTAAAGGCCTTTAAGATTAATGTGCCTGATATGAGAATTTCTGGGGAAAGTTATAAGTAAACTTGATTGCATAAAGTGTGTATATAAACCATGTTGTTAATAGTAACGATTTTGTTTAATTTATTGCACATACATAAAATCTATGTTTTTTTTAAAATGTAAAATCTTATTAAAATGTGGTATATTTCTATTGTTTGAAACAAGCTGTTTGGATTTCTGTTTAAACTTTACTGATCTTGAAACAGGGGTGGTACAAGTGCTTTAGATGTCACTAGAAATATCACTGTGGTAAGTTGTCCAAAGCAGAGCGAGGTTTTCAAAACAAATACATGATACAAATAGTTCAGAAGCAGAAGATGATAACATTCAGTTTGAAGGAATTATGCTGGCCACAATAAGATTCAATATGGTAACGAGAGCAATCATTGAGAACTTGTATTGGGCTTTGTCAGACAATGATTGTGTATTGACTGTGAGTGGGACTCATTAGTTACAAATTGCACCCCTGTTAGTCAGTGATTGTATATTAACTGTATGTGGGACCGATTAGTTGCATTGTTATTTAGATTCACTCGCGAGTAAGAATCGAAGGAAGGTCAAGGAATATGCAAGTTTTATTTGGTGGTGACAACACATTGAGGTCACTCCTTTTAGCAGTGTTTAAATACTGTATTATCAATTATTTATATCAAACTTGCTTTCTTTATGAGACCTCTCCTTCCAGCTTTTTTATGCGTGGTGAAGTCAAAGTCATCAATGACATTAACCATCTCTATAGCAATTCCTTCCGCTTTTGCCTTCTCTAGGGCTAAGCCAAAGTTTAGTCAGTCCTCTGTGTAGTTTGTGACAATCAGAAGTACACTAGCTAGAGAAAACACAGATAAAGCTTTACTTAACAAACCATCAGCAGTCTTTCCTTGTTAACCTTTGTGTCACCTCCTATTTGCTATGAAAGCTCAGACAACTTATTGCCCCTAGTCAGACAAGAAACAACAATATGAAGTTACCAACATTCAAAGTTTGTGAGAAGATTGGTAGCTTGGGTGCTCGTTGTTGTGGTTCTGTTCGCCAAGCTGGGAATTTGTGTTGCAGACGTTTCGTCCCCTGTCTAGGGGACATCCTCAGTGCTTGGGAGCCTCCTGTGAAGCGCTTCTGTGTTGTTTCCTCCGGCATTTATAGTGGTTTGTCTCTGCCGCTTCCGGTTGTCAGTTCCAGCTGTTCGCTGCAGTGGCCGGTATATTGGGTCCAGGTCGATGTGTTTGTTGATAGAATCTGTGGATGAGTGTCATGCCTCTAGGAATTCCCTGGCTGTTCTCTGTTTGGTTTGTCCTATAATAGTAGTGTTGTCCCAGTCAAACTCATGTTGCTTGTCATCTGCGTGTGTGGCTACTAAGGATAGCTGGTCATGTCGTTTCATGGCTAGTTGATGTTCATGGATATGGATCATTAGCTGTCTTCCTGTTTGTCCTATGTAGTGTTTTGTGCAGTCCTTGCATGGGATTTTGTACACTACGTTGGTTGGACTGCAAGGACTGCACAAAACACTACATACGACAAACGTTGTCTGAAAGCACTTCACAGGACCAAATCCAAAAAATGGATGATGTGCCAGAGAAGATATTAAAAAATAACAACAAATAACTGCAGGTGCTGGAAATCAGAAACAAAAACAGAAAGTGCGAGAGAAATTCAGTAGGATTGAAAGTTTCTCTCTGCAGAGAGAAAAACAGAGTTAACATTTCGAGTTCTGTGATCATTCATCAGAACTGACAGATGTAAGAAATGGTGACCAAATAGCTGTCAAGGATGTGACTTGTTTGATCATCGTGCTATGAAAATGTGTTATCTAAAATATAAAAGTAGAATATTATTCACAGAGGTGTTCCATGGAGAGGTAAGACAGAAAGTTCATTGAAGCCTGTTCATGACAAAAATAACTGCCATACTAAAGAATATAGTTAGAAGCAGAAAGTTACGAAGGAACATAGATAGATAAAGTGAGTGGGTAAAACTGTAGGCAGATGGAAATCATAAGAATATGTACTTTGGACCTAAGAATGTTAGATCACAATATGTTTGAAATATAAAGCAAGTGGACAGGAAAAAAATATTATTTAAAAAAACAAATGTAATGTTGACCTTTACATCAAGATGGCCTGAATACAAAAGGATAAAAGTGATTCTATAACAGACACAAATTTCTGATTCGACTCCAGCTGGAGTACTGCATTCAGTTCTGGACACCATCCTGGACACCATCCTTCTAGAAAGACATGCTGACCTTAGAAGGAGTGCACTACAGATTGAACAGATTGGTACTCAGGCTAAAAGGATTACTTTATGAATATGTGTGGGAGGAATTAGATCTGTATTCCTTTCAGTATTGAAGATTAAGGTGACCTAAGTGAAGTTTTTGAAATGATTAAAGGATTTGCTCAGCTAGACAGAAAATATTTCCCCTGATGTAAGAGACCAAAATAAAAGGACATAAACTTAAAATTAGAGTTAGACATTGCAAGGGTGATGTCAGGAAATATTTCTTGATGTGAATGGTTGCAGGATTCTGGCAGTGTCTAGACAAACAAAGTTGAAGTCTAGACCAGCTGTGAACTAACAGAATGGTAGAATAAGTTTAAGCAGCTGAATAGCCTTGTTTTGTACCTATGGTTCTAAATGTGTCATCAAGACAATTTGTTGAGAAGAATATTAACAAAGAGCAATATCAAAGTTGGAAATTTAAAAAATGGATAAAATCTGCAATTTTCTTCAAAAGCTCCTCTGTGGCAGGAACATCATTTACTTATACTGTAGATGGGCAATAGGAATGCAAAGTGCAAAATGGTAGACAGGAATACTGCTTTGTGCTTAGTTTAAAAATGCTATAAAATCTAAGGCTAAACAGTTATCAGAAAGCCTATGGACTATCTAATATTGAATAGCAGTGATGTACAGAAAAGGGATCTCCAAATGTTATTCCTACTCTTGCTCATTATATTCATTGTGCTATCAAAGGCCATACCAACTGGAAATTTTGCCTTGATTTTAAAAAAACAGGAACAGCTCATTCTCTATAGACAATGAGGCCCAAAAAGAGGTCAGCTTTTGGTCAACTGAGAAGCCATACCCAGAATAAATGACACAAAATTGATAGGATGC
Source organism: Chiloscyllium plagiosum (assembly GCF_004010195.1). Lineage (NCBI taxonomy): Eukaryota > Metazoa > Chordata > Chondrichthyes > Orectolobiformes > Hemiscylliidae > Chiloscyllium > Chiloscyllium plagiosum. The sequence continues at coordinate 53,153,257 of NC_057725.1, read as the reverse complement.
AAAGATTGAATATGGTGACTGTAGGCATCAACTCAGAGTTTTATTCTGCATAACTGAAATCTGCTCATAGGTAATGGCAGCCGCAAGAGAGCTTCACAGGGGCCGTACACTGTTCCATGATTCTCGGTTTTCGACAAGAATGTACCTGCCCCTGCTCTGTCCATGGTTCAGGTTGCATTGGTGGAGAAGTGAAAACATTGCCTTGAATGCCACTCAGACAACATTTCTACACTAGCATATCCTGAAAAGAGGGGAAAACAACCTTAGAATGAGTGTGTCTGGTTACAAAACAAACATTGAACACATTTCTTCATCTTTTCCTCTAACTTTTGCTCCTCCAATCCTGAAGGTGCAAACTTCTTGAATTAATGTGTTTCAGTACCCCACAATACATTTCCTCAGTAATGGATTCTTCTCATGTGAGCATAAGAGAAGTATCACAGATGAAGGAGGCATCAGTTGGGTCTCTTCCTTACACAACAGTCCGAGGGTGAGCAAGTAACAAAATGAACTGGTAGAGGGTGTGGAATGGTATAGTCTGGGTGGAGTGGCAAGGACAGGAAAAATAGGGTACTGCATAAATGTTATTTTGGTGTGTGAGCAACAGTCCCTTGGTGCTTTTATTTGTTTTAACAATTGTATAAATAACATTATTAAATTTAGGCACAGGTTTTCATCCCTGATTTTGAAATTCACACTCTTACTCAGGTTTTTATGATCCCAGGATAAAGGTATAGGTAGTAATCTGCACGCAGCTATCCTACCCTTGCCTAGACTATTGTGGGTGTAGCTAGTTTAACCCCTTGGTGTTTTCATGAAATCAAGTCCATTTTGTTCACAGATATGGTTCACAGCACCTCAGAAGAACTATGACCTTTTGGTTTGAAACCTCTTTTGAAAGGTCTTGCCAACTTCAACTGTCATTATTAGATGCTGAATTAGACATTATATATGTTTTAACGCAGTAATAACTCCGTCATTAAAAGGGAGGTGATCATTCAGTTGACCAGCAATGTGTAAATGTTTGCATATATTCGAGCACTTCTTCCTGTGGATAGATTCCATTTCTGCATTCAACAGTATTTAGAATCTGATTTTAATGTATCATTGTACTTTTTATCCATTTTTCTACATTTGAAGATTAACTTTCAATAGTTACATTATAACAACAGAAGTTACATTAATCAAATATGCTACTAGTTTCTACTGAAATCTCCAAATATCTGTAATTATGTTCATATTTCCACATGCTTTTCTCTTCACTATTCAACTCCATTGTCTCTGTTCCATGGTCCATCTCTAAAGATTGCCCACATGTAGACTCACTCTATTAGTTCAAAATACGTACAACACAGATGGCCTCCTTCTTCAAGGACCGCAATTTCCCCCCCGACGTGGTCGACGGTGCCCTCCACCGCATCTCCTCCACTTCCCGCTCCTCCGCCCTTGAGCCCCGCCCCCCCAACCGCCACCAGGACAGAACCCCACTGGTCCTCACCTACCACCCCACCAATCTCCATGTACAGCGCATCATCCGCCGTCACTTCCGCCACCTCCAAACAGACCCCAGCACCAAGGATATATTTCCCTCCCCACCCCTATCAGCTTTCCGTAGAGACCACTCCCTCCGCCACTCCCTTGTCAGATCCACACCCCCCACCGACCCAACCACCACTCCCGGCACCTTCCCTTGCAACCGCAGGAGGTGCAACACTTGCGCCCACACCTCCCCCCTCACTTCTCTCCAAGGCCCCAAAGGAAACTTCCATATCCGCCACAGATTCACCTGCACCTCCACCCACATCATCTACTGCATCCGCTGCAGCCGGTGTGGCCTCCTCTATATTGGGGAGACAGACCGCCTACTTGCGGAGCGATTCAGAGAGCACCTCTGGGCCACCCGGACGAACCAACCCAACCAACCTGTAGCACAGCATCTCAACTCCCCCTCCCACTCCACCGAGGATATGCAGGTCATTGGACTCATCCACCGCCAAACCACAACAACCCGACGGTCGGAGGAGGAGCATCTTATCTTCCGACTGGGAACCCACCAACCACAGGGGATGAACTTGGACTTCACCAGTTTCTTCATCCCCCCATCCCCCCAACTTGTCTCAGCCGAATCCCTCCAGCCCGGCACCGCCGTCCTGACCTGCAGTCTTCTTCTTGACCTCTCCGCCCCCACCCTACTCCGACCTATCACCCTCACCTTGACCTCTTTCCACCTATCACATTTCCAACGCCCCTCCTCCAAGTCCCTCCTCCCTACCTTTTATCTTCTCCTGCTGAACACTCTCTGCTCATTCCTGAAGAAGGGCCTGTGCCCGAAACGTCGAATCTCCTGTTCCCTGGATGCTGCCTGACCTGCTGTGCTGTTCCAGCAATAAAGTTTCAACTTTGATCTCCAGCATCTGCAGACCTCACTTTCTCACTCTATTAGTCACAATGTAGCCAGCACACCTGTAAGTAGCTTCTTCTCTCATTCTTTGGTGCTTCCTTTTAGAATAGAATAGAATCCTTACAGTGTGGAAACAGGCCATTCAGCCCAACAAATCCACATCGACCATCCGAAGAGTAACCCACCAGACCCAATCCCATATTACTCTACATTTACCCCAGACTAATCCACCTAACCTACACATCCCTGAACACTCTGGGCATTTTACCATGGCCAATTCACCCTAAACTGCACACCTTTTGATTGTGGGAGGAATCCAGAGCAAACCCATGCAGACACAGGAAGAACGTGCAAACTCCACACAGACAGTCACCTGAGGGTGGAAGCAAACCCGGGTCCCTGGCGCTGTGAGGCAGCAGTGCTAACCACTGAGCCACCATGCTGCCTGTTGTGCTTCATCAACTTGCCATGACTTTTATTCAATTATATTTAGCCCTGAATCAACAGCAGCATAGATTAATTGTGACTTATACACAAATACTCTCAGGTCTTTTAATTCTTGGACCTTCTTTAAATTATACTCTTCAGCACATATGGTTTCTTCTCATTCTTGTAAACCAAACATCTAATCTTTTCTATAGTGAATTTCATATCCAAGAGTCTGCCCACTCCATCAGTCTCATTGTTAATTAATTCTCATTATATTCCTCACTGTTTACTATGCTTCCCAATTTTGTGTCAACTGCAAATTTTGAAATTGAATATTGTGTATATCTAGAAGTCCAAGTCATAAATATATGTAAGCAAAGGTCCTGGCAATATGAAACCTGATGAACACCACAGTACACCTCTCCAGAAGGGAAAAAATCATGACTTTGCTTTCCATCTTTCAGCTAATATTGCCTCTATGTAGTAATAACTCCTTTTATCAATGTTGTTAACTAACTTAATATGTGGAATGTTATCAACTATCTTGGAAAGCCCCTTTACATATCAACTATACTGTCTACATCCATCCTCTCCATTACCCTAGAGATGTCTGCATTCACCTAAACAGTCAGAAAAGGCCTAAATTCAAGAGTGTAGTTAGAAAGCAGCACCTTAACAGAGCACCATCTTCTTAATCAGGCATGAAATCTGCATCATTAAACACAAAACTTTCTATCTCAGTGATATGAGGATTAGCAACTGAACAAACCAATCAGCATGCTATACCCAGCACCCTGATCTATTATTGGCCAAAGGAAGAAATCAAAACCTTCCAGAAATTTATTGAAATCAAATTTGAGTATTGTTACCTGCCTGAGCAGGCTCGTGTCCAGATCCTCTTCCACACAGCAAAGCCACTTTGTCTTTGATGTTCTTCAGGACAGATCAGATCATTATTCAGTGTCTCTGAAGCAGCTGCATTCCTACATTGCAGGCCACAAGTCCATCCAATATTTCATCCACACAGCTGTCGGCAGAGTTCATCAGTTTCTTTGAACTTTTCAGCAAAAACATAATTCAGTATTTCTCTCAATAGAATGAAAGTCAGTCTTCAATTGCTTCAGCTTGCATTTTATGGCTCAGAATCATTGCATGGTTCTAGTACAGAGGCCATTTGATTCATCATATCTGCACTGGTTCTATGCAAGACTACTTGACCCCACCCTTTCCTCATCACCCTGAGTTTTCTTTTATCTGTTTATCCAATTTTCTTTTGACAACTACAACTCAATTGCCTCCACCACACTCTCAGGCAGTGCATTTCAAATTCTAACCCCCTGCAGCATCAGTTTTTTCACCATGTCTTTTACCAATCGGCTGATAGAAATGTAATTAAGTTCTTAACCCTTCCACCAAAAAGAACGATGAAAGAGAATGATACCAGCTCCTCCAAAAGCTTTCAACAAAATTGATGTCCCTCATGCTTCTCAGGGTTTGGCCATTTACTGTATACTTCCCTCCTGCATTAGATCTTCCGAAATGCATAAACTCACATTTGTCCGAATTAAATTCCATCTGACATTTCTCTCCCTAAGTCTCCAGCTTATTTATATCCTGGTGGCATGGTGGCTCAGTGGTTAGCACTGTTGCCTCACAGCACCAGGGTCCCAGGTTAGATTCCAGCCTTGGGCGACTGTCTGTGTGGAGTTTGCACGTTCTCCCCATCTCTGCGTGGATTTCCTCCGGGTGCTCTGGTTTCCTCCCACATTCCAAAGATGTGCAGGTTAGGTGAATTGGCCATGGTAAATTGTCTATAGTTGTTAGGTGCATTAGTCGGGGGGGGGGTTGGTTACTCTTTGGAGGGTTGGTGTGGACTTGTTGGGCCGAAGGGCCTGTCCCACACCGTAGGGAATCTAATCATTTCTGGTGGCTTTCTTGTAAATGTTATTGGTACATCATAAAGCTTAAAATCTTTCCTAATATTTGTTGCCCATAATAGATACAATAGTCCAATTGTGGCCAAACCAGATTTTATAAAGATTCATTATAACTCTATTTCCACAAATTTGGGTAGTACAGCATATACCACATACCTGGAGTGCATCCCATGTAGTCAGTCTATGAATACCAAAGAAAGGCACACTAAGGTGTATCCCTTGCATACACGGAAGGTTGCAAACGCACACAATTATGTGACACCGGGCTTCAAAATTTAGTCCTTAGAGATTATGTATCCAAATGTTAATCACTCAAACATAGCATAGAAAGACAAAATGATTCATGAACCAGGAATAATTAAAAGACCAATCAACAAATTGCAGGTGGAGTGTAAGTGGCAAACACAGGTGGTCACATGGCCTAATGGGTAATGCATCTGACTTCAGCGTAGTTCGTGATGTTATCAGAAGTTTGTAGGTTTAAGTCAGCCGTCATCACTTTTGGAGAAAAAATACAGTTTTGCTGAGTGACATCAAGCTGCATTCACTGAAGTTACCACCTTTCCTTGTGAACTTGTGGTGGTGTACTATTAATACGCATTTACAAGACGCCTTTTTCTCTGATGCCATACTAGTCTGAAAGCTCCTGGTCTCAGAAACTAAGCAGACTCAGACTTAGTTAGAACTTGGATGGGAGACTGCCTGGGAATACTGGATGCAGTAAACATTTAGGGGCTCTTGTGGTGCAGTGGCAGTGTTCCTATCTCTGAGCCAGAATGCCTAGGTTCTTGTCTCACCTACTCAAAAGTGTGTAATAACGTCACTGAACATACTAGGAACATGTCCACAGGCATAATTAGTAAAAACACTCAGAAGTCTTCTTGAAGGTGTAATTTGCATTTGATGATAAAAGGCAGCAAAGAGAAAGGAGTAATAGATGCGTGTAAGAGGATAATTGTTGCACTAGCTGTTGTTTCACAAATGGAAAATAGGACGAGGTAGAGTCTGAAATATAGCAAACACGTTGACATTATTGAGATCATCTCAGAATCTAGGAGGTGACAGAGACAATATACACAGGGCAAGAGAACATCATCCCGTTAAAGGTGGAAAGTGAACTAGAAAGGCAGAGAGTTGTAGGGAGGATATTCCAAAGCTTGGGGCCTAAGCAAATGAAGTTATGGATGCCAATATTATAGCAATTAAAAATGGGCATGCAGAAGAGGCCAAATTTAAAGGGTTCAGATATTTTGGAAGGTTGTCTTTTATTCATTTACTAGATATTGGCTGGACCAGCATTTACTGTACATCCCTTGAGAGGACGGTGGTCTGCCTTGTTGAACTTCTGTAGCAGTGACAGACACAATGCCGTTAGTGAAAGAATGATGATATAATTCCAAGTCAAGATGGTGAGTCACTTGGAAAGGAACTTGCAGGTGGTGGTGTTCCCATGTATCTGCTGCCCTTGTCCAGCTAGATGGTTGTGGGTTTGAAAGGTGCTCTCTAAGGAACCTTGATAAATTTTTACAGTGCATCATGTAGGTGGTATGTTCTGCTGCTACTGACCATTGGTGGTGGAGGGAGTGGATGTTTGTGGAAGTGGTGTCAATCAAATAGGCTGATTTGTCCTGGATGGTGTCAAGCTTCTTGAGTATTATTAGATTTTGCACTCATCCAGGAAAGTAAGAAGTATACCATCACACTCATGACATCAGTCTCGTTAACAGTGGATAGGCTTTGGGGAGTCATTAGGTGAGTTACTTGGAGCAGGATTCCTTACCTCTGACCTACTGTTTCAGCCACAGTACTTATAAGGCTCATCTAGTTAGTTTTTTTTAGTCAAAGATAATCCCCAGAATATAGTGAGGAATTCTGAGATGGTAATGCCATTAAATGTCCAGGGGCAATGGTTAGATTCTCTCAATTTGTTTAGTTTTTCTTCCATTTCCTTATTTGATATTACAAATTCTCCTAACCAATCCACATCTGTTAATCATTTCCCTTTTACATCCCTAAGTTTTAACTCTCCATTGTTACGTTTCTCACTAGTTTACTTTCAATTTTCCCTTTCATAATCTTTTGCATAGTCATAGAAGCATACAGCATAGAAACAGACCCTGCAGTCCAAACTGTCCATGTCGAACACAACCCTAAACTAAACTAGTCCCATCTGCCTGCACCTAGCCAATGTTCTTCCAAACCTCTCCTATTCATTTTATCCAAAGGTCTTTTAAGCATTGTAATTCTGCCCAAATCCACCACTTCCTCAGGAAGTTCACTCCACATGCAAACCACTTGCTGTGTAAGAAAAATTGCCCTTCATGTCTTTCTTAAATTTCTCTCCTCTCACTTTAAAAATGTACCCCCTAATCTTGAAATCCCCCTTGAGAAGAGAACTACCATTAATTCTATCTATCCTCCTTTACAAAATTCTAAAATCTTTATGTTTGCTACTTTCTGAGTAACTTTATAGCAATTTTCCTTTGATCTAATGCAATTCTTATTTGCCTCTGTTAGCTATGGTTAGAACAGCTTTCCAGCTGTGTTATTGTACATTAATGGAAGGCATTTTATATTAAACTATCTATTAGTCTTTAAATTTTATCAATTGTCGTTCTATTCTCATACACTTTAACTTATTTTCCCACTGCAGCACAGCTGATTTGTCCCTCATAACTTCGGAGCTACCTATAGACTTAATGCCCTCGTTTCTGATTGAACTATATAATTTCAAAACTTTATGTTAAATAGTAGCCTATTACCATCATTCAAACTAAAGATTAATAATTTACTCTTTTCATTCACAATACTGGATCTAAATTAACCTGTTTCTAATTTGTTTTTCAATGTACTACTCCAGAAAACCATACTACATGCAAAGAACTTAACTTTCACAATATCAATACTAATTAGGTATATCCAGTCTATACTTACATTGAAATTTGTGATAGTTTCCTTATTACCCTTTTATACACATCTCCGATTTCCTGATTTTTTACTGTGAGTTACATTTCATTGCGGCTTTGTAAATTATTAGGTCTTCTGGCTCTTGTTCTTTCTTAATTCCTACCCAAACTGATTTTACAACTTGAACCTCCAGAGCTCCTCTTTCACTACAATCCTTAATTAACCGAATTATACTTCCAAGCTGCCTGTTCTCCTCAAATGTTGCATGTCCTTAAGTATTCAGGTTCTAACTTTGGTCTTCTCATAGCCATGTGGCTGCAATGGCTATTATGCCAAAATGAACTTTTATTTGAGTCAACAATGCAGTTTTTTAATGTGAAGCTATGGACACTCACATACAGAACACTGAATTCAGGGTTTTTTTTTGCATTTTAACAAACTCTGTCTTCACCAACTGGTACATTCTTAATTTTGCAATCACTGTTTCTTCTTACCATACTCTACATGGTATAGCTTTTATTGTTACTACCTGCTTCTTTGTCATTCCCTTAAATTCACTCAATCTTGCCCTACATAATCCCTTCCTCCCTCTACTTAGTTTAAAACACTACATTCCTAGTTATATGACTCACCAGAACAATGGCTTCAGCTTGGTTCAGGTGAAGTCCATCTCAGTGGCACTGTCCCCTTTTGTCCCTTACTTATGTCCTATGAATCAGAATGCAATTGTCCCAAACTCTTGTTGAGTTTGTCATTACGGCCATGGTGGAAACAATACATTTCCTAGTTCAGACCATGCCAAATTCTAAATGCAGCTAACACTAAGAGTAACTGAAAATTCTGATTGGCAGTTTCTCTCTGTCTGAAACTCTTCACAAAAGTACTTAAATTAAGAGACCTCTGAAGGTTGAAGCTCACTTAAGCTTAATAGCTATCCAGGAAAAAAAAAATGGAAGATGAGAATCCTACTCTAACACCTCAGTAGCTATTAAACTGGACTCGTGGCTCTACTCACTCACCCATTAGTACCTGCTGCAGACCCAGTGTTGCCAGATCAGATGACAACCCCAACCAACTCTGGACCTAACTCAATTTCAACATCCCCAAGTTCCATCCCTACTTATCTTAAGCACTCATATACTGAACTTACACCCTACCCCTTCATCTACATGGGACCCTACCCCCTTATCTATCCATCTGTCACCAGACCCCCTCACTTACCTTATGTACTTAACCTTTCTTAGTCTCTATCAAAGTGACTTGAGGATGTTTATGCAGTTTAATTCCTGAAATACTCAGCCAGTGCTGTTAAAAAAAAAAGTGATGTACCTTGGCTTGCAATGCTGCTTCTTCACTGAGTGGATCTTTCCTTTGCTTTTCTCTGATGATCACATTTGGGACAGGCCAGACTCTGAATTTTAGCCAGAAAACTTATCAATGGTTGAGCAGTTAATTTTAAACAGAATTACCATCAATTGGATGTATTCCAAAAATATTTAGAATTTCTGGGCCCACATCTCCTCTGCCCACAGATTCACCAGCTAAAGAAAATAACTTCCCAGTTTCTAGATTGCTAAACCCCTTCTGAATCTTGTAAGTTTCAATTAAACAGCTTCTCATTCTTCTAAACTCCAGGAAGTACATACCCAATTTACTGTATTTAGCCTCCAATCATAAGATAATTCATTCTTCTCAGAAACCAATCTGCTGAACAGGCTGTTTTTTAAAAAAATTCACTCATGGGATGTGGACTTAGTGTCAGGTTCAGCATTTATGCCCATCCCCAGTTACTCTTGAAACGTTGATGATGAGCTGCCTTCTTGAACTGCTACAATCCATTTGGAGTAAGTACAATCACAATGCAATTGCTAAGTGAGAGTTCCAGGTGCTGTCCAAGGAGCCTTGGTGAAATTCTGTGGTGTACCTTGTAGATAGTACACAATGTTGCTAATGAGTGTCAGTGGTGGAAGGAGGGAGTGAATCTGGAGATGTGGTGCCATTTAAGCAGGCTGCTTTGTTCTGAACGTTGTCAAGTTTCCTGATTTTTTTTGGACCTGCACTCATCTAGGCACATGGAGAGTATTTCATCACACTCTTGACTTGGGTCTCATAGATTGCTGGACAAGTTTTGGGGAGTAAGGAGGTGAGTTACCTGCTGCAGGATTTCTAGCTTCTGAAATGCTCTTGTAGCCACAGTATTGATATAGCTAGTTGAGTTCAGTTTTTGGTCAACATTAGGAAGGACTAAGTATTGTTAAGAGTGAAAATTGTTGGCAGGCAGAGGGATAAGCATTGCTGGCAGTGCAAGTTCTTCATTGGAGTTAGTGTGATGATGAAATGCTTTGACACTCCAGCTGATTTGCATCAAGATGCATTCCTCAGAATGCCTTACACCTGATGGAAAAGCTCTAAGTAAATCTACATGTAAAATGTAGGACAAACAGCTCAAGTTTCTGTGGAGATAGCCAAATAGTGGTGAATTTAATAACTTACATAAAAAGCAACATAGGTAAGTGAACAATTTGAAGAAATAATTAAAATGTCTTAAGGATAGCAGTTCAAGTGTGTGTCAAGGCAGTAGCATAGGGGAGCTCCCGGATACTAATGTGATCCATGGAAGAAAGCCCTGCAGTAACTGTTTGAAATGAAGCTGCTTGAACTTCAGAGTTTCTGATTTGGAGGCTGAACTGCAGACACTCAGCATCATGGAGAGAAATGTTGCATGGATTCTTTGGGTCAGCAGACAGTCATACTACCAAGGTTAGGGTCTTCTTATTTGCTCAATGGTTAGGGACAGTTGAGTGTGATTGTGAGTCAGAGAAGTAAGGGAACCCACAGGACAGCAATTGTCCATTAGGTTTGCAATTCTCTCAGTCTGTTGGATAAGAGAAGAGATGAATGAGTGCAGAGTGGATGAGCAAACTTAACAATGCGGTATAGGAAGCCATTCAACTGGGGGCAAGCATCAAGGAATGTGTTAGTAAAAGGTGATAATATAGTGAGCGTGTTTTGACACTGTTCTCTGCAACAAAGAGCTGCCTGCCTGGCTGCCCTTTCAGGACTGAGATGAGGAGATTTTTTTTCTCTCAGAGGTTTATGGGATTTTGAAAGTCTCTGCCTCAGATGATAGTGGAGGCAGAGTCACAGAATATTTTTAAGACCTAAGTGGAATGATTATTTTTATGCAAGGGAATCGGGATTAACAAAATGGATGGGAATGTGGGTTTTGAAACACAAACAATTCAGCCATGATTTTATTGAATAGAGGCACAGGTTTGAGAGGCCAAATGGACTAGTTGTCCTATTTCAACTGTTCACATGTGTGAGATCATCAATTTTGGATCAGGCTTTCAGTATAATTTTAAGTGGTGAAAAGTTAGAAGGTCCAAAGAGATTTTGTTTAGGGGAAAGGCTGTGAGAAAGAAGTTTTGGACTCAGGGACATAATTCTAAAATCAGAGCATCTAAAATTCAGGAACGATGTAAAGGAACATTGCCTCTTGCAAACTTGAACTTCTACTGGAGTGTTCTGTCCAATTAGAAATGATATGAAAATTGAGTGCAGTGAGAAAAGACTTAGGAGAATGGTTCTAGGTTTAGCAATTTCAGTTCCATGGATAGATTGTAGAAGTTATGTTTGCTTTCCTAAGAAAACAAAAGGTTTTAAAGAAGATTTGATAAAAGTGGTCAATATCATGAAAGATTGAAACAAATTAGATGGAAATAAAGGACCAAGAACCAAATGTCTCCAATGGTTAGCAAAAGATCAAAAAGTCAATTGTCTGTATTTGGAATGCCTTACCTGGATGTGTGCTGAAGCAATGAGATTCAATTATAGTTTTCAAAAGAAAATTGAATCAGCACCTGAAGAGAAAAAGTATGGAGGTGAGAGCAGAGATGTGGGATCAGCTAAATCACTCTTGAAGAGTGTTGGCAGTGAGATGATGTGTCAAATGCTGCCTCTGGTACTGTAACCATTCTATAATTCTGTGAAGTGTGGAACTCTCACCCATTAAAAAAAGTCAGTAAATGTTTACTTGAATACATTTGAGACTATTACATTTTTAGTAGATTGCATTATTAAAGGAGGAAAACATGCCAGATGTATACAAATATGATACTGTTAGAGTTTTCACTGATTTTTCATTATTTTATTTTATATTAATTTTGTTATGGAGCTGGGAGCTGAAGATGACCTTTGGACTGTGAGCAGCAGCTTGTTTTTTTTTTGAATAAAGAAAACAAACAAGCTGCAATTTGATTTTGAGGCCTGGCCTGGAAGTTAATTGCAAGTTGGTTCTTGACCAAAGAACTCGATCAACTCTTCAACTCCAGAGAGGCAGCATGCTTAACCAAGTAGCAAACGGTTGGCCATTAATGATACCAGCACCTGGAATTGGTGCCAATAAGTATGGGAGAGAAGATGATGATCAAACAGAGGGATGGCCTAGAGTTTTGAACTAGGCGGGTTTCTGAGAGGAGGAGTTCAGTGCTTGATGCTACATCATGAAGATCTAAAAGCTCCCTGCCAAACCTCCCATTATCAGCTATTGGAGGTTCAGGGAATAAAAAAAAGCTATAAGTATTAAATACTTGCCTTAGAGTGAAATGGAAAAGGAGGCGTTGATCAATGCCTTCAAAACATTAATTAATAATCCTATGCACCTGTAAGACAATGCATCATAGAAACTGCTTAAGTACACTGGCCAGTTTTGTTATTTTCATTTTTTAAAAAATGTGTCCCTTAACTATAATTTTTGTCAAGATTAGAGTGGTGCTGGAAAAGCACAGCAGGTCAGGCAGCATCCGAGGAGCAGGAAAATCAACATTTTGGGCAAAAGCCCTATCATTCTTGATGAAGGGCTTTTGCCCGAAATGTCGATTTTCCTGCTCCTCGGATGCTGCCTGACCTGCTGTGCTTTTCCAGCACCACTCTGGTCTCGACTCCGATCTCCAGCATCTGCAGTACCCACCTCTGCCTGTATTTTTTGTCAAACTGTCTTTGTGTGAGAGTGGAGGCTAGATTAAAGAGGATGGGGTTTAAACAGACATTAATTAAAATATTAAATATTATATTAGGAAATCTGAGGAAGAGTCACCAGACCCAAAGCATCAACTCTGATTTCTCTTCACAGATGCTGCCACACCTGCTGAGAGTTTTCAGCAATCTCTGTTTTGATTGCATTAAATAAATTAGATTGTGCTTTAACATTGCTACAGTTTCTGTATTGTGAATTAATGATAAATTAATATAAATTAATTAAAATGAATTAATTAATCTTCTGTTTGCATTGTAAACTTGGTGTCTGGTATTAGTTATTTAACTTTGATCTCATTGAACATTAGAGCAAGGTCAATGAGTTCCATGGCCAGAACAATTTTTCGTAGTCCTGTAAATGTCTGACTGATTTCCCTGTTCCTGATACTTATCCTCTTTTCAATATTACCACCAAGGCAAGGTTTGGTCAGAACAGAAGTACCATTTGTTCTCAAACCCATTTGTTCTCTAATCCTTATTCTGTCAAAATCTTCAGATGAAATGAATCTAGTTTGATGATACATTTTGTTAAATTAGTGGCCAAGTATTGGAGATAAACATTATCTTTATTATATCAGTAGTCCTAATGATGCAGTTGTAAACTAAGGGATGGCAACTTTGTCATAAATCTTTCCACATTTAACTGGAAGAAGTTTATCACATCAAGGTTAAAAGCAGCTGTGATCTGAAAGAAACTGACATAGCCTGAAGCATTGTGTGAATTCAGTGTCAACCTCCTTTGGGAATCTTTGCTGGCAAAGGTTGATTTCTTTAGTTGGGTCCAGATCTTGGCATTTATGAAAACCTCAGCACAAGGATAGATGCAAAAGAAGTATCAATTATGTGACTTTCATCATCTGATCATTCTAGCACCAATAAAAATAAAGGAGATACCTTTGAGAATGCAAACAGGTGGACAGATTAAGAGCTGCAATAAAAATAATAATCAAAGGGAAAATCTGGTACAACTTTAAATGGTTATCAGGAAAGTGCCAAAGAGCATTAACAAATTCCTTGTCCTACAGTATCAAAACTATACAGAAGCTTTGTGATTGATCACTGGTGAAACCAACAACGAATATATATTAGTGTTCGGAGCTGAAAATGTGTTGCTGGCTAAATGTTGATTCTCCTGCTCCTTGGATGCTGCCTGACCTGCTGCGCTTTTCCAGCAACACATTTTCAGCTCTGATCTCCAGCATCTGCAGTCCTCACTTTCTCCATATATTAGTGTTTGGCCTATTATATTACCAATCCCTGTGCATGCAAAGAGGCAGCAACTGCAGTATCAACACAAAGCTAACATTAAAATCTGGCTTCAGGTTAGGGGAGAAAGAGCAGCAGCATGAACATTGGTTGGGTTTTCCTTTGGCTTATGTTCCCAAATCAAAGGGACAGTTTCCAATGCTTTCACATCCTGAGATTCACTTTCAGTGGTACCATTTCCTAGGTTCTCAATCTACAATGTTGGCATTTGGCACATCAGTCCCCAATGCTGCAGAATCTTAGTATCTCCATAACTGTTGTCAAGTGGTCCAGATTTATTTTATCTCCACACTATTACTAAACCTATTTATAACAATTACCTTATCCTATATATGATTATCTTGTATGTCAAAGGTTTTAAAAAGGGAAGTTTTTTAAAAGAGAAAGAGTGAGTTGTCAACTGTGCCTGGAAGGCCTATCATGACTTTAAGCTTATGTTCTCCAGTACATTCAACATTTTTTTGAATATTATAATAAAAGTATCCCACATACAGTTTATACAACTAAATATATATATTTGTGTGCTGTGCTTGAAGGGAGATCAATGGTTCATTGTCTGCTGGTGTTTCATCATGTGCTGTTTTATAATAGAATTTGACAGTGGTGCTTTGCCATTGCTTTCCATTATCAGGAACAAGGTGAGGATGCCTGTTCCAGGTCTCCTTCAGAAAATACTGGGGATTGAACCTAAGCCAATGATGCTACTATGAATATTATGATATCCAGCCCCTAATCTAACCAGACCTTCGTTTTTTTAGATAGAGTCACACATATCAATCTCTAAAACAGTGGCAAAATAAAATAAAAACATTTCATTTGAGTTACTCAATTACTGTAGTCCTGATAGTGCGTTATATGCTATATAGCATGACATTACTACTCACCACAAGGAACATTAAGAAGGACTCATAAGGGATCAACAAGAACCCCTTTTCAAGATCATTGATTCTTCATTCACTCATCCATTTTACTAAAAGAGATATCTTCTTCATATTACTCAATAGTCCTGTCAGATGAATGCCAAGTCAGCAATTCCAATACGATAACAGTCTGCTTTTACATAATCCATTTAACTTAGTAAAATTATTCTCAGGTGCCTCACAAGGAATTAAAATTTGATACTGAGCCACATAAAGATGTATTAAAAGTGTTAAAGTAGATTTTAAGGAGAGACTTAAAGGAGGACAGAGGGTACAGATGCAGAGATGTTTAGAAATTAAAATACAAAGCTTAAGGCCTAGTCAACTGAATGCATAACTGCCATTGGTGGAACAATGCAAACGTGAGGTGTGCAGTGATTTCTGAAGGCCGTGGGGCTACAGCCATCTTTGTAAAGAAGCATCTTTGTAAAGAAAGAAGAGTCAATGTTTCAGATCCAGTGATCCTGCTTTAGATGTTCCGGATTTGCTGAGTTTCTCCGGCTGTTTCTGTTTTTTGTTTCAGATTTCCAGTGTCCAAAGTTTTCTTTTGTTTAGGTCACAAGTGGGTTGGAGGTGAGTACGCAGGACTTGCTAAAAGTTAACAATAGATAATATGGTCAAAATATAATACAGAAATACGGTTTAAGTGAGAAACATATATAGATGAATACAGGTCATTCTGCTTTAATGCACATTTCATAAATGCAAATTCGCGACAATGTGATTGATGAATTGGGGACACTGTTGCTAAAGTGCTAACTTTTAAAGCACGTATTGGTTCTAACACAATTCGGGCCCCATTAGTTTAAATGGTGCTGCTATTACGTGCTTTTCTTATAACATGGGATCGTATGAGAATGGATCTATCGCATTGTAGCAGAACTGACTCCAGATATTAAGGAAATATAACAATATACTCAACATAAGTAAGGTGCATGATTGAGCAGATATTCCTTGAAATTATGTCTTTTGTCTTCATTGTAGCTGCAAAGTCAACCATTTGGAAAACTTGGTTGCTAATGAAATAAAACATTAGAAATCTATAAGTCAATGAATTCTTTATTAAAATTCCTAAACACCTCCATCACTTTTTATTAAAAAGTTACATCAAATAATTTGACATTGCATCATATTGAATGAGGCTCTTAGAAATGCCAACATCCTCTTGGTCTTTTGTAAACTAAGCTTGTAAAAGTGAGACTAAGACCTTATTTGTTCCTATTAAACATATAACATGCCACATACTAAAAACACTCCAGTAAATTAATTTCATGCTTTTCAGTCATTTGTGAAATTTATTAATTTGTCTAAATATTCTAATATGTCTCAGGTCATATGGGCTAGGCAATGACACGTATGTTGTGACTTAAGCATTATTCTTCTTCCGGCCTTATTATACTTCAGGGTTCTTTTTAAACTAAAGAAGTGAACGGGTCTTGGATATACCTGAACTTCAAGTTACCAATCCATTCTATGGCAATTTTAGTATAACTAGTTATTTTTACATTTTATGGACTTATATTCAGCACTGTCTATGAAGTCTTAGCCCTTTTGGGGGCTGTGCCAGTTTCCTTGAGGAAGTAAAGTTTACTATTGATGGCCAACATTATTTTGCACTAAGGGAGGAGGAGGCAGTTAGCAAAGAACAGTAACATTCTGAAATTATATGTGTAACTTTTGTAATCTGCAGATAAGGGATCTTTCGAGAGTAAGTTTTTTTCCATCACTGGTATTTCTTATACTAAAAATGAACATAATTTGACGTTCCGCTGGGCCCCTGGGACCACAATCACTTTGCGCCACCTCTCTACCAATAACAATTTTCATACACTTGGGTGGCAGAACGGTAAATTGCCATTGTTTGCTGGAGTACAAAGAGGAAGTAAAATTTAGGTCAGATTCAAGTGCAGTGATGTACTAGAGGAAATCCAACTTTAAAGAGTCTTTGTTGCAATTATCATGTTCCCAGTACTTCTGTGAAAAGTAAACAAACTGATCCTTCCATAAAGAGTAATTATGAATTTGAGATTCAAACTTATCCCATCCAACAAAGTTTTTTCTTATCATAAACCATTCACAGGTCTATCCAGATCATTTTAAAGATTTTTTTGATACAGCAATAATTGTTTTATCTGTTATTTATTTTATTTGATCTGTGGATCTGATACTCTGGACTTTTTTCCTAATCTCTTCTCATACCAAGTTTGTTAGTGAAGTTCTCTGCTCAAAGTTGAAGTAATTAATTTAGATCCACTTCAAGTGACTGCTGATCAGAACTCAGCAGATATCAGCTATTCTTTTTAATCTGAGGAACATACTCACAGCAACCCAGTTCTTAAGTAGTTCATGTCTTCTAACTTTACCTGAAAGAGCAAATATAGGGAAGACCCATGAAGAAGTTATGTTTCCTCAGAGCTGAAGATATGCAACTGGTACAAGCTCAGGGGTGGCATGGCAGGCTCAGTGGTTCGCACTGCTGCCTCACAGCACCAGGGATCTGTGTTCGATTCCAGTCTCGGGTGACTGTCTGTGTGGAGTTTGCACATTCTCTCCATATCTGTGTGGGTTTTCTCCAGGTGCTCTGGTTTCCTCCCACGATCCAGAGATGTGCAAGTTAGGTGAATTGCCCATTAATGGCCATGCTAAGTTGCCCATTATGTAGGTTATTAGTCAGGGGTAAATATAGGGGAAGGGTCGGTGTGGACTTGTTGGGCCGAAGGGCCTTTTTACCACACTGTAGGGATTCTAATTCTAACTCTAATTCAAGTGACTGAAAAACTGGAAATTAATCTGTTCAGACTAAATTTTCTGCTCACATTTAATTACAAACACACCATAGGAATGACAAGCAGGATACAGCAAATACAAGAATTAACATGTGAACAGGGTTCAGTAGTAACAATACATCTGAATAAACTACAGCAGAGTACAAAAATAATTTGCTACAATGTAAAATAGTTTCTCAAGTCCTTTGTTATTGTGAAAATTGTAATATGCAGTTTCAACAGCTTTAGGAATAGGAGTTCAAAACCGTTCAAATTCTTGAAGTGAAGATTTCAGCAAGTGAGTTCATACACAACCTGGACAACATAAATGGTAGGGAGGCTTAGGAACAGCTAGGACAATACAACTAACATCGGTCTCTGTTACCTGTCAGTAATCAGAATCCACATTCTCCTTCAACCCCCAGCAAAGGAAAGATAGACTTAACATATTCTTACATAAGCAAAAGTCATGCATTTATTTAACATTTGTCATCATCTTGGAGTGTTTCAATGAATGACACAACCAGCTAGTTTTGAGTTTTGAAGTGTAACAGCAATTCTATGCACCTCGAGGTGCCACACAGTAAACACGATAAATGGTTAGTTAATCTGATTTTGCCCCAATGAAAAATGTTAGCACTCAGGACAACTCCCTACTCTTCTTCAGGAAAAATGTTCCCAGTGTAAATTCTTTTCTAAAAGACAATGGGTAACTTAGTACTGCACTGAGTAGTGTTTTTACATTTTATGTCAGTTTTTAAAGCTGCTGGAGATGACTGGCACAGGTTTATAGATAAAGGCTGTAAGTGATGCTGTGCAGGTAATTATGTCATTATTGCAGATATTTAGCAAGTATGAATGGCATTGATTGGTGCTGGTGTAAATGCACTGGCTGGCCCAGTCTATAAACAAATCAATGCTGATTGTTTATGATGCCACCAGTGGCTGGAACAAGATGGATGTGGGTGGCACAAACTGATGGAACAAGATGTAAGTATTTTGATTGATGTACAGTAGGTGTGAATGGCAGAGGTTAATATATGGGGGTGCATGACCCAAAACTGTTAAATGATGAGTTTGCTCTGTTTGTTCTTTAGTGGAAGTCCACACCAGCAATGTGGACTTCACCAGTTTCCTCATTTCCCCTCCCCCCCCCCCATCTTACCCCAGTTTCAACCTGCCAGCTCAGCACCATCCTCATGACCTGTCTTACCTGCCAATCTTCCTTCCCACCTATCCACTCCACCCAACTTTCTGACCTATCACCTTCATCCCCACCTCCATCCACCTATAGTACTCTTAGCCACCTTCTCCCCAGCCTCACCCCCCTCCCATTTATCTCTCCACCTCGGAGGTTCCCTGCCTCATTCCTGATGAAGGGCTTTTGCTCGAAACATCGATTTTCCTGCTCCTCGGATGCTGCCTGACCTGCTGTGCTTTTCCAGCACCACTCGAATCAGCACACCAACAATACCAGCACTTTTTAAAAATCAATCCCACTGACATTTGCTAGAGCAAGAGTGAGTGTCACAGGTTGGATTATTGTTTCCTTTCTCAGAGGTCATCTTGAATTCCACTTGAACATCTCATGAGGTATCTACTAGAAATCTAAACTTATCTGGGATAGAAACCTCTAATTGCTTACCTGAGCTAACTCTTGCTGGGCTACAGTTGCAAATGGAATTAGATGCCCTATGTTCAAGTGATTTTGTTTGAAGTTGAACTCAGCAGCTCTTTTAATCATCAGAGTTGGATCAACACAGTTTAATCATTAGATCCTATCTTCACCCAATATCCATAGGAGTTCTTGCCTTCAGGGATTGTTGATGTTTTAGATGACTTCATAAGCTTACAAACCTATATGTCAGACTTGAACTCCTGCTAGCTGTTACTCTCTGAAATAAGAAAGAATGAACGAGAAATAGAAGGGCAGAGACAATGATCAGAAAGAGTTACAGAGTAAGAAATAAGCAGACTGTTACAGGCTAGAGACAGCGTTAACACAAAACAGATCAATTATATGGGGTGGATCTACTGAGTTTTCAATCTATAGCAGCTTGGTAGACCTCTGCAAGTGTAAATCAGAAAATTGTAGATGCATTGCCTATAATTTTCCAAACTATTTTTGTTTGGTTTATTAATTTTATATTAAGTATTATTTTTCTGGTGAACTGTTTACAAAAATTGGCTCTGCAAGTTCCTAACAAAAAAAGTGTTACGAAAAGACTGGAGTTAAGGAGATGAGATTGCAACACAACATTTCTATCTTTCATTCTTTCTTAACTTAGGCATTATCATCATTGTCATTGTAGTTGAGTTTGGCAAACTCTGCACAGATTAGTAACTGAAATGGGGATCATGTGGTCAATGTTATCAATTTACAGTGAAGCCAAAGTTGTCTAGTCATTTTTAATCTGTCCTGGGGATTACAGCGTGTGTTGTGAGGAAGTGTGACAGTAATAATAATGTTTACAGCATCACTCACCCAGGACCTCTAAAGTTGATATCTGTAAAACGTTCTGTGCAGATTAGTACTAATATTGAATGATTCAGGAATGGAAAGATTGGATTATAGGAAGTGATCAAAGAAAAGATACATTAGGAGATGTGATTGCTATTTTTAGGACTCAGAAGGAACTAGATAAATTGATCATGACGATCTGTTTCATTTATTCAGGTCAGTAAAACTGGATGGCATGCCCATCCTTGAAAGAAGGTCTGTTGATAACTAATTTGTGGAAACATCATTTTAGTGAGCAAATAGTTAATCCATAGAAGTGCTCTCCAGGGAAATTTTAATTTCCTTTTACCTACAAATATTAAAAAAATTTAAAAGGAGAGCATTTAGCAGAAAATGGAGATTCATAGAAATGCAAAGTAAATTCTGCAAAGGCTGACATGATAGAAATTAAAGTCAGACTTTAGATAGATGCAATTATCAGACACTGAAAACTTTAAGATGCTGAATTTTTCTAAAGATTTTATAGTCATAATGGTAACTCAAAATACACACTTTATTTGGTTATAATTTATTCAAAGATATATCTGTTGCAATTAACATTGCAATCATTGCCAAACACCTTTGTAAACTTTTTCTATTTGTCTGTCAACTATTTGATAGAGTAGCATTATTCAAACTGAGAAACATGATTTTTTTTTCATCAAATTGCCACAAACATATATTTTACAACTAATTGTTTTGGTTCCTCTGTTCGTGCTAGTGGTTGCCTTGCCTAATTACGAGTTGGCACATGAGCAGAACTGAAGTCAGTGGGAATTGGAGGAAGTCAAGAATACGGTGCTGGAAAAGCACAGCAGGTCAGGCAGCATCCGAGGAGCAGGAGAATCGACATTTTGGGCAAAAGCCCTTCGTCAGGAAAGGCCTAGCCTAGAGAATTGGAAGAAACCTCTCCATAGTTTGCTAATACAAAGGAAGATGTTTCTAGCTGTTGAAGATACGTCTCAGCCCCAGATCTTTACTTACAGACGTTCCTCAGGATGATTTTCTAGACCTAACCATCCTTAGCTGCTTCATCAACGATCTTCTTTCCAACATAAGGTCAGAAGTGGAGACATTTGCTGATGATTGCACAATATTCAGCATCATGCACAACTCCTCAGAGACTGAAGCATTTTCATATGGAGCAAGACCTGGACAATATCCAGGCTGACAAGTGGCTAGGATCATTCATGCCACACAAGTGCCAGGCAATGTCTAGCTCCAACAAAAGAGAATCTAACCAATGCACCTTATCATTACTGTCACTGAATTCTTCCCTGTCAACATTCTGGGGATTACCATTGTCCAAACACTGAACTGGATCTGCCATACACAAACTGTCACTACAAGAGCAGGTAAAAGGCTAGAATTCTGCAGTGAGTAACTCACCTCCTGATTCTCCATTGCCTTGACCACCATACACAAGGTACAAGCCAGACGTGTGATGGAATACTCTCCAATTGCTTGGATGGATGCAGCTGTATCAATTCTCAAAAATACAAAAATGTCACCATACAGGACAAAACAGCTCGTTCCACATTCTCTTCTTTCACCACCACCAGCACAGTGTACCATCAACAACAGCTCAACATGGCTCCTTAGACAGCATCTTTGAAACCTGTGACCTCTACCACCAGAAAGACAAAGGCGGTAGATGCATGAACATCAGTCATCTGCAGGTTCCCTTCCATGCTGCACATCATCCTGCCTTGCAACTGGAATGCTATTTCTTCACTGTTGTTGCGTCAAAAACCTGAACTCCCTCCCTAACAGTACTAAGGGTGCATCTACACACCAAGGATGCCAGCTCACCAGCATCTTCTCAAGGCTAGTTTAACATGGGCTTTGGCAGCTATGCCCATATCCCAAGAATGAATAAGAAAAAGGGAATCTTTTCATTGAAAACTGCCTAATATTAGCTAAGATGGCAATTCTTCACATCAGCTTCATCTCTAGGAGATAATTATCTGAAGAGATTGCTGCATATTTAGCATGAAGGTTACTTATCTATTCCTTTTATCGTAAGTTTTCTTGCTAAAGTTCAAGATGGTGGCCATGAATGTTGATAATTGAATTACTGTTGAACTCACACCAAGAATCAACATCAACTATTCCCAGCTCAGATACAGCATGGGTAAAATCAGCTTAAAATTTCTTGTATTGAAAACTAAAAACGCTGGAAATCATAGCAGGTCAAGCAGCATCTGTGGAGTGAGTCTGATCTGCACAAGTTGACTCTTCATCAGCCTAATTATCATCCAATGATTCATCACCAGAGTCTTCATCAGCTTAAAGCTTCTTGTATATTATCCAAAAATACATCCTACTCTCAACTTGATACGAATGCCATATACTGCACCAATATCGTTTTTCCATTTCCCATATCAACCCTCCTATGGGTTTCACTTAATGACATTTCCAATTTTTGTTAATGAAGGACAGTTGTGCTTAAGCATTTTGACTTGTTTTCCTGTAGGAGCCTCCTGCAGTGAGTAACTCACCTCCTGATTCTCCAGTGCCTTGACCACCAAACTCAAGGTCCAAGCTTTCAATCTTTTGTTCTGGCCCGAATTTGAACCATAATCATACAAATGAAATAACAATGGGCCATACCTTTGAAACCTTATTGTAACAAATGCTAAGTTATATTTCAGAATTACTACCGATAATAACTCTGACACTGCTCCAGTCATGCAGTACAAGTTTTAATATACACCATCCTGTATTATTGATGGATTGGATCACAAGATAATTTCTCAAAAATTCAGTAAATACATCCCTATTGTTAATTTCAGTGTGACCTTCATATTTTGACACAAAGGACATTGGAAACTAATATATGTTTTGTAAGTTTAAAGTCAACACAAAAGGGGGATTGAACAGAATATCCCTTCCTCAAACTTTATTTTGGCATCTAAATTCTCTAAAATTGTTGAAACATTGCTATTTCAAAGTTGTACTTTCACCCCAAATTTTTAATCAAACAAATAGCTGGAGTTTTGTTGTCATGAGCAGTGGCCATCAAGTTGAGACATGAGTCTTATCACTTATCAAACTGAAATGTTATACTTTCCCTGGTGATAAGCTATGAAGACTTCCCAATAACTGCAGTTACTCTCTGAGGAATATGTCTACGGATCTCTAGTAATGAGTTATTTCTCTTTGTCCACCATAACAGGGCTACAGAGCTCACCCCACATTAAAAGGCAACATACTCATGTATTTGTGATACATTTATTATTTTAGCTGTATTCTACTCAGTTTGAATGTTTTAATCTATCTTTTATCAGAACCCCAAATCATCTGGAATAACTGCAGGCAAGCCAACACCAACAATAAAACAAATCACTACCCTTCAAAATTCCCTTCACCTTCAATGGTTTCAATGGATGGCCATGTCTTCCAACATTGCTTTGGTTATCTGTGATTCTTCCTCCAGACTAACACAACCTCATGTATGTGTCTGGGATTGGGGATGGGATCAAAGCTATAGTTCAAAGCATATCACCCTGCAATAATTTTTAATACGATATCAGTTTGGACTAAAATCATAATATGGGTGCCTATAGAAGATATTTAGTTTACTTTCTACAAACTTCCACATGTTTCAACTTGATAAAATGACAGAAGAGTCATTGCACTCTGGACAGATAGTTCCAAAATAACATGTGAAGAATGTAATAATTTGGATAAAACAACAACAAATAACAAGACTCTGATATGTATAACTCAACCATTCCCTTAGCCAAAAGTGGTGCTTAGCTCAAAGAGAAAACAGTTACCCTGACAACAAAATACACAAGCATTTAGAACTTCAATGTACATAAAAATGCCATTCAATCAATTTTCTGGCATACAATGTGTAATAAAATAGATTGAATTAAAATCGTTTTTATAATTATACTTTCAAAAGTAAAAGTTAATTCCTCTCATTAGAGATTTCAAAATCTGTTTTACCAAAGTAAGTGAAGTCGAAAGAAAAGAATTTAAACTTACATAACACCTCATCCTGATTTTCATAAATAACCCAAACACACACAGCAATTACATACACAACAATTTCCCACAACATGCTGAGTTGAAAATGCAGTTTGTTTTTGGTGGAGTTTGTGGAAGGAAGCTTGGATGAAAGAACTCCCTGATTTTCAGACAGTGTATTGGGAATTCAATATCTAACTGAATGCCTCACATTGCACATAGCATAATCCCCACATGTACTGCTTGGGCTAAATGGCCTATTTCTGTGCTGTATGTCATATGTAAACCGATATATGTGATCCAGTGGAGGGAGAATATCAGTGATCTTGGCAATGTAAAATGTTGCTTTAGAAACTGAAGTGAATTACTTGCAACTCCTGAGAGAGTGACAGACATCTATCTATTCAGGCATGAACACAGATATACACACTTATGATTGTTTAACTTCTCCACAACTGCATGAATTGAAAAGTTGTTCTTTAAAAATGAAATGACTCAGACACTAACATTCATGATGTCCACTTCAGTGACAATGAACCATTCTGTTTGTAAACCACATACCCACACAGTTAGCATCAGCTTGTTTGACAAATGACATGAAAACATATTGGTAGAGAGTCAACACTTTTGTGCCACTTTGGTCCATGGCTGCTTGGTTGCCAGGCTGTCAGTTATTCCTCTGCTTGTTGAGATAGCTGTCTCTCACACAGACTCAGGGCATGGTGCACAAACTGGTACTGCTCACATGTCTGGATCATGCCTCCCCTGAGAAACAACACAACATTCACGTTATGTCAGATTCCTGTCAGCATCCACAATCCATCTAATTTATTTGAAAAAATAAACTCAGATATCCTGGCTGAACGAGGCTGAAAAGGTGGAGTAGAGGCCTTGACCTGACATCATGGTCATCAGGCTTGGAAGAGATTAATGTCACAGTTTTCCTCAATTTAAGAGACTGCTCTCCTTCCTGCCAGCCATTCAGATAGGCAGCAGCCATCTAGTCTCAACTGTGTTACTGGGAATGGGGGCCACCATAGGACTGCACCAAAGTGAGGACTGCAGATGCTGGAGATTAGACTCGAGACTGTGGTGCTGGAAAAGCACAGCAGGTCAGGCAGCATCAGGGGAGCAGGAAAATCAACGTTTTGGGCAAAAGCCCTTCCAAAACATCGATTATCCTGCTCCTCGAATACTGCTTGACCTAATGTGTTTTTCCAGCACCACAGATTCGCCACCGTAGGACTGCACTTGTGAGTTGGAGTGGTTTTGGTGGGGTCGCTTAAGCAGGCCCTGGCAAGTGGAGTAGAGTGTCCATGATCATCAAATCAGGGGTGGAGATGAAGATAGCAGTCATAAGTGATGCCTTCTGATATGTCATCTGATTTTAAGCCCCATGCTCATACTGCTAGCCCACTCCCAGTAGATCAGAATAATGTGGATCCTGTTACAGTATGAGAAAACATTAAAGGATCATAATATGTTCTAGAAGATTGTCATCAGTCAGGGGTAATGTAGAGTAATAGGTATAGGGGAATGGGTCTGGGTGGGATAATCTTCAGAAGTTCAGTGTGGACTTGTTGGGCCAAATGGCCTGTTTTCACACTGTAGGGATTCTAACTATGTAGGCTGCAACTCAGTATAGAGCATTTTGAAGGTATTGTCCAAAGTGCTGGGTAACTCATTTCAGCTGACAGAATGATCCTTTGGGAATTTACAAAGGCATACTCAAACTGGCGCTTCCTAGCATTAGGCCTTCTGTTCACCCTGAGCCTTGTTTGGCCATGAAGGAGGTCATAGCACAATGGGAATGTCACCAAACTTGGAATCCAGACTCGCTCAGGGTAATTTTATGGAGACATTCATTCGGATCACACTACAGCAGCTGATGGAATTTATGTCAATAAATACATTTGGAATATAACACTAATCTCATGGACATGAAACTGTCATTGAAAGTTACAAAAACATCCTTTCGGGAAGGAAAACTGCCATCCTTATTTAGCTTACATATGTGACTCTAGCAATGTGGTAGTGGCAAGTTACTCAGTCTCAAAAGGTCAAAGGGACAGTAATAAATTTTGGCCATGACACAAATGCCCAAGACTCATGATATTCTTTTTACGTCACTTCCTGATCTCCATCTTGAATTCCTTGTTTTATTCATTTTCAGCACAACAAAAAAATACAGAAGGACACAAATTTATAAGGGATCAATTGTGTCTTGCTTCTGTCTGGTGTCAATAGCATTATTATCTGGCATTAATGTCAATGTAGATAAATGCATTTTGAAAGGGGACTCAAAGTAGGTGTTGGTTTCATGTTAAAACAAACGGGAAAATTGGGGCCCTATGGCATTAACAAGATCTTGATTGCATTTTAATTTGGGACTGGTTGGTGCATTTACAAGAAACAGTGACCCACCGACTGTACGATTGGCTTACTTTAGTAAGCCCCGGAAGAGCAGAGGACCAATTGTGAGTGTAGTGGACCAGGAGCGAATAAGTAGTCAGGAAGGAGGGTATAACTAGGAAAAAGATGGTTTAGCAATCAGGACAAAGAGGGGGTGTTAATTGAGCGAGTAGTAAGTGCTGGTTGATAGCAGCTCTTGCTTACAAAGAAAAACAATGTTGCAAAATTCTCTTTAATGGCACCCTGTAGTGATAAAGGCCCCCTGGAGTGGTAGAATGCACACCTTGATTTCTAGGCATCTGTGATCAGGCCAGTTCAATCTAACATGAGTCTCAAACAGTTTATTCGTATTAAGGGATGTTATGCTGCCATCAGGCTTTGTTTGCATATGATTTGGTGCTTAAGACAAATGGTGCATTTCTGGCTCAGTGTCTGCAAGTATATTATCAGAACGTTGGATATTCTTGTGTTATCTTTACACTTGCAAGGTGGGCACAGCATCATCCATTTTCTGGGCTCATACTTTATGAAATGAATGAAATAATTTTTCTTTCTCTAATCCACTGTACTTGATAAATCTGTGTATAAACAATTACTATTTATAAAAGCTTGAAAGTCCGAGTGGCAAGGATGAACTCAGAATGTAATAAATTGTTTCTGACTATGTTTGATTCTGAGATCATGTTTCTTTAAAATAAAATATAAAACAACTGATAACAGCTACCCTATGGAACTTTCACCCTATATACGTTCTTTATATTTACCTTCCAGCTTGACTCACAAAATGAAATAATTGTTACACAAAACAAAACATACCTTCTACTGAGAAAGTGAGCCACCTACAAGCCATAACTGTTCACATGAACAAATGTTGTTATTCTAATTACTCATACCCGTCTCTGTTGGCAACTGTGTCTCTATGCAGGACTCTAACAAATTAAGTACTTGTTAACATAGAAAATCTTTCAAAGTTTATTTATTTAGGACTTTTAAACCATTTTGAGAAACAAAGTAATGAGACATTCTGTCACATCATGAGGAAAGTTATAATTTCCCCAGACAGAATTGTACAGATGGACGAAGGGAATTTCTATACACTATCAGTTATGCTGTGCCTGACATTCACAGCATGCTGCAATCTCCAAAAGTGTGGAATATGGTTCTTATAATACTAAGTCACACATGTTTCCATTCAATTTACTGTAGAGCGCAGACTTGATATTGTGGGATCATGCACCTTGTTATAGAGACTCATAGACTCATTAGCCTCTGTAAAAATGTAAACTTTCTTTTACAGCTTGAGGGAATGTTGTTGTGTATCTTGCCTTTCAGAGCATTTCCCTGTAAAGATCTCTAATGCAATGTGTACATAATATTGCGACTCTGCCTGTCGGTTTGTCTGCTGTGTGTCTGTAATCTGCACACGCCAATCAGTCGGCTTGTTGTAATGTCTGCTTTATAACATGGAATGCGTTTTACAGCTTTAAATGAATGAGTCCACTGACCTGTCTATCCTTAGCTGACAGGTTGTCCTCAGTATATCAACTACACCAGCATATTTTAGCTCTCTGTAACAGATGCTGGTGGCAATGAAACAGCCTGTCCTTCCAATGCCAGCACTGCAATATAATAGCAAGAGAATGATGTAAACATCTGTATTCACAAGAAACCAAAAGAGTCTAGAATTTACATGACTAAAAAAACAAATAGATGAAATGAAAAAAACACAAGAATATGGTTGAGAATCTTCTCTTCTCTGGGAATCCAACTGAATAAACATTGCTAGAGATCTTTTCTGACTTTGAGAAAAGCAGGTAAAGGCCAAAGAACAGAACAGCACCATGAAAAACACAGAAGATGGCACAAATGAGAAAGCAGTGACTGACTCACCATCTTGATTATTAAATGCTGGGGAATGCAGGGGAGAAGATCTATAGTTTTAAGACCAGTAGACAGGATGATTTAGAGTTGTAAATGGTGCAATGACTTTTGAATCTGAAATTATCGTGTAAAATTGTCTTTGTACCTGCAGTGGACTATCACTGGTCCACTATTGTCCTTCTTAGCTTGCTGTCTGGCCTCTTCCACCTCCTGAACCAGCTGTAAAAGTGGACGAGCATTATCTGGTGTCTTCTGATCAGGCCATGATGTGTACCAGTAGTGCTTTAAATGTCTTTCCTCTGAACCATCCTGAAATTGGAAACATGTGCAATGCAAACTTATATGTGGTGGGGTAACAAACCTGCAGACCTTAATACATAACTTAAATGCGATCATCCACCTCACCTGAGCTGATGCTATTGTTAGTCCTCAGGCTGCAGATGGATGCTGTCTGTAATTACAACTTTCTCCCTCTCTCATCCTTATCAGACCCTAACACCTGAGAGAGTGAGGCTGTTAACACATGGCAGCACTCCATTTCCAGGCCTCCTCTCCCATATACTGCTAACAACATTTTCTCCGCTTCCAACAGCCTCTGCCAATGCCCACACCAATGGCCCCTCCCTGCCAATAGCTGCTGCTTAGAGCCAGCGTTTTCTGTAATTCACCATCTTGTTGTACTTGAAAAGGCTCTAACGTTTGTAGTCCCCATGCAAGCTTTGCAAAATCTGAAAGCTCCTGTAAGATTGCAGTTATTTGCATGCTTAACAGGTTTTTTCCTGCCACTTATGTGAAGCACATCCACCTTTCCAACGAGATTCCACATCCAATTGCATTGTAAAGACTAAGCCTTTGACCTGAGGCCTTCAGTTTCAATATTGCATTTTCTGTCACCTTTATATACATCCCACCACTGTTGTTTTATTCTGTGAGCTTAACATTACTACAAGCCTGTTATATGCAATTTTATCAAATCCCTTTTGGAATTCCAAGCATACCAATCCCTCTTCATTACTTAAAATCTTAAATCCTAATATCCACAATTGTCACAATGTGAAGGCAAAGACAAATAAGTTTGGGTGAGAAACAATGACAAATAATTTTTTTAACAGTCAGAGAGAGAAGATAATCTTACTAATATATAAAACAATGGAAAATGTTTTCATCAATACTATTGATCCAACAATGAAGTCAGAAATGAATATTTTTCACCTTTAGGGTGATGTTTCTCAAACTGTAGTCATCTGCATGTTGAACACTGTTTACGATCACTTCGATTCCTTGGTAATTGGCTTTAACCTCAGGCCAATACACCGTACATTTCTGAAACAGGGGAATGAATTTTAGAAATATCAGTTGACTCAGAAGACCATGAAGAGTTAAGAACTCAGATTTGAAATCTGAAAGCTTTGTCAAATACATATGTTTTTTCCTCCCCGAATAGGGGATTTCTCATCCATATTCAGTGATCAGGAAGGTCTAGTCATCACCTCAATGTATTGAATTATTAATTTGTGGTAAGGGAGAACTAGGGATCTTAGTACAGGAAAAGAACATAGGCTTGGCTGGGTTATTAGTGAGATCATTTGGCTTGAAGTGGTTTCCACTCATTGACTCAGGTTCAATTGCTGGTCTGTGCTAAGTCAGCATTATCAGGAAGAGAGTAAGTAAGTAAAACTCCATACTATTGATTAGTGTGATAATAAAGTGGAAAAAAAAACAGGCTTTCCATTCCTGTTACTTGTTAACTAATGGCTCTTGCTGGGAAGTGCATTTATTTAGATAAATATGGATTTGAACACAGCTATAATACTGCCTCCATGGAGTACTGCAGCAACATTAATTGTGTGGACTCAACTCTTCAAGAATGCCTAATGAGTGTTGTACAGGGAGATGGTTGCAAACATGGATGGCAGACTACTAAGTCATCAAAGAAGTACCACAGTTATATGCATCTCATTTGATATCCACATGCATACACTGGATAATGTTCAAATCTGTCAACAAACTTATAATGCATGAAAATGAAGAACATAGCTTAATGTCTGAAGTTAATAATTATTGCTACCAGAAATCTGCAGAATGCCCAGGAGAGAGATAGATTGGGATGAGAAATTTTAATGTCAAAAACAGGGTTGAGTTTGGGAGGCAGTTAATACATTAGAAACCTGAATTCTCACCCTGACTTACCCTGACCCTACCCACTTCCAACTGTAATGAGTGGGAGAATGGGATAGAATGCAGGCATACAGCCACTCCTGAGAAATGGGTGAGCACTTTAAATATTGTAATGAGGAAATGAGTATCATTTGTACGTCCAATTTAAAATTTAACTCTGACCAGCAAGATTTCAAATGCTTCTGGAATTCTGTCAGCTAAATTGAGGCAATGCCTCAATGCTAAGGAAGAAAATGCCTTTGCACTTAGCTGCTTGGTACACTATGCACTTGAAAGGACACCAGCTCCTCCAATTTCTCCACACGGCCTTTGATCTCCATCTAAGATCACATTTTTTCTCCTGAGGCCTCCAATCACTTACTTTCTCCAGAGACTTCGAACTTTGTGACTCCAAACCTCTGATGCTCCAATTTCTCACCCCAAGTCTTATGAGCTGCCCACCAAAGCCTCCAGTACCCCACATGTCCTCCCACTAAGACCTTGTTTCCCTAATTACCTCTCTCAGAGCTCATCCACCTTCTGCCAAGAGCTTTTAAATTTCTATCTTAACGTCAAGACCGGCCATGCATCTCGTAGAAGATCCCATCTGAGTGGCTCACTAAGATCCAGATTCTCCCCTACTCTGATTGAAAACCCCTCATCCAAAAGTTGCATTCAAAAACAGCAGATCTCAGAGGGACACTACTCACAAGACTTCAGTCGGTTAGTGAAGTTAAAATTCTCACCACTTTTCCTTTCCTTAAACCTGACTGTAAAGATATGAAGGTTGAAGATGGAGAGATCAGTGTAAGGAGAGAAGTGGGAATTTAAATGGGAACTCATAGAAAGCTGGGAACTGTTGCTGACAGACAGAATGTTTTCAGCAATGCAGTTTCTCAGGATGTATTTTATTTCTATATGATATAAAGACCACAACTTGAAAAGTCTGCACTCAGTTTTCAATGAATTATTGAAAAATTATTCTTTTTTTTAGATTATTTCTCAACATCTTAGCTGTTTTCAACTTCTGTATCATTGTTGCTGTCTTCTCAGGCAATGTTTCACATCCTCTTAGCAATTTCCATCACTTAGTTCAAGTGAATTGCGGGTCTTTTAAATCTCCCCAATTTCTCTCCCTTCTTCTCCTAATTGTAAGAAAATGCTGCTTCATCATTCAATCTTTCTTTGAAAAGAGCCAACAAGGGATTATTTGTAAGATTTCTCATTCACTGAAAAAGTGTTGTTCTGTAGAGACCTTAAGCTCACATGTCAGTGAGGTACATATTTGGGCTACCATAGCTAACAAATATTCAGATTTTTAGCTATTTGTGAACAATGCAGGCTTGTTCCCTCTGTCACCATCTTGAGTCAATAGCATTGCAAAGAGTCTTGTTGGCAGAGGCTTGTAACTAGCACTCTACCTGTACATTTTCGGAGAGTGTAGCTTAGGAGAGGGGAAAGGAAACCAATAAAAAATGAAGTAGACTGTATTCCCTCCCAGGAATGTACCATGAATGAAAAATATAGCAGTTGATTTATAAGGTTTTCTTGCACTTAGGTGAGGAGGGGGAATTTAAACTCACCCACCTGGTGGAAATTGCATTACTGTAAGCCAATAA
This sequence comes from Chiloscyllium plagiosum, assembly GCF_004010195.1. Classification (NCBI taxonomy): domain Eukaryota; kingdom Metazoa; phylum Chordata; class Chondrichthyes; order Orectolobiformes; family Hemiscylliidae; genus Chiloscyllium; species Chiloscyllium plagiosum. The sequence continues at coordinate 53,121,048 of NC_057725.1, read as the reverse complement.
AATCATCCATGGAACTGAATGAAGACCCCCAATTTTAACCTACTCTCCTAAAAAGAGAAGAAAGGACATGCAAATTGGGTCCATGGTCATTTACCTGTTATGGCTTTCCCGCCAGGACATGAAAGGAAAACCCAGGATCAGCGAAAGTTCAAGTAGGAAAATTATTTTACATTTATTGAGTTCTATTGTGGAGCCAGGCATTGCACCTGCTCTCGATAAAACTCACCTGATTGTCAGAGACAGTTTCTGTGGTCCCTGCTATACAACATGCCATGCCCACTTGCTGTCCAACTGCTTCTTCCCTTCAGCTTTGGGTGGCTGATTAACTAAGGGCATGCAGAGAAGTCCAACCAGTTAATTCTTTTGGGTGTCATATTGTTAAGGCTGGGATCGTTGCCAGGTATTTCAGCCCCTGTCACTGTCAAAGAATCTCAAACATAACTCTCATCACCAATCATAGTTGGATGCTAAGTACACTGAGACATAACAGTTAGGAAGGAACAATCCCTGTTCATTTGGAAGTGGTAATCATGGACAGTGCTGAAATTGTGCATCTATAGCTCCTTTCAGTAGAAGTTGCATGATCTTAACATTTGAACACTGATTGAATTTTGCTCTTGAAATAATACTTGAACAGATGAGACTGGAAGGCAACCAAGACTTGTAGGGGATGACAATAAGAACAACTTCAAAATAAGATGATCGTGAGTAGAAAGTAAACACAAATTTGGACAATAATATGTGCAAATTAATGTTTTCTCATCAAAAAATCACATTCCTCTATTTGAAAATAATGCCCAAGTCTATGGTGCTGATAGTGGTAATAGTACCTCATTCTTCTCCTCTAGGTTTGTGATCATGACAACAATGGTTGACCGCTCCTGCCAAATCATTGTCCAAAAGTCTGACACTGTGTTCACAGTTGGTCCCTGAGTGGCAATGTACACTTTTTCCTCCCCTCCATAGCCCTGCAACATACAAAGTTATCAACTCAATACCAGTGCTAGAGAAGCAGAAACATGACAGCATAGTTGCACTATGCTCCTGCAGTGATGCAGTGAGGAGAATCGCTGATACTCTTACTGTCACAAGGAGTGGTGGAAGAAAACACAGTTGCTTGAGCTGTACTTTGAGTTGAAGAGAGCAGAAACTAAAGCACGGGATCAGTTGTGCAAATAATAGAGTTCAGTTGTTGTGCAGATACTTTACATACCAAATCAAAGAAAACAATTTGTTCTGGTGGCTCGGTTTTGTCTCACTGTCAGCTCTTGCACAACCTTGCTGCTGAGAAAGCCAATATTCTGTAAGGCTGACAACAAGGTTGCTGCACAACGCTGCTGACTTAGGCAGTGCACACACGGGATGAGCAAAACACTAATTTACACAATATACTTGTGCTATCAATCATAACGCAAAAGGAATGTCAGTGCCTGATTTTCAACAGCAACAGCCAGTGAAGGATTGTTTGGTGCCCAATGCATAAGACTATTTTCTGGCTATTGCAGGAGGATTACTGTTGTGACAGTGTCTAGGTTGGAATGGTAGCCGGTTTGGAGGGAGCCACTTGGTTGAGAGGCTAAATTCTTTTGAATAATGGGACCCCCTTCAGCACTCATTCTTCATGACCACAGATGCAGTCCCCATTTTGATCATTTTTAAGGGTCCTATGTAGCCTGCCCACAACATTTTGTCATTGAGGCATACTAACGTCATCACACATAATGCAGGCCATGTGCTAATATAGAGCACCTGCTATCAGCATAGTAGTACCTATAAAACAGACAGTATGTAACAGTGCTGCATAAACTGCAACGCTGAAAATCGCACATAGGGACAAATACTTACCCTTCCCATCAATCATAAATGACTCAGCAAATAACCTCATCCTGTTTTAAAGAAAATAACTTCATAACTTACACAGGAAGTAGCCCAGGGTCTGCTGAATAAATGGAAATTCCATATCGCAACACAATAATTGTTATACTTGTATTGTAATTGTTACATTCATTTTTAAGATTGGCTCAGCCAGCCCCTTCAAGCTGTGCCTCTAAATATTGCACTTACCCGAATGTAATTAGCATTAATGTATGAACTAAGCGGATCCTCTGTTTTGTTAATGGTAAGGCACACTCTGCTGTGAGGATCTGAAAATGAAATGGCAAAATAAAAAAGAACAGAACATCTTTGCATTAACTGAAGTTGATCACAAATTTACAAACAAGTGCCTTAGTAGTGTAACCCTTTGGGCTACATCTTAACCAAAAGATAGTTTAATGAACAATTCCATTCCCTAACATTCCCTAACATAAAAAGCACCTATTCTATCATTCCTATGCAGTCTTATTAGAAAATAAATTAGCTAAATAGCCTGAATAAGCAGGATCTGATGGGACATTATGGTACTTATGCAAGTCTCCCTCGAAGCGGTCAGGATCAATTTCAAAACTGATGTTAACACATTGGAGTGATAATAATATAGAGGAATTAGTTGCACACTACTGAGGCTATTATTTGCATTTCTTATAGCCCATAGTCTAGTATTTCATCAGTTAATAACTATTGTAACTGGAAACTCACCCAAACTTCTGTTTCCTGTGTTCCAACTAACACCAAATGCAGTTCACTGATCACCCTAGACTTTGCTGACTTACTTCAATTCCTCGTTAAGTAATGCCTCAACTTGAACATTCTTACTCTCACTTTCAAGTCCTTCCATAGATTCACCCTTATCTCTCTCTAATCTTCAGCTCCATAACCCTCCAAGGCACCTACTCTGCTGTAATTCTGGTCTCTTGAGAAGCCCCCAATTTTAATTACTTCACCAGATTTGCCTTCAGCTACCTTGGCTCAAAGTTCCAGGATTCCATCCCTATTTCTCTCTGCTGCTCTAAATTGCTTCCCTTTTTTAAGAAATTCCTTAAAACCTATTTCTTTGACAAACTTTTGGCCATCTGCCACAGTGTCTCTATATGTGGTTCAGGGTCGTAAAGCTGCCCCCTTCACTGCCTACCCCCTGCACCCCCACCCCCCAAGGCCCATGTATTGGGGGGGGCTGTTAAAAGCACTGTACATAGCTAGAAATTGACGTTATGGCTGTTGTGAGGGAATTGGGGCTCTTTTTGGCAAAAAAACAAACAAAAGAGATCATGTTCTGACTTGGCAATGCATTTAATGCTGGCATTTTGGCAATCTACTTACTTGGGAGGATTGTCTTATAGCGATTCTTCAGTCCAAAACCTGGAATATCAAATTCCTTTGGATCAACAAAATTCATTGGTATTTCCTACAGTCGAGAGAATTAAAGCATGAAGATCAAGATTATACTAATATTGTATAAATATTATAATTGCAATATTCTAAAAAAAAGGCACAGTTCATATATTTGCCACGATTGACTATAATGTGATTACTTCTGACATCTGAGGATCTGAACTCCATAAGATACAGCAGCTAAAAAAAAACATGGATTAAAAAAAAGCAAACAATAATCTGCTTGGATACACAAATCAAACAAATTCTCTTTCCCATTCAGAGTGTTTATTGACTGCATTGCAATGTCATCTTAACCCAGGAACTGAGAATTCCAGATATGGTGCTGCCACACTTCCCAGGAAAACGATGGCATCGGGAAACACAGTGTGAAAACAAGTCACTTTACCATGGGCTGGAGAGAGAAAGAACAAAAACTAAAGAAGGCTGTTATACTCCAAGATGCCAGATGTTCATTGCATTTAACAACAATAAATTAAGCGGCTGTCTGCTTGGTTTAGTTTTGCAGGCAATGAAAACCATATGGGGAAGGTTTAAAGTGGGCAGAACAAGGAATAGTGAGATCGTGAGTCAAAAACATGTACTTAGCGCTTAAAATGTTTCTGCTGAAGCGTGATTTAACAAATAATGATTTGATAGATCAGAACTTGAGTATTGCTGAAGACATTCAGTTGAAGCTTTTCATTTGGTATTCATTACAATAGAACAGTTTCACAAGAATACTAAATCTCAAAGGGAACAATAATTTATACTCTGTGAGAAGAGAGAATTAATAGATTCTTCTAAGAGAAAGTGAGGACTGCAGATGCTGGAGATCAGAGCTGAAAATGTGTTGTTGGAAAAGCGCAGCAGGTCAGGCAGCATCCAAGGAGCAGGAGAATCGACGTTTCGGGCATGAGCCCTTCTTCAGGAAGGCTCCTTCTTCAGGATTCCTGAAGAAGGGCTCATGCCCGAAATGTCAATTCTCCTGCTCGTGGATGCTGCCTGACCTGCTGCGCTTTTCCAGCAACACATTTTCAGAATTGATATCTGGATATCAAACCTACAGCGCAGCGAGCAAACCTACGCCCTAAACCTTAACCTGAGCTACAAACCTTCACAAACCTTGCAAAAACATAACAAAATAATACAGGTAGAAGCTATTTGGTCCACTATACTGTACCAGATCTTTGAAACATGAAGTCCATTCCTTTCCATTATAGTGTCATTTTTCCAAAGCCTAGCAAATTGTTCCCCTTAAATAATTTATTTAAAACCATTTCAAAAGATTGCTTCGTTGTTACCAGACTTGCAGACAGTGCATTAAAGATCACAGCAAATCACATTAGAATAAAAAACTTACTCTTGTTTTGGTTCTTCTGCCAACCACTTTGATATCTTTGCCCTCTGAGTATTGACCCTTCACCATTAGAAATAGCTTCTCTTTATTTATCAAAAACTCTCTATTGATTTTTAACACGTTGATTAAATTTCTTTTAACTTAATCTAAATTGAGTTAGTTCTCTGCATGGCAAGGCAATTAAAAAATGGGAAAATAATGAGTTGAGCAAGGTTAGTTTTTGAGTGGAGACTGGGTACTGATCATAGGCCAGGTACTGAGTGCAGGTTGGGTGCTAAGAAGGTGGATCACTTGACACCATACAAAAATACAATTGAATGAATTCACTCCCAGTCAGACTGGCTACACATAGTGAACATTCCTTTGCATTACATACTTATCCCACATTTCTTGATGCTACTTACAAGGAACTCTCTCTGGAGTGAGAAGGAATCCATAGCCCGTTCATGCAGTATCTCTGAAGTGAGTAGATTAGATGCTGTTTGCAAGTATTCCCATGCAGACTGCTCCCTGGGTGATAGCAGCTGCCCATCAGCTTCTTCACTTCCTGGTGTACACATGTCCAGAGTAAGGGATACATTGGAGCCTCTCCTTTAAGGTTAAAGGAGAAGATAAAATTTCACAAAAACAATTTGACAGCTGTCACTTATTTCCACAAGCTTTGTATACTCTATATGATGTATTCAGTGGCGATCCCCTAGACTTCACGTATTTTTTTCTCTGGTACATTTTGGAGCATTTAGTTGTATGCAGCTGATTGTCAACGCAATCTAATGAATAAGGTGCAGCAAGCAATTTATGAGGCAAGAGGCATTGTCAGCTAGGCCAGCATTTATTCCCCATTTTGAGTTGCCCTTGAGAAGGCGGGGGTGAGCTGCATTCTTAAATTGCTACAATCCACTTTGTGTAGGCAGACATGATGCCATTACAGAAGGAGTTCGAGGATTTTGACTGAGGGAAAAATAATATATTTCCAAGACAGGTTGGTGTGTAACTTGCAGGGAACTTGCAACTGACATTCCCATGTATATGCTGCTCTTGTCCTTCTAGGTGGTAGTGCTTATGGTTTTAGAAGGTGCTGTCTCAGGAACTTTGGTGACGATCTGCAGTGCATTCTGTAAATGGATCACACTGCTGTGATTGTGTCTTGGTGGTGGAGGAAGTGAATGGATGTGGTGCCAGTCAAGTAAATTGCCCTGTCCTGGATGGTATCATGCTTCTTGAATGTTAATGAAGCCACTCCCATCCAGGCAAATGGGGAGTATTCCATCACAGTCCAGACTTGTGCCTTGTAGATGGTGAATGGGCTTTGGGGAGTCAGGATATGAGCTACAAGCCATAGGATTCTCAGCCTTTGACCTACTCTTGTAGCCATACTATTTATATAGCACAACAGTTTCTGCTTGGGAACTATATAGCCTTCTGGACTTTATATCAAAGATTTTAGGGCTTGGTGCACCTTCTCCCATGTCCTTACCCCAATACCCACACACCAGGGCTTGTCATCACTTGGCCTGCTACCACACACAATCCATTTTCAGCTACTAATGGTCAGCATTAGCAGCTATCCATTCCCACAGAATAACCTTTCCCCACTCCTTTTTCTGTCCAACTGTTTCTCTCACTTTGATCTCTATCTTCACCTATCATTTAACTCTCCCAAATCCACTCCCCCACCCCCCACCTCACCTTCTGCATAAATACCAATCTTTTCCAAGCTACCACCTGTTCTGAAGAAGCGTCACTGAACCTGAAATGTTAACTCTGATTTTTTTCTGTTGAGTTTTTCCAGCAATTTCTGTCTTTGTTTTTACATTTTTACAGCTAGGCTGATTCAGTTTCTGGTGAATGGTAACCCACAGGAAGATCATGATGGGGCAGTCAGCGATGATAATGTCATTGAATGTCAAAGGTAGATCATTAGATTCTTTCTGGTTGGAGGTGGACACTGTCTGGAACTGTATGGTGAAAATGTTACTTGCCACTTTTCAGCTCAAAATTGGACATTGTCCATGTCTTGTTGGATTTGGACATGGACAGTATAGGATGTGTTGCAAATAGCTAAAATCATACAACCATTAGCAAACATTCCCACTTCTGACCTTATGATAGAGAGAAGATCATTGGCAAAGGAGCTGAAGATGATTAGGTCAAGGATAGACCTCTGAGGAAAACCTGTAGCAATCGTTAGGAACTCAGATGACTGACCTCCAATAGGCACAAACATCCTCCTTTATGCCAGGTATGACGGCAATGTTTCCCTTCTACTACCATTAACTCTAATTTTGTCATGACTCTTTGATGCCATACTTGGTCAAATGCACCCTTGATGCCAAGGAATGTCACTCTCACCTCACCTCGAGATTCAACTCTTTTGTCCTTGTTTGAATCCAGGCTGTATTGTGGTCAGGACATGATTGTCCTTGGTGGAACTCAAGCTGGGCATCAGTGAATATGTTGTAAAGCAAGTGCTGAATGGTAACATTATTGAGAATACCACCCATCGCTTTACTGATGATTGAGAGCAAACAAGTAGGGCTGTAATTAGCCATTTTGGATTTTTTCCTGCTTTTTTTTTGTACAGGTCATCTATGGGCAACATTTGACTTGGTCAGCTAGATACCTATGTTGTAGCTATACTGGAGCAGCTTAGCTGGGGGAGTGGCAAATTCTAGAGTGCAAGTCTTCAGTACTATTTCCAGAATGTTGTCAGGGTCCAAAGGCTTTTGATTATCTAGTGCTTGATATCACAATGAATTAAATTGTCTGAAACATCTGAGGTGTTGGGAACCTCTGGAGGATACAGAGATGGATGTACTTAGCACCTCTAATTGGAAATCTTTGCAAATGCTTCAGCCTTATCTATTACACTGATGTGCTAACATCCCCTATCATTGTGGTTGAAGACATTTCTGGAGCTTCCTCCTTCAGAGACTTGTTTAATTGGTCATTCCATTCATGACTGGCAAGACTCCAAAGTTTAGATCTGATCCATTGGTTGTGGAATCACTTAGCGCTGTCTATCACTTGCTTATTGCTTTAGGTGTGCAAATAGTCCTGTTTGGTAGGTTTAGCAGGTTAATACCTCATTCTTAGTATGCCTGGTGCTGCTCCGAGCATGTCCTCCTGCCTCTTCCACTGAACCAGGGATAGACACCTGGCTTGATGTTAACAATTTAATGGGGGATTGGCTGAGCAATGAGATTGCAGATTGTTTTGGAGTGCAATTCTGCTGATGCTATGGCACACAGCATCTCATGGATGCCCAGTATTAAAATGCTAGGTCTGTCCTATCCAACTTAACAAGGTGGTAGTGCCACAAAATGTGATACAGCATATCCTCAACATGAAGAGAAGACTTTGTCTCCACTGTGCGGTGGTCACTCTTACCAATACTGTCATGAACAGATACATTAGCAGATACAGATACATCTTCTCTGTCGCAGATCTGGTCTAACAACTTTGTCCTTTAGGACTCAATCGATTCAGACATAGTGGTGCTGCGAAGCCACTCATTGATGGATATTGGAGGCTCCCACCCAGAATACATTCTACCACCCTTGTCACTCTCAGTGTTTTGCTAAGTGATGTTTAACATGGAGGAGCACTGCGTCATCAGCTGAGGGTGAAGCAATACATAATCATTAACAGGATGTCTTCTTGCCTTTGGTAAATTTGATGCCATGAAACTTAATGGAATCCAGGTTAATGGTGATGACTCCGACAGAAATTCCCTTCAGACTGTATATCACTCAACAATAGTTTAATCGTTCTCATTAGACTTTCTCCCCCTCTATTGAATTTAAATCCTACCCTCTGCCGTGGTGGGATTCAAATCTGGGTCGCTGGAGCATGACCTAGGAATCTGACTACTAATCCAGTGACAATACCATTTCACCTTCACCTGAATTATTGCAAAAGAGTTTGGATATAGGAGGAAAGAACGCTTACTTTATTTGTATAAGGCACTGATGAGACTGCACGTGGAATACTGTGTGCAGTTCTGGTCCTCTCTCCTAAGAAGGGAGGCAGCAGTGATTCATCAGACTGATTCTTTGGATGGTTGGACTGTTCTATCAGGAGAGATTGAGAAGGCTGAGTTTACATTTTCTGGAGTTTAGAAGAATGAGGGGCAACTGCAGAGTCTAAAGAGTGAGATAGTTTGGACGCAGAAATGATTTTTCCTCTTGCTTTGGTGTCGAGAACTAAGGTACATAATTGCAGAATGTAAGACTTGTCATTTATGACATCAGAGGGTGGTGAACCTTTGGATTTCTCTATCCCAGACAGTGGGAATCTAAGTTAATAAGCAAGTTCAAGACAAAAATGAACAGATGTAGAGCCTTAGAGATGGACAGCACAGAAAAAAGGCCCTTTGACCCTCATGTTTGTGCCAGGAAAAAAAAAATGCACCGAACTATTCTAATCCCATTTTCCAGTACTTGGTCTATAGTCTTGTATGCCGTGGCATTGTAGGTGCACATCTAAATACGACTGCAATGTTAAGAGGCAGTAGTTGATTTAAGAGTTACTCATAACATCAAGGGATATGATATTAGCATGACAATATGTTATTGAGGTTGATAAGTAGCTTTGGACGGCAGAATAAGTTTGAGGGGCTGAACAGCCTATACTTGCTTCAATGTTCTCACCCCACCACATCCTAGTCTCTGTTGCTCTAGGTTCTCAGTCAAGATTGATTTTGAAGAATGCACCAAAATTGAGCCCCAATTTTCTATAAACCATCACAAATGTGTAGCTAACTAATCAAACTAAAGATGAATGAAGATGCTTAATTTTCATGACTGACTGCTACGTAGGATAAAAGTAATTTACATCAGGTTTCATCATGAACAGGAAAATAACAATCTATTGCAAACAAACTTATTCTTTAACAAATGGCAAGTAAGAAAAAATTGATTACTAGTTATGACTTAAGCCTTTACAATCCCAAATATACACATATTCATAAGACAGACAAAAGCAGATGGTTTGACAAAAAATATTATGAATGGAAAAATGTACACAGGGAGAAACCAATTCTGCAGTTCAAGATCCAGACCACAAACACAGAATTGTTTCTCATGGTTTTGATTGTACACTATCTACAGAGCAATGGTTGATCATCCATGCAGTAGCAGATTTCATAGACTCCAGGCTTTTCTCGTATGGAAATTCCTTCTTTCAAAGTCTTTAGGTTTGTTGTTTTCACTCAGAGAGAGAGAGAGAGAGAGAGATACTCCTTGTTTGCAGGCTTCTGGATGTCTCTGGGTGCACTGCCTCACAGATTTGTAATAAATACAGCAAGGCCAATCCACCAGACCTCAGTCGGGAGTTCTTCCTTAGGGTAAAGACAGGTGATGCCCCTCTGTCTCTTAAAGAATCCATCTCGCTGATCAAAAGTCTTCTGCAGCTGAAGGGCATAATCCTACTTGATCTTTAAGATGCAAAAGCCCTCCTGGTATATCTTCCAGTTTATATTCCAACAGAAGAGTAAACAAAAAGTGATTCCCTACATCTCTCACTCCTGTGCATGCCATTCTCAGTTGATTTGACAACTCCAGAGGTGCCCAGTCTGGGCACAAAACTCAAGAAGGTGATGGAGTTAGTGGTGGAAGAGGACATGGGATGGGGGAAGGTCTTCTTTCCTGTAGAATTCAAAATATCTGAAGTAGCATCTGATTCCAGCAGGCTATGTGGACTGAGGTTTAATTTTGTTGATATGTTTGTAGCACAAAGGTTTACTAAGCCAGATATTTAATATCCTTTCATAAACAGAACCATTGAAAGCTTACCTCTCCTGAAGTCCAACTGGTTTAACGGCAAGTGTAGACTGATCCACTGACTCTGATGCTGAATCAGTGGAGCTCTCAAGGCCCTGAACCAGGCTTTCTACCTGTTCCGGACTCTCAGACTGTAAAAAGACTTGACCCTCAATATCATCCTGCTCATGGTCTTGAGGTACTGCATCAATGATTTCATCCATCTTTTCTTCAGACCATTCTGAATAGGTAAAGGAGGGTTGTCGACTCATTGACTGACGCCTTGCCTCTGATGAGAATTGGCGGATGACTGTTTTCAGACAATAGAGGATCTGAGAATGAAGAACAGTTTCTTTTTAGGCAATTTGTTGAGATATGTCTGCTTTAAAAACAACAGCATCATCTACACTTTCTTTTGCTCTTGATGTACATTGTGATGACCCCAGCTGATTGGAGTACCAGACAAGTTACAGCTTAAAGTGAAACCTGGCTTGATCAATCACAAGTGTTATTTTTGCAGTTTGGTTACCATAGTGATCAGTCACTGAACATATTCATACAAGGCCGTCAATGATCTTTTCACAAAAGAATGTGTGTGTATTACACAGAAAATAAATCAAGCCACATATATATTTGTGACAATTTAAAAATATCTTAATATATAAACAATAAAAGGAAAGATTCAAACCTTTTTCCAGAAATATCCTTTAGTCACTCAATCCCAGTAAAGAATCTTAACTCCTCATGATTCAAATTATTCTTTCCAACTCTTCTCTTTCAACTGCTAAAGCAACTTAACACTTCTTTCTATCTCTGGTGGGCCGAACACTCATTTGCAATTCTGACAGACCAGAAATTTCTACCAACCCTCGCCCTCTGGAGACTTATATAAATTTTTTTTTAAAAACTCAACTTCTCTTCTTCTGAACTCAACCTATGCAGGATGTATCATAAATCCAACATTCAGCAATTCATTACCCAAGTAGCTAACCCAGTCATTTAAACTTACATCACATGCTTTCTCGAAAACAAGTCAAATATTAACAAGAATCTAAAAATCACACCATGAAAATGAGGAAACATTGTGATAGGAAAGGTACACAGTTTTTAACTATTAAAAGTGACATTATATAGCTGAAGCACCATACAATTACAATGTCCTTCATTCTACTATGTGATGGAGTTCTGAATACAAGCATTTATGAGTGGAAAATAAGGTTAATTTTGCTGAAACCAAGTCTGTCAGAGATTGGAATTCTTTCCAATACTTCATCTAAGTGGGGAACAGATTATATTCTCTGTCTGAGCAGAAATCTAGAAGTCAAAAGCCAGTGTATCCAATTCATGTTGTACATGTGCTAAAGGTTCATACTGCCAACATGAGGCTCAATCAACAATAATTCACATTTAGAAGAGAATATACTGTATCACCATCTCCATTCATCTGCTATCAGGGACCTGAATTGTAAATTTGATGAGCACAATATCAGCATTGATCTGATTTTATGCCTATTGTAAAATGACAAAACTTCCCTGATTTCACCCTCCAACTTTGAAGTGTTTCTTTGACTGGACAGTGCATGAAATTAGTTAGGTTGGCTGTCAGTAAATAAGGAGAAAATGAGGACTGCAGATGCTGGGGTTCAGGGTTGAGAGTGTGGTGCTTGAAAAGCACAGCAGGTCAGGCAGCATCCAAAGAGCAGGAGAATTGACGTTTCGGGTATAAGCCTTCATCAGGAATTAACATGATCTTAAATTTCTATGGAGTTCTTCTGTCTTGGTGTAACTTGGATGGAAGATCCAAATAAACTTTGAAGAAATATAATTTTCAGATCTTTTTCTTGGGGTGGGGCTGTGGTTGAATCTTCTGCCAAAATATGATTACAGATCAGGAGGAGCATCATTTATTATTTTCTGTTGTCATTTGGTAATACAGATCTTGAGTATTAGTGAGAAATGACACATTTTGTTGAAGCTTGTCTCCTCATACTTCTCAGGAACTCCTAACAATACCAGTGTGAAGGGAGAAACAACATATTGTACTGCATCAGAAAAGAGTTCACATTAGTTGGCAATGGACTCTGGTTGTTAGAAGCAGTTGTAGTAAAGAAAGTACTACTTGTATCAAGGCCACTCAGCTCCTGAGCTTATTAGTAAAGTCACCATAATCCCAGAGGACCACAGGACTGTCTCTCATCAGAGAGAGAGAGCGAGAGAGAGAGAGAGAGAGAGTGAGAGTGTGTGTGTGTGTGTGTGTGTGTGTGTGTGTGTGTGTGTGAGAGAGAGAGAGAGAGAGAGAGAGAGAGAGAGAGACAACTGGTGTGGTCTAACCTGAGCGTCCCCATGCCTTAGGTGAGCGGCAAGATATGAGAAGGAGTAAATGTTATGGTAACCTTAGCCAGAGTGGAAATTGAACCCGTGCTGTAGTAGCAGACCATGTGATAACAGAGCCTGGTGTGTGGGGGTTGGGAGAAAGACATGGGAGAAGTTGTCTCGAGCCCTAAACTTGTTGAACTTGATATTGTGTTCAGAAGGCTATAGAGGTGCCAAGCAGAAAATGAAGTGCTATTCTTCCAGCTTGCGTTGACCCACACACCAGGCCTTGATATCACATGGTCTGCTTTTACACACCACCCATCGGTAACCACTAATTGTCCACTTACAACTATTCATTTTCCTAAGCTGTTCATTATCCAATCCATTGTCTGCCCCAGTGTTCTTCTCTCACTTCGGGCTCTATCTCCTCTATTGTTCACTCCTTACCCTGTCCCCTCACCCAATCTTCTGCAAAAAAAACCCAACTTTTTCCCAAGCTACCATCAGTTCTGAGGAAGGGTCTCTGAACTTGAAATGTTAACTTTGATTTCATTCCATAGCTACTGCCAGACCTGCTGAAGCTTTCTAGCAATTTCTGTTTTAGTTTCTGATTTCCAGCATCTGCAGTTCATTTAGTTGAAATGTAAACAAAACCTGTAAACAAAAGTCTTTGTTCTTTGATAGGTTTCAGATTTGAATGATGATAAGAAGCCTTGGCAGGTTGTTGTAGAATGTATAACCAACAGCCATGGTGTATGTATGATGGAAGGAGTGAATGTTCAAAGGTGTAAATGTGGTGTCAGTCAAATAGGTTGTCTTTTCCTGGCTGGTGAGACCTTCTTTAGTGAAACAAGTAATCATGAGAAATAAGAACAAAACAATGTTATTTGACCCTTTTAAACTCACTTCTCCATCCTAAAATATCATGGTGAATCTTCTCCCTCAACTCCACCTTTCTGAACTTTCTCCATATCCCTCACTTTCCTTAGCAACCAAAAATCTATCACCCTCCATCCTGAAAATATTTAATGACTGAGCATCCTATGGTCTCTGTATTCACAATACTTTGATTCAAGACATTTCTCCTATTTTGAGTCCAACAGGACTGATCCCTTATTATGAAACTGTGAACTCATGCTCTAGATTTCTCATCCAGGGAAAACATTTTCTTTAACCTATGAAATTCCTTAAGAATTTTATGTTTCAATTGAACCCCCTTTCATTCTTTTAAATTACAAAGAACATAGATCTTGTCTGCTCAATGTCTCCTAATAGGACAAATTCTCAGGAACTGGTCTGATAACTTTGCACTGCAGTCCCTCTGGGTCAAGTATGTCCTTTCTTAGGCAAGGAGTTCAAAATGGTACTCACCAATGCCCTCTATAATTATGAAAAGACTTCTTTAATGTGTTTATGACAAAAACTAATAAACCTCTTTCTTTCCCAATTACTAGTAGTACCTGCATGTTATATTTCTCTGACAGATGTCCAATATTACTCAGGTTACCCCATAAGCAAGTATCTCCCAGCTTTTCACAATGTAAAAAAAAAATCATTTTTTTCCCTATTGTTTGCTTACTGAAAATGGATGACTTCACATTTCGTCATGTTACTTTCCACATGACAGGCTTTTCCCTACTCACCCAAACTGGCCATAATCTATTGCAGCTCTGTATTCTCCTCATTATTTACTTTGCTAACTTTGTATCAGAGGCAAACGTGGATACATTACTCAGTCCGCGAAAGTAAATCTTTGATGTAAGTTGTAAATAGGATGGTCCAAGAACTGATTTGGGTTGCTGTCTGTCCGTGAACCAATCCTTAGTCTATGATAATTATAGTGCCACTTCACCCCAAACCATTCTATGAGTCCTAATCGTGTGTGAATAGCCTTTTATGGGCACCTCAATGAGTGCATTTAATAATCCAACTACACCACAGCCACTGTGCCTCTCTTACCCAGCTAACTAGTTACATCCTCAAGCTAAACATTTGTCAAACACAGTTACCCTTTCACTAACTCATATTAATGATTTTTTGAAGTATTCTTTTACCAAGTCTCAATATTAAATTCTAATTTTTTACCCATGATTGCTGTTAGACTAACTGGCCTATGATTTCCTGTTTTCCCTCTTCCCCTCTCTCTTAAAAGCCGGGTATGTATGCACACTGCCAAACTTATGGAATTTTTCAAGTGTCTAATGAATTTGGGAAAACCAAACTCAATGCATCCAGTATTTCTGTAACTGCCTCTTTTAAAACATTAGGATATCGGTCATCAGGTCCAGTAGATTTTGTGCCATTTAGTCCTATTAATATCTCCAGTACTAGATTTAAAATAAATGCTTTACATTCCTCATTTTTATTAGACACTCAGTTCCCAATTATTATCAGGAAGATTGTAAAGGGGGAGCAATGTTGAGAAAGAGTAAATATTTATGGGAGTGCAGGGATATGATTACTGTCAAGAGGGAGAATGAGAGGATGAGAAGTGTCGAGGGTGTAGGAGAATGTGTAATGTCAGGATGGTAAGCAACTTGAGGTGGATGCCAAGCAAGCTTCAGGGAATAGTGGGGTAAGCAGTGTTATGTGTTGTGCTCAAGTACAGCAGTGAACAGTCTTGTATGTTGGGTTGCAGCTCATGTAAGCATTGGAGCAAGATGTAAGTTTTTTTGGCTTTTCTGATACATTACCACTGTTATTCACTGTCAGTTCAGATCCTTTGATTCATACCAGGAGAGTCCTGGCATAAATTTGTGTGACTATAAGCCGTTGAACCCAATGGCGATACATTTCCATGTCAGAATGGTGAGTGGCTTGAAGGGGACCTCGAACATGGTGGTGTTCCATATAGCTACCGCCCTTACCCTTCTAAATGATAGTAGTCAGGAATTTGGAAAATATTATTTAAAACAGTCACTCTCACCTTACCTCTTAAATTTCTCTCTTTGTCCATGTTTGAATGAAGGTTATAATGGAGGTCAGGAGCTGAGTGACCCTGGGGGTGTCATTGAATAGGTTATTGCTAAGAAAGTGCTGATTGACAGGATTGGGAGGATGAGTTGGTGACACCTTCCATCACTTTGCTGATGATCAAGAGTAGACTGATGTTCAGTAACTAGCTGGGTTAGATTTGTCCTGCGTTTATCTTCAGGACATACTTGGGCAACTTTCCACACACCGGTGTTGTAGCTGACTAGAACTGGCCTGGTTACTAGCACGCTGTGGAGCACAAATCTTCAGTCTTATTGCCGAAATATTGTCAGGTCAGTAGCATTTACAATATCTCAGGACTCCAGCTGTTTCTTGTTATCACGTTGATTAAAGTGAATTGCATTGGCTGAAGACTGGCATCTGCGATGCCCTTTGAGGGAGGTAGAGATTGGTCATGCACTTAGCACTTCTGGCTGTAGATTATTGCCTAATGTGTTGCATTGATGTGCTGAGCTCTTCCATTATTGAGGATGGGGATACTTGTGATACTTGTCCACTGTCATTCATGAGTAGTCTTGTTTTACAGCTTTACTATGTTGAGACCTAATTTTTGTCTTCCTGGTGCAGCTCCAGGCATGCCTTCCTGCACGTTCCACTGAACAAGGATTGAACCTCTGGCTTAATGGTAATGGTAGAGTGGGGGATATGCCAGGCTATGATGTGCTGGAGTACAATTCTGCTGTTGAAGAATTTAAATTTAGCACCCTTGTTTTGGACTTAACCAAATTGCTGTCAATCTCATGAAAAAAAGATATCACATTATGCCACTCTTGTCTCAAGGCACATTTTCCTCCAGGATTGAATTGGTTCGTCAACGTAACAATTGAGACAAATCTTGCATATCTTCAATGAATTCATCCTCCCAATTATTATTGCAAATTTGGTTTATCCGATCAATATGATGATTAAAGTTTCTCATGATTGCTATACTAGACTTACGATATGCTACTCCAATTTCCTAATTTATACTCTGCCTTGTTAAATGTATATTAGTTGTGCTTTCTTTGTAGGTGCTGCAGTCTTTTGTAATTTTTGCAACACGAACTAACATCAAAGTTAGGAGCACCATAGATTCATACAGTTTTGTTACAGAATGTTAAACTCACCCCGGAGCCTGTCAGCACAGTTCCCAGTATAGCTGTTGCCAGGAGAGGGCAGCAACTCTCTGTATCCCAAAATCCTTGCTGCAGAGGCAAGAGATCCTGGAGAAAATAAAAGTTCATTGAGCATAAAAATGAACAGCGGCCAAATAGCGATAGTCACACATATTTTTCATTTTCTTACCTGAATCTTCTGATTTTACCAATAAAAATACCTAGAAAGATTGTTGTGCTTGAATGTGTAGGGAGACAAACTATATGGAAGAGAAAACAGGTGCATTTTTCATGACACGTTTCTTTACTACCATGTTAGGAAATTACTTCAGTTTCCTTCTTTGTTGTAATAAGGCCCATCATCCATTCAGTCATAGGAATGTCAGCAATAGCAGGAGTAGGAGACTATTTGGCCCTTTGAGCCAGTTATGCTATTTAATGTGATCATGGTTGACCCTCTACCTTAACAGCATTTTCCTGCACTATTCCAAAGCCCTTAATACCCAGAGAGGTATCAACTTTTTTGCCTTGAATATATTTATTGATTGAACCACCATAGCTCTCTAGGCTAAAGGGTTCCTAACATTCATAACCCTGTGTCAAGGAATGTCTGCTCATCTCCATTCTCCATTGCACACACCTTATTCTGAGAATGTCATCCCTACAGGGGAGGCAATGGCATAGTGGTATTATCGTTAGACTATTAATCCAGAAACTCATTTAATATTCTGGGGACCGAGGTTCAAATCCTGTTACAAGAGGTGGTTGGAATTTGAATTCAATAAAGAATCTGAAATGAAGGATCTAGTGATAACCATGAAACCATTGTTGATTGCCAGGAAAAACCCATCTGGTTCACTAGTGTCCTTTAAGGAAGGAAACTACCATCCTTACTTGGTCTGGCCTACATGTGACCCCAGACCCACAGCAATCTGGTTGACTCTGAACTGACCTCTGAGCAAATAAGGATGGGTGATAAATGTTGGCATAGCCAGTGACACCCATAGTCCGTGACTGAATTAAAAACAAATTCCTTGTTCTATTCTCTGTAGCCAGGGAAATATTTTCTTAGCATTTACCATCAAGACACTTATAAATAGACAATAGACAATAGACAATAGGTGCAGGACTGGGCCATTCTGCCCTTCGAGCCTGCACCACCATTCATTATGATCATGGCTGATCATCCTCAATCAGTATCCTGTTCCTGCCTTATCTCCATAACCCTTGATTCCACTATCCTTGAGAGCTCTATCCAATTATTTCTTGAAAGTATCCAGAGACTAGGCCTCCACTGCCTTCTGGGGCAGAGCATTCCACACACCCACCACTCTCTGGGTGAAGAAGTTTCTCCTCATCTCTATCCTAAATGGCCTACCCCTTATTTTTAAACTGTGTCCTCTGGTTCGGGAATCACCCATCAGCGGAAACATGTTTCCTGCCTCCAGAGTGTTCAATCCTTTAATAATCTTATACGTCTCAATCAGATCCCCTCTCAGCCTTCTAAACTCAAGGGTATACAAGCCCAGTCCCTCCAATCTTTCAACATAAGATAGTCCCGCCATTCCGGGAATTGGCTCGTGAACCTAAACTGCACTCCCTCAATAGCCAGAGTGTCTTTCCTCAAATTTGGAGACCAGAACTGCACACAATATTCCAGGTGCGGTCTCACCAGGGCCCTGTACAGCTGCAGAAGAACCTCTTTGCTTCTATACTCAATCCCTCTTGTTATGAAGGCCAGCATGCTATTAGCTTTCTTCACTACCTGCTGTACCTGCATGCTTGCCTTCATTGACTGGTGTACAAGAACACCCAGATCTCCCTGTACTGCCCCTTTACCTACATTGATTCCATTTAGGTAGTAATCTGCCTTCCTGTTAGTGTTAGTTGCAGTAGTCAGAGGGAAATGGGTCTGGGTGGGTTACTCTTCGGAGGGTCGGTGTGAACTGGTTGGACTGAAGGGCCTGTTTCCACGCTGTAGGGAATCTAATCTAGTCCACAATGACCTTGTTCCCAACCTATTAAACTGCATCTGCCATACATCTGTCCACTCACCTAACCTGCCCAGGTCACCCTGTAATCTCCTAACATCCTCCTCACATTTCACCCTGCCACCCAGCTTTGTATCATCAGCAAATTTGCTAATGTTACTATTAATACCATCTTCTATATCATTAATATATATTGTAAAAAGCTGCGGTCCCAGCACTGATCCCTGTGGTACCCCAATGGTTACCGCCTGCCATTCTGAAAGGGAGCCGTTTATCACTATTCTATGTTTCCTGTCAGTCAACCGATTTTCAATTCAAGTCATTACTTTGCCCCCAATACCATGCGCCCTAATTCTGCTCACTAACCTCCTAAGTGGGACTTTATCAAAGGCTTTCTGAAAGTCCAGGTACACTACATCCATTGGATCTCCCTTGTCCATCTTCAGAGTTACATCCTCAAAAAATTCTAGAAGATTAGTCAAGCATGATTTCCCCTTCATAAATCCATGCTGACTCTGACCTAACCTGTTACTGCAATCCAGATGTGTCGTAGTTTCATTCTTTATAATTGACTCTAGCATCTTTCTCACCACTGAGGTCAGACTAACTGGTCTATAATTTCCTGCTTTCTCTCTCGCTCCTTTCTTAAAAAGTGGTACAACAGTAGCCACCCTCCAATCCGCAGGAACTGATGTTGAATCTATCGAACATGTAATGTTAAGTTTAGGGGATAAGTGATGGCCTAATATTCCAGAGGCTCAGCATTATGCTATCAACACATGGATTCATGTGCTGAGAGCAAATGTGGGTTAACAATGAAAGCAAGTGGAATTTAAATTCAGTTAGTAAATCTGAAATTAAGCCTAGTCTCATTAATGTTGACCATGATGTAAAAACCCAACTATTTCACTAATGTTCTTTAGGAAAGGCAATGTTCTATCATTAACTGATCCGGCTGCACAGCAATGTGATGATTCTCAACTGCTGCCTGAAATAGCCATTCCATTGTTTCAAACCATGACAGAATCCTAAAGGGAGTGCTATAATAGAAATGTGGCTCAAAAAGAGGCAATAATGGCAGTTTCTCTAAGACCCCGCATATAGAGTCTTCAGGCAGGATGGAGAGGAGGATAGAAAAAATGTGGGAGCGTAACGTCATTGGTTAAAGAAACAGTTCCAGCTATGAGGAGGGATGATGGACTAAATGAATGATCAAATTAGGCGAAATGAGTTGAGGTCAGAAATAAGAAAGGGAAGTCACACTATTCAGAGTATCTTATAGACCATAAGTAGTGCAAGGAAGATGGAAGAAGGAATGTGCAGGTAGATTTCTGAGTGCAAAACAATAGGGCAAAAATAGTTGGGAACTTCAACCACTCTCCATCAACTGGGATATAAGGCATTGTGAAACGTACAGAGGACACAAATTCTTAAATTACATTCCAGAGAACTTTCTTAGCCAGTACCTAACAAGTCCAATGGGAGGCATACAATTCCATATTTAGTTTAGGAAATTAAGTTGAAAAAGTAGATGAAGTCGCACTAAGTGACCGTTTTGGAGACAGTGACTATATTACGGTTAGCTTTAGCATAATTACGGAAAAGTTGAAAGATAGAACATAATTGAAAATTCTAAATTGGGGGAAGACAAGATTTAAGAAGCTGAAAAGTGATGTGGTGAAGTTGGACGTGATACAGCCACTTGAATGGAAATCCAATTTGAGTCAGTGGAAAGCCGTGGACATCTTGTCCCAGTCTTGAAAAAGGGTAGTATTGCTAAATCTAGAGTACCTGGTTATCCAGAAAAACACAGTTTAAGGGAAAGCTGCAACATACAAAAAATGTACAGGGGTAATTAAAAAGAATATTAAGAAAGCAAATAGAGGAAATTAGAAAATATTGACAAGGTTAAATCAAGGAAAAGCAATTTTTGCATTGTTTAGAACAACATTTTAAGTAAGGTAATGACAGAGTCTATCTAAGAGATGTAATAGATAAATCATGATAATATGAAGAAGATTAATACTTTGCCTCTGTCTTCATAAAGGAGAAGGTATTTAGTTAAAGAAGAGTGTGAAATAGTTAGTACAAGAATGCAAAGCAAGAGGAGGTCTTAGAGAAACTGATATCCCTGAAGGGGAATAAATTACCAGGACTTGCTGGATTGTATCAGGTTGTTAAAAGGAAGCCAAGGAGGAAATAATGGATACTGTGAAGATCCTTTTCCAACTCTCACTAGAAACAGGTGAGGTGTAGAGGATTACAAGTAACTGAACATTGTTCCATTGTTTAAAAAAGGTCGGGGTGAGGCCAAATTATATAGGCTGGTCAGGGGGGAGGGAAATTGCTAGGATCTGTTCTGAGTTACAGAATAAACTGTCACTTTGAAAGGTACAGATTAATCGGGGTAGTCTGGTTTGTGTAGGAAAAGTTACACTAAGTTACATAATTGAACTTTTAGAAGTAACAAGGAGGATTGATGAAGGCAGTGTCATGGCGTGAACAAATAAAATCCCATGGAATACAGGGGAATGGGGCAAGTTGTACCCAAAATTGGTTCAGTGACAAGTAACAAGGGATAATGGTTGAAGGATGGTCTTTATGAATGGGAAAGAGTTTTCAGTGATGTTCTATAGGGCTCAGTGTTGGGTCCCTTTCTATTAGTTATATATATTAACCATTTGGGCCGAAATGTGGGAGACATGATTAGGAAATTTGCAGATGACATACCAATTGGCCAGGTAATGAAGAAGATAGCTGTTAATTTGAGAAAGAGATCCATAATTGTTTGGTTGAGTGGGCAGAACAGTGTCAGATTGAATTCAATCTGAAAAAGTGAGAAATAATGTATATGGGCCAATCAAAGCTAGGGAATGCCCAATAAACGGGAGAAAGTTAGGAGGGTAGAGGGAGTGAAGACCCTTGGAGTGCATATTTACAGGTTGTTGAAGGTAACTGAACAGGTGGATAATATGATCAAGGGACCATGTGAAATGTTTTCCTTTGTTGAACAAGGTGTACATTACAAAAGCAGGAACGTATTGTAGAATTGTACAAACATAGGTCAGACCAAGGCTGTAACTCTGTGTACAGCTCGGGTCACCACATTACAGGTCTGACATCATTGTGTTGGAGACAATACAGAGGACATTTACAAGGCTGTTCCCAGGCTTGAAGGTGGAACAAAGATTGGATAGGCTGGGGCTGCCAAGTTTAGAATGGAGGAGGCTGAGGTGATGACTTAACTAAAGTATACAGTACAAGAGTATGAGGAACATAAATAGAGTAGACAAGATTTGGCTCCCCTTAGTGGGAAGGCCTGTTAACAGGGGACACAATTTTAAGCTGATCCATATTAGGATTGAAGGGCATAAGGAAACCCCAGAGGGTGGTGGATGTCTAGAATTTGCATTTTGGTGAGAGAGGCACAAAATCTCAACTCGTTTAGGTGATACCTGGATCTCTACCTGAAGCACTGTCGCCCGCAATGCTACACAGCAGGTGCTTGAAGATGGGATGAGGATGGGTGCTTTTCAGCTGATTCAGACACGCAATCAGCTGAATGGCTTCTTTTTGTGTTGCAACGATCCAATGCTAGATCACCCAGCATCAAGTCAGACAGTGGAAATTGTCTGAAATTATGAGGAATGATGAGAATAAATTAACAGAGGGAGAGGCAAAAGAGGCAGTAGAGGGATTAGCAGCTTTAAAAGTGGATAGATCTACAGGCCCATAAGAAATGTATCCCAGAAGGTTAATGGAGGCACAGAGGAGATACCAGGGGCGTGGCATTAACTTTGAAAATCTTCTCTCGTCACAAGTGAGGGATCAGAGGACTGGAGGACAACTAATGTTATCACATTGTTCAAGTCAGAGAGATAAAAATTACAGGCCAGATAGTCTAACCTTAATTGTGGGAAAGTTATGAGTAAGAATCGGAGAGATAGAATATATCTGCACTTGGAGAGATAGAGATTAATCAGGGATATCCCTGACTTGTTAAAGGAAAGTCGTGTTTCACAAGTTCAATCAATTTTTTGAGAAGGTAACTAGGAGTGTTTATGCAGGTCGATGTGGTCTATATGGTTTGCTTCTGTGTTGTGAACATCTATGTGACTTGATTAATGTGTTTTAGATCCTGAATGGTCTTGCCAAAGTAGATGTGGAAAAGATGTTTCCTCTTGTTGGCCAATCCAGAACCTGGGGATTTAAGATTAAGATTCACACTTTTAGAACAGTGATGAGAAACCTGTCTTTCAGAGGCTTGTGTGACTTTGAAATGCTGCCGAAGAAAAAAATGGAGGTCATTGTTAGGAATCCAATGTTATCTGTGGCTGATGGGAATGTGAAATTTGAAATGCAAATCAAGTTAGGCTAGAACAAAAAAACTTCAAAACTAGTGCCACCTGACAGTTACAAACTCAGCACTACCCACACAGATTCTACACCTTCTGACTCAATATCACTTCTTGCTATTGATTTAATTTTATTTCTTAATAACAAATCAACCTTGCCACCTCGGTCCATCTGTCTGTCCTTTGATAGGGCATGTATCCTTGGATACAACTGAGCACTGAGGTTGTCACAAGGAAGAAGGAAGATAACTAAAGGAATATTTTCAGAGCTAACGCAGACAGACTAACAGAAATACAATAGAAAGATGGCTTTTGAGGCCAGGATAAGAATGAGAGAACCACAATTTTAACTGTAGTTTAAATAGGAAGAATTTATTAAGGATTTATTTAAGGAGTCATGAAAAAGGACAGGCATTGTGCATTAGGCCATGAAAGGTGGGAAATTGTCCATTTTGCCCACATTTAAAACAAGAGCAAATATACAAACAAAGGAACAGAAGTAGGTCACTTAATTCTTTGAAGCTGCTCCACATTTGATTTGATTGTAACCTCAAATCTGCATTCCAGCCTTTTTCCAGTCACCCCCTTGTTTATCAAGTACCTGTCTACCTCTGTCTTAAAAATATTCAAGGACTCGTCTTCTAACACCTACTCAAGAAGAATTTCAAAACTTCACAATCCTCGAAGAGAAAGATAAATCACAGAATCTGCTCTAAATGGATGACTCCTGATTTTTTTAACCAGTCAGATTTAATTCTAGAGTCTCCCATAAGAGAAAACATTCTCTCCACATCCACCTTGTCAGAACCACTCTTTGTTTCAGTCAAGTCATGTCTTCTCCATACAACACATACAAGCCCAATCTGTTGAACATTTCCTCATAAGACAACTTATTCATTTTAGGTATTAGACTGATAAATCTACTCTGACCTGCTTCCAATGCAGTTACATACTTTCTTAAATCAGGTGAAAGATACTTTGCACAATACTCCGCATATTGTCTCACCACTGCTTTGTATTACTGAAGAAAAATGACTTATTTTGCATTTAATTCCCCTTACAATAAATTTTCCATCAGTCTACTCTCAATCATCAGGAAACTGATGAAAGTTGACATCAACAGTGCTATCAAGCAGCACTAGCTCAGAAACAAGCTGCTCAGTGATGCCCAGATTCCACCAGAGCGACTCAACTCCTGACCTCATTATTGTCTTGGTTCAAACATGGACAAAACAGCTGAATTCCAGAGGTCAGTGACAGTGACAGTGACAGCCCTTGCTATTTGGCCAGGTGTGGCATTAAGGAGCCCCAGCAAAACTGGAATCAATGGGTATGAGGGACACACTCTCCACTGATTGGTCCTACCTGTCACATAGGAAGATGTTCTTATATGTTGGAGGTCAGTCATCTCAGCTCCAGGACATCTCTGCAGGAGTTCCTCAGGATGGTGTCCTAGGTGCAATCATCTTCAGCTGTTTCATCAATGACCCTCCCTCCATCATAAGATCAGAAGTGGGGATGTTAGCCGATGATTGCACAATGTTAAGCACCATTCACGACTCCTCAGATACTGAAGCAGTCTATATCCAAATGCAACAAAACCTGGACAATATCCAGCTTGGGCTGACATTGGTAAATCACATTTGCACCACACAAATGCCTGGCGATGACCATCACCAACAGGGGACAATCTAACCACTGCCCCTTGACAATCAATGGTGTTACCATCACTGAATCCCCCACTATCAACATCCTGGAGGTTATCTTTGACCAGAAACTCAACTGGACTCAACACAAAACAAGCACAGTGGCACAGTGGTTAGCACTGCTGCCTCACACCGCCAGAAACCTGGGTTCAATTCCCACCTCAGGCGACTCTCTGTGTGGAGTTTGCACATTCTTCCCGTGTCTGCGTGGGTTTCCTCCGGGTGCTCCGGTTTCCTCCCACAATCCAAAAATGTGCAGGTTAGGTGAATTGGCCATTCTAAATTGCCTGTAGTGTTAGGAGAATGGGTCTGGCTGGGTTGCGGGTCGGTGTGGACTTGTTGGGTGAAGGGCCTGTTTCTACACTGTAAGTAATCTAATAATTAATCTAATCTAATAACAAAATCACAGTGGCTACACGAGCAGGTCAGAGGCTAGGAATACTGCAATAAGTAACTCACATCCTGACTCCCCAGAGCCTGCCCATCAGCTACAAGGCACAAGTCAGGAGTGTGATGGGATACTCCCCACTTGCCTGGATGGGTGCAGCTCCAACAACACTCAAGAAGCTTGACACTATCCTGGATAAAGCAGTCCTTTTCATTGGCACCACATCCACAGGCATCCACACATTCCACCACTGACACTGCTACTACTATCTACAAGATGCACTGCAGAAATTCACAAAAGATCCTTATACAGCACCTTCCAAACCAAAAACCACTTCCATCAAGAAGGACAAGGGCAGCAGATAATGGGAACACCACCACCTGCAAGTTTCTCTCCAAACACTCACTATCCTGACTTGGAAATATATTACCGTTCTTTAACGGTCGTTAGGTCAAAATCCTTGAATTCCCTCCCTAAGGGGAATTTTGGGCCACCTTACAGAACCTGGACTGCAGCGGTTCAAAAAGGTAGCGTACCACCGTCTTCTGAAGAACAGCTAGGAATGGACAATAAAAAGTGATGGCCAGCTAGCGATGTCTACATCCCACAAGTGAATAAAAAATATTTTAACATTCTATTAGCCTTCCTAATTACTTGCTGCACCTGCATACTAACCTGCTGTGATTCATGCACGAGGATAGCCAGATCCCTCTGCATCTCAGAGCTCTGAAACCTCCCACCATTTATACAATCTGCTTCTTCTTTCTTCTTCCTGCCAAAATGGACTATCACACATTTTCCCATAATATACTCTATATAACACATCTTTGCCCACTTAACGTATTTATGTCTTTTTGCAACTTCCTTGTATTCCCTCAGCAATTTATTTGCCCACCTATCCGATCATCAACAAATTTAGCAATCATATTGTCCATCCACTTATCAGAGTCACTTATATAAACAGTTGATGCCCCAGCACCAATTCCTGTGGCATACCAGTTATTACATACTGCCAACCTGGAAAAATCAATTTATGCCCACTCTCCACTTTAAATTAGCCATCCTAATCTTCTATATATTCCAGTGTGCATTGCAAAACTCCATTTTGCCTGCAAAACGGGAGAAACATCTAATTCGACCACAAAAATGTGAAAGATTTTGCAGGTAGATTTCCAGTTGTGCAACATCACTAATCAATAGAATTTAAAACTTCAAAAGGAGGAGAAATAAACATTGATTTATTGAGCAGTATAAACATTTAGGAGTATAAAACAGCATTGTTATTTACAGAAGTAAGAGTCTTCAAAGGAAAGAGAAAGGGGAAGAAAAGAAATAATAAAAATATGTAATATTTAAAAACTTTAAAATAAGAATTAAAAATCACATTAAAGAAGTCATGGTAATCAAAATAGTATCACCTTAAAAATTAAATATCAGAGTTGGGCCAAATATGATTGGATAACTTGGAGAAAACAGTTCTTCAATGACCGAATTCCTTCACACTTAAATAATATATTGCAAACTGAACAAATAAACACAATATAGTATTCAAAAGGACTGCTGATGACTTTGAAAATATCCAAAATGTGAAAAAGGCACAGATATTTTTTGAAGTTCCACAACATGTTGATAATTACATTTATCTGACAATCAGAAAGTTCTTGAAGCAGCAAAATTTAACAGAAAAGTTTAGCTTCCAGGCAAATATGTGGATGATTTAAATATCTTAACCACAGATTAGTTGAATACTGTGATAGTAGAGTACTGAAATCCAATGTATAAGAGACATAACTGTTATTGAAAGAGTGATGATTCTTTGGCAGAGTTATTTTAAGAGAAGATTTGACTTCAATGTCAGCTGTTCAGATCATTCTAGGATCAGAAACTGGGAAGAGATACAGACAAATCCTGAGAGGAGAAGGTTAACCTTATCACAAGAGAGAGTAACAAAACTAATTAACTTTACAAAGATATAAAAATTCTAAACTCAAACCAAAGCTGAGAGTAGGCCACAAATCAGATACTAAGAGACAGTGTCAGCTTTGTGGAGAGAAAAAAAAACTGCACACGCACAATCAGTGTGAAACCATGACAAACAACACAAATTTGTAAAGATAAAAGCAAATTACTGCGGATGCTGGAATCTGAAACCAAAAGAGAAAATGCTGGAAAATCTCAGCAGATCTGGCAGCATCTATAAGGAGAGAAAAGAACTGACGTTTCAAGTCTAACTGACCCTTTGTCAGAGCTTTGACAAAGGGTCAGTTAGACTCGAAATGTCAACTCTTTTCTCTCCTTACAGATGCTGCCAGACTTGCTGAGATTTCCCACAAATTTGTAAAGCTATAGGTCCCTTCAGAGGAGTTGCAAAGGTAGGACACAGTTGACCGCAAGATATGAGCACAGAACTGCACCAGTGTAGCCACTAATGCTCAGCAACAATGGCAGGGCAACATAGCAATAGGGAGCCCAGAGCTTACTTCAGGGATCCCTTCCACTCAAGGAGACCAGGCATTCCCAGTTGGCACCAGACAGAGGAAGTCTCCTCTCAGAAAACCCCAGCTGTGATTGGACTTTCTACCTACACTTTCTCTTCCACCCATAGCTCTGTGGGAGATCAAGCCATACATGGCAAACTAAGTATATCTTCACCCTCTGGACGAAACTGACCACAAAGTTGCCTGACCAAACATTCAAGGTCAATTGAAGGGCAGGCTCCCTGCAGCCTTGCTACATAACCTGTACTGCACTGAGATGAAGTGGGAAAGGAAAAAAGAACAACTTCTGAGGGCACATTGGTGGCATTGGCAATATATCATGGTAAACATGTTATCACATTTGTAAATGTGTTCACTTTTCATCATTGTCTGTGTGTGCAAGTCTATGTGTAGACTCAAATACAACATTGAGGGCACAGATCTAACCCAACCTTAGCACTGCAGAATGTCCTATGGTACAAGATGTGAAGTGAGCAGCTCCCAGAACAATATGCAAGCTATGGGTAAATTGCAGGTTGACTGTTGCTTTGGTAACTTTGCTTCATCTTTCCAGATAGTCAAACATTACTATAGTATGATAATCACCAGTTGGATTCATTCATTATCTTGCATGTTATGCTCAGGAGTGTTTGGGGCAAGGATGTAGACTGCACACAGTAGGTGCATGCCTAAGATTCACAAAGTAAAGCACTCATGGATGTGTTTCAGCATCAGCATCGGAGTGGCTGTATAATGCTGCTGCCCTTTGAAAGGCTTGCCGTCCCTCAAACCCACTACCTAACAGACTTAAACACTTACCCATCACTCTGGGCATGATTGCTGCCATTCCTATTGTGCACTTGCTATTGACAACTCGACAGAAGGCAGCAGCGATTGCTTCTCCAATGTTGAGTCTCAGGCTCTGTCTCTATGCTTAGTAAATCCCAAACACAAACATCCCCTTCCTGGTATCCCTTTGCATCAACCCCATAGACCTTGCACTTCCCCAAGTTCCCACCCAATCTAGCTATTTAAGTCTCCATCTGCTCACATTGCCCTCCCGGCCACAGGCACATTAAGTAAACATGCTAGATCTGGTCATGTACTTTCCCCTACAGGAGTCAGGGTGCTGCTTACCACTGACAGCCTCTCCTCCCATGTAATCCTTTCCCTCCCAGGGTCTCTCATTTTCCCCATCCCTTCTATACTGAGTCATCCCTTTCAGTATCATAATTCCTTCTGCATCCTAGCAATCTGATTCCAAACCCGACAACTAAGTTCCCCAATCCCCTGATAGCCCTGTCTGACTTTTAATGGATAAATCCTTAAGTCACCTTGGCCAGTCACTTTGAGGGATTTAGCTGGCTGGTCCTGAATGATGAATGACCAGACGCCTGCCCCTGACTGGCTTCCTGAGGATGCCCAGATTGCCTCCACTGAACCCACAGGGGTAATCATGGCCCATTCAAGGACTGTAGCAGTACAGACACCTTGACCATGACTACCCAGTGTGGTTAAATGGCCATACCCAACTCCCTCAATTGATATTGGAGACTGCCTTGACTTATTCTACCAGTGCGCCCTGACTGAAAGGTGTTTATCTTAACTTCACCGACGACACAAACAAACAATCAGAAAGAACTTGCCACAGAACATGCACTTATATACACCTCACGGACATTAACCTGTGTTCTTTCTCAAAATGTGACAGTTGAAAACCTATGGGAAGGCCCTAGCACCACAAGTGGGGCATTCTTAAAACAGAATTTTGAATTAGCACCACTAACTCTGGAAAATGACACTGCAACCAACCATAACTGATCCGGGAATGGCCTCATTGTCACAAGCTTGCGTGAAAAGTGTCAAATATGGTTCTGTAGTCAAAATTAAGCTGTAGAGAAGTATTTTTTTCCAAATGTAATGGCTATTTGATCAAAGCATTCAAGATAACCATCTGCGGAACTTGTGCATCTGAGGGTGGAGAAGGTAATTTGGATATATCTGTACATTTTAAACATTGTTAATAATCTTGACCACTTTGCTAATGTATTTTTAATAAACTGATTCTTTATTTGTTCATGTAAAGAATCCGTCTAACTTGTTTCTGATATTGAATTATATTCAGTCTAAAATATAACTTGATCACTTTCCTATTAAATTCAAAGTTGATTCTGGTCAATGGAGGATCGTGACAATGAAAGGAATCAGTCAAGCTTTCCTAACCGAGTGTTTGCTTTAATCTTCTATCCTTTTGTTTGTAAACTCAAATAACCCATATACATTTTGTTTATGCCTTCCTGCTCTTCAACATTGTTCAAACTTATAGTCTTTGGACTTATGTATGTTATCCTCTCTTAATTAATATTTACTGAACCCATGCATTAAATGAACACCCAAATGGAATTTCTGTTTTTGTTCAGAGGTATTTGCAAAGAAATAAATCTTTATATAATACTGTTAGATACTGCAGTCAATTATTATTGATTTTTAGTCAATTGGAGCAGCTAATTGGCACATTAGCAAGACTTACAAGCAGGAATGAGGAAATTGATCAGTTCATCTGTTCCTGTTGTCAATGATTGAGGGACAAATGTTTGTTCAGTATACCGAGAGAAAGCCACTGATCTCTCTGTTCAAGCTGGGCTGTCACGTTTAAACATGAATCTGATCTCTCAAATCCCTTTATTCTTCAGGATTTATTTTTAATTAGAATTTAGCTACTGTTGTTGTTATTTTTAAAACATACATCATGTCATCCAGAAATTCAGTTTATCATATGTCTTACAGGAGAATTTTGAATGAGTGCCATTATCTCCAGCAAAAGTTTCTGCGACCAGCCATGACAGCTCCAGGAGTGACCTCACTGTCA
Organism: Chiloscyllium plagiosum; assembly: GCF_004010195.1. Classification (NCBI taxonomy): domain Eukaryota; kingdom Metazoa; phylum Chordata; class Chondrichthyes; order Orectolobiformes; family Hemiscylliidae; genus Chiloscyllium; species Chiloscyllium plagiosum. The sequence continues at coordinate 53,090,487 of NC_057725.1, read as the reverse complement.
CTAGCTTGTATGGAAAGTGTCAAATGCTGGTTCTGCAATCATAATTAATCTGGGGAGAGATATCCTTTTCAAATGTAATGGCCATTTGAACTGTTGTATTGTTCAGTACTTCAGGTTCATAAAAGACAAATTACTTGATATTGGCTTTTGACTTATTGTGTGAACATGTATTTTCTAACTATATTTTTGTTTGATAACTAAAAAAGGACTGATTTGATGAGCTGATTTCAATGTATTTTAATCACACATTGGTTGATTCCTATATCAAACGTATTGAAATTGAATAAAATATTTGTGGTAAATTTTCAGATATGTCAGATACTCAGTAGTGATTCTGAGCTCAGATATGACCTCTGACTTACCTTAACAAAAAATTAAAATGTTAATGTTCCCTTTCCCCTATGGCTGATTTGCTGAAATTTTATTGTGTCATTTAGAATGAGGGTGGAGCTCATGAAAATGTGGTCAAGATGCATCAGATTGGAAGTCTGATATTGTGTCATAATGTATGAATTTTGGAAGGCAGACTTATCATAGTGATGGGGGAATGACGTGAATGAAGTATTTAAGACAGTACTTAACTTGAACTTTATGGTGCTGTTACAATTTGAAGAGAGGTGCTTCTGTTTAGAGGAGATAACAAAATGGTGAAATTTCAGTGCTGTCTCTGTTAGTCAGACAAATGGAGAGGCAACATGCAATGCAAGAGAGGGTGGGAACAAATCATAATCAGATAATGGGAGAAAAGAAATAAAAGTGGCAGCGGCAAGAGGTATTGTGGCGATGGCAAGAGCAAGAGAGGGTATGTTCTATAAGTAATGTGGTGTGGCAACGGCACTTGCTCCCATGGGACTTGTCAGGAAAGACTGTTCAGGCCATGTGTTGAAATGTGCACACAGAAGGAGAGAACCTACCTAACCTATTACTGATCCAGCCAACATTCATGATCATCCCAACCTAACGGAGTTAAAAATCACATAACACCAGGTTATAGTCCATTAGGTTTATTTGGAAGCACTAGCTTTCAGAGCACTGCTCTTTCGTCAAGTGTTTGCGAAGCACGACCGTAAGACACAGAATTTATAGCAAAAGATAACAGTGTCATGCAAGTAAAATGATATATTTAACAAACCTAGATTGTTGTTAAGTCTTTCATCTTTTAGTATGGGTTACAGGTTTTGGTTCATTAATATGTAAATCCCAGAATTTATTTTAAGTGACATTCTGAGATAACTTAAGGTTTTATAAAACCGAGGTGACATCTCAGCTCAGACAAAAGTGTGAGGTCAGAGTCTGTCTGTATCTCAGTCTTGAGTCAGACTGGTTCTATTTCCAAAGTGGAATTTACAAAATATTACATGGATTTACTGTCTGCATTGACTGCCTGCAGATTGTGCATTTTTTGAGCAATGGGCATACCTGTAGAAGGAGCAGGGCTCCAAAAGGTAGTGCTTCCAAATAAACCTGTTGGACTATAATCTGGTGTTGTGTGAATTTTAACATTGTTCACCCGAGTCCAACACTGGCTTCTCCACATCATCCTATCAGAGGAAGAGAAGAAGCACAGAGTGCAGGATATCTTGGTACCAGTAGAGTCATAGCAAGAATGAGAGGTGCAACAAAGGCATCAACAGAGTGGAGCTGGCTCAGAGGAATGCACCAACAGTCTCCTAGATGGCCTGTAAGCCCTTAGCACCTATCATTAGCTGAGACTTCTTAGAAATATCTGAGTACCAATGCAGAAGGAGTTTCTCCAGGAAGACTATCGCTGATCTGTGCCATGCTTCAGCAGTTGGCGCCATGTCAGATGAGATGCCATGTTCTATGCCATTCTCATTCAATGTCTTACCTGTTTCAGTGCAAGATTGAACAGAGTACGAAAATTAGAGAGACCTAGGGCATACAGAAGGCCTTCACTCCAGGGTTTAGTGGACATCTAACATCTAAACTCTTGGAAATCACTATGATTCCCAAATTCTATGTCTCATACTCTTTACATGGGATTGACTGGTGACATGCGGCTCTCATAATTGATCGAAAAGGCAACTAATATCATATGCAAGAGTACTGAGGACCATCGACATGCTAAAATTGACTCAGACAGACAAGAGCCTTTTTCACAGCCATTGTTGAACTTTCCCAAGTTCAAGGTATCATTCACTACAAATGGTGTCCATTAAGGGTCTCATTGACCAATCAGTGGTTTCCATCAACAGGAACAGCTCCTATTCCATCAATGTAAAACAGGTCTGTGATCAATGAAATGGATCCTTTAGACGTGTACACATGTCCCAGAATACAATGCAGCATATTTACGCAGGTAACTCCAGGCTGCAGAGCTCTTGTGGCTCCCTGTATGCCTTCAAGGAGAGTATCTTAGGGACAAGGGCACCATTTGAAGACATGATTGGTCACGCCTCTGGAGATCTAAGTACTATAGCAAAGAGGAAGTCATAGCACCTACCCTGAACCTCCATCAAGCATGCCGCTTGGCCGCTGAAAGTTAGGTTCAGGTTTGTAGATTAATGGAAACTTCAGAAAGCCCCTCACCTCACAGATCATGAAAATCTACGGTAAGAAGAAAGAGTGTGAATGCTACATTCAGGTCAGCACTGAATGCTACATCTCATCTAATGAGCATTTGGATGAAGCTGCTGCCCCAGCCCCTGCGTTTGGCATTCTGTCACCTTGTGCTGAAGTCTGCAGCATTCAGTATCAAAACTGAGTGACTGAGCAGACACACTCCACTCTGAAATTAAAAGGGAGCAAGGTTGAAGATTGGGCATAAGTCGTAATAAAGCATCAGAAAGAATGACCAACAGCAATGTTGCTAATATTTCTTTAAATGGTACTAGAAAGTTTAAACTCCCATCAAAGTGCCCCCAGGTGCTCTCCTTAACTTGTTCCTGTGAAGTCCGTCAATGCTACACCTGCACGTACAGCAGAGGTGGGGCCAGGTTCATTGTGCTGCACTGTTGACTCGAATGACCTTGGTGGCCCTTGTCTAGATGCCTGAGCTATTCAGGCTTCCAGTATGTTGAGGGTCTTGTGTGTAGGTTTCCCCTGTCATTGGGGCTATTAGTGGAACTGGGGTCACTGAGGAAACTGCAGAGCTTCTAGCCATAATCAGAGCTCAGATTCAGGAGATACCTGCTTCGCTATCCACCCAACCCCCCCTCACTTCCCTGCACATGCGTGAAAAGGTAAATCTGCAACAGAGACTTCCATTGATATCTCTCTACAAGAAGAAAGTCAGTCTCTTCTTCCCATCCCTTGGACCTCCTTATATTGCTCTTGCAGCCTGAAAAAGAGAACCTGCAGGAAAACATCATGAAACTGTAGGGCCACCAAATATCTTCCCTCTGCAAACATTGCAGCAAAGGAGGAGCCACTGTAGGTGTGGCAATCATCTTGAAAAAGGTATGCATGTAGGACTGGTAGCCCTTATGTAGAGAGGAACATTGTCATTCAGTCAGTTACTGATATTACTGCTACCTCGTTTGCCTTGTCTGTAATGGATGAGTCCCAAGCCACCACATTTTGAGACATTCAAGAGAGCAATTGAATGATTCTTTGGACAGAAATACAGACCGCTGTATCGGCAGAATCGTTTTCCACAGTTTCAGTTACCCACGGTTTACCACAGCCCAAGCATATTGTAGGAACATTCCAGAACCAGGGACCAGCCGAGAAGGTAAATTTCCCGTTTAAATGAATCAGTTCACTCTTATCCACGGTTTCGGGCTTTCGTGGTAGGTCGTGGAACATATCCTGCGCCCCGCCCACCCCCACCCCCGTGTACAGGGGGACTACTGTAGTGTACACAGATCTGCAGGAGATGAGCATTCGGTAAGTTTTGAGGAGCCAGTGAATAACGCCTGTACTGTAATAATTCTCTGAATCTGTGTTGAATGGTCATCCAATGTGTAATCATGTTCAGCCAACTGCATGTCACTTCAGCAGAAGTGGTATCTACTTCTATTGACACAACCAAGACCTTAGTTTTTTGTTTCATTGTAACTAATTTCCCCACCTTCCTTGTTGCTTCAACGTAGTCTGGCTTAGAATCAACTCCATGTTTTATTCCAGCTCTGTTACAAATTTTCTATTCTCAAATTAACATGTTCGATTGGGGGTTATTAGATTAGATTAGATTACAGTGTGGAAACAGGCCCTTCGGCCCAACAAGTCCACACCGACCCGCCGAAGCGTAACCCACCCATTCCCCTACATTTACCCCTTACCTAACACTACGGGCAATTTAGCATGGCCAATTCGCCTGACCTGCACATCTTTGGACTGTGGGAGGAAACCCACGCAGACACGGGGAGAATGTGCAAACTCCACGCAGTCAGTCGCCTGAGGCGGGAATTGAACCTGGGTCTCTGGCGCTGTGAGGCAGCAGTGCTAACCACTGTGCCACCGCTCAACAGAAAGGTTTAACTCATTAGAAGGTTTCACTGGATTTAACACAAATATTTTAAGTTTATATTTAAACCTTCCAGGACAGGGGTTAGCAACCTTAATAAAAACAACCATTTATTTAAACTCAGCCAAAAATCACAATGTCTTGAGAGTCACAAAGCTATTAATCCATTGTCAGTAGTAATGAAAAACAGTGACACATTTTAACAACTGAAAGCTTTTGCATAAGAGTTGTTCAGTGAATTATACTTTCTCACAAGTACAATTATAGTTTACCAAAAATCAAAATTAGCCACCAATAATTAATATCATCTATTAAAAGACATGAAGGTAGTTATTATACTGTTGCAAGATTGCACCATTTCTTTTGTAAGTTTGAGCAATAAATCAAGTAGACAATAGCAAACACAAACAAAAGCAGACGATGGTGGATTCACTCAGCAATCATCCAGTGTTGGAGAGATTGACCAGCATCAAATGTTGGGTACATGGGAGAAAGGGCGATTTCCCTACTGAGCATCTTGAATTAGTAGCTAAGATGAAAACTGTTTCTGAGAAATTAGTGGTAGTGAATTTGAAACAGATCAGATGAATTAATATGCAATCCAAATATGTTTGAAAAAGAATGGAAATTTAAAAATCTTCATGACTATTTTTAAACCTGTTAATAGAGTTGTGATACCAGAGTGTGACACTAATTATGTTCTGAATGGTGAGGTGATGAAATGAAGGCAGATGAATGAGAGAGGAACTCTTCTCAATGAAATTGTAGAATAATGGATACAGAAGACTATAAGATCTGGAAACAGAGTTAGGGCTGATACAAGCAATGTTTCAAAATCAAAAACGGAAATTGCTGGAAACTCTCAGCAGGTCTGGAAGTATCTGTGGAGAGAAAGTGGAGATAACTTTTCAGGTCCAGTGAGTCTTTTTTTCAGAACTGGTGGAAGTTAGGGAAAGATTGGTATTTATACAAAAAATGGGGTGGGAGAGTAAACAATTTCTGAGACAAACAAGTTTCTGATTTCCAGTATCCACAGCTCTTTTGTTTTTTTTGTTTAGTACTATTTAAAAACTTCCATGAGTGCTGATTGTTGCCAATAAATTAGAAGAAGGTTTGTGCCTGTTGTGATATGAGGTATGTGAATTATTTATAATGATCTGATTAATTTTAGTGTTATATTTTGAACTAGAGACATGTGGGTTTTGATTTATATTTACAAGGGGATTTCATAGTTAACTTGTCAGCCATGATTTTAAACCAGTGAAAGAGAGACCTGGTCCTATAATGATATTGGGAATTTGTTTGCACGCAGAGAGTTATACCATTGAAAGAGAGTAAATATTGAAAAGAATTGTGGTTTAAACGAATCAGGAATTGATTTTGCTTAGGGGAAAGATGCATAGATTGGAAAGCTCTAAGCTTCAATGTACAGAAGACGGAGCTGAGGTTGGGCGTTTCTCCTAGAGAAAGGAATCAGTTCAGAACAACAAGGTTACCTCAGGGTAAGGGTTTTAGTTTGAACAATCTAGCTTAACAGAGTATGGTTGGAAACCTGAAGGAGTTATTTGAAGCTAAAAAAGTTTAAGCTCAGTTGTATGACTAATCAAGAAAAGCTTATCAAGCTCGCAAGACTGGGAACTGAAAGAAAGTTAAGTCAGACCTATGGATGTGATAGAAAATGGAACTCTCTGATAGTTGGATACTGTACATTGATAGTGTTGGAAAATATGTGATTTTGTTTAACCATGTGTTTTAAGATCTTTCAAACTGTGTTATATGTAAATAGTTTGGTGTACTTTATTTTCTATTGTATAATTGTTGTTTCATTGTTAAAACTACATCTCCAGCATTATGTGCTTGTGTTTCAGTGTTGGACCATGTTAAATTAAAAACCATGATTTATCAAACCAGATTTCAGTCTGGGATTTCTTTTGTCCAGTAATAACATTAGCTGGGATCAAAAACAGACAAGACAATCTGAACCAAGTGACAAGTGTGCTTCTGAGGTTCTATTAAAACTAAGGAAGGATGAATAAATGAGAAGGATACAGATAATTTACAATGCTACTTGAACAGCACCTTCCTAACCTGTAACCTCCACCATTTGGAAGGACAAGGACAGCACCTGCAGTGGAACACCACCACCAAAATGTTTCCCTCCAAATTACTTACCAACTCCATTTTAAAATATATTACTGTAGCTTTACTGTTACTGGGTAAAAATCCTGGAACTACCTTCCTAATGGCACTTTGAGTATCCCTACATTCCAAGCAGCAATTTAAGATAGTAGCTCACGAACACCTTTTTCAGGCCAATTAGATGATAAATACTGGCCTATCCAGCAATACCTACACCTCACAAACAAATGAATATAAATTTTCTATAGACAAGCTATAGACAAATTCTTTTAAAGTCATGTTTTAAGATTCTTCACTGCTGCCAACCATTGGAACCATTTTAATGAGAAAATTAGCAAAGAAACATAGTATACTCTTCAGTTAGAAAGTACAGTTGCACAGCAACATGGGCTGTGATGAATACTGACATATGGTTGGAATGATGTTACCTTGTATTGCCTTCAATGGAAGTGTAAACTCAGGAAAGATATATACTATGATGTTGAATTGATTTCATTGGTTTTACACTTACACACAATTAAAATTGCTCCAAAGTTTCAAGGTTGATATTAAATATATTACCGATTTCTCATCATAACCAGGTAGCTTGCATTCTATTACTTAGTCATAGCCATTGACATAGTAATAGATTCATAGAAGAAGCTCTTCAGCTCATCGTATCTGCACCAACAAAATAAAACCATCACCAATCTACACTCTTCCCTCATTCCCATACTATGCCCATAATGTTGAATGTTGTAGCATTTCTATTGTTCACCAGGTACTTTTTAAAGGTTGTGAGTTTTCTGCCTGAGCTAGCCTTCTAACCAGTGCATTTCAGATTCCCACCATCCTCTGGGTGAAAAAGATCTTCTTCAAATCCCTTCTAAACCTTCTGTCCTTCACCTTAAAATTATGCCTTCTTGTTATTGATCCTTCAACTAAGGGGAAAACTGCTTCCCACTGACCTTGTCCTTGCCCCTCACAATCTTATATGCCTCCAACAGGTCACCCCTAGCCCTTTCTGCTCTAAAAACCAAACCCAAGCCTGTCCAGCTTCTCCTCATAGCTGAAATGGTCCATCCCAGGTAATTTCCTGGTGAATCTCCCCTGCATCTCCTCCATTGCAATCAAATCCTTCCCATTCATACAGTGAGTAGAGCTGCACACAGTACTCCATTCGTGGCCTAACCAAAGTTTTGATACAGCTCCAACATGACCTCTATGCTCTTAAAATCTATGCCATGACTCATAAAGGCAAGCATCCCATATGCCTTCTTAACCATTCTGTCCTGCCCCCTAAAAAATGACAAAACCTTACCCTGGTGGTTTGTGGTTTTATGTAAAGCCTTTATTTAGCTACTGGATTGTGGTTCTCTGGGAATGATCAATGCTTTTTGAATATTGCAAAAGCAATTAAGTATTAGCTAAATACTTCCCATGGCAGCTACTCTATGTATATGCAGCTGGATTATTCTGCAATCCCACTTTTACCACACTGTCACTATTAACAATGGAGCTTGAAATGATGCTGTACTAAACTCACAACAAATTCCAACCCATATTTTCTTCTAAAAAAAAGCTGTTCAATTATTTATTTGGGAACAAATAGATATACTTTCATTCAAGTGTTCTGCTGCTCAGTGTTGCTTCAAGTTCATTGTTTGTTCTGAAAAAGGAAGTATCAAATGAAAAGCATTGCTAAAATAATTAGCACAGCCATGATTTTATGAGAAAAGCATTAAATGTATTGCAGCATTGTGTAGCATTTCCAGAGTTCAGTCTTTGTTCTTAATTTGAAGAAGAAGCTAAAAGATGCTTTGCATCAATGAAGTGTTACAGTGCAGAACAAGGTCATTCAGACCAATGTCTGCGTACCAGCTGTCTGAACATTTTAACTCAGTGCAAAATTTAATTAATAAGTACAGCATGCTTAAAATGATGTCATTACTTTCAGAAGTTAGTTCTTAAATCAAGCCATTTTGTCTACTGTGCTTGGAATAACTAAGTTTGTTACCCAAAATATCTATTTCTTCCTCAAAACAGTGTAAAATGGGTTACATGTGGTGAATATGAAACAGCATTGGTCATGGAATCAGAGAATTGAAATAAGAGAGGTTGCTTTGCAAATCAGGCACTGTATACTTTTCAGTATAACACACGACAAAGGAAAAATATCGTTCAGAACAGTTCTGAAGAAGGGTCATTCAAAACATTAACTCTGGTTTTAAATAAACACGTCATTGCAGACACATTTAAACTGCTATTATGCTCTGTACAACTTGACCTCAGGATTATTAGGTGACATGGATCCTACTTTTCTTCTCATTTACTCCCACATCCTTTCTGTCCACTTTGCTGTTCCAATATTCCTTGAAGCTCTTCCCATTGTGCAGGCTGACATCGGAATGCAGGCATTTTTGAAGCTGGTGTCTTTCTTGACAGGGTTATTTCAGACTGCTATTGATTGATTATTATTGTTGTTCTAAAGAATTGAGAATTCCTAAGTTCTAAGCTCTGGTGAACTCCAGGTATTAGCTTAAAAAAAAAACAATTACAAGGGTGTGAAGACAGAATTGTTCAAAGTGGACTGGGAAAATAGGTTAAAAAGTAAGGCAAAAGAGAAGCAGTGACAGACATTTAGGGCACAAAACTCTCAGCAAAGATATATTCCATTGAGAAAGAAAGATTATGAGAAGGATATACCATCCATGGGTAAATAAGGAAACGAAAGGTCGTGTCAAATCGAAAGGGGATATCTGCAAACCTGAGATTAGTGGTAAGTAAGAAGATTGGATGCATTTTAGAAACCAGCAAAGAATGCCTAAAAAAGCAAAAGAAACATTGAGGATGCAAGCAAGATAATTAGAGACAGAGCTTTTACGCACACACAAAAAAATGGAATAGATCAAGTGAGTATTGTTCCCTTAGTGGGTGAGACAGGGGAATTAATAATGGGACACAAGGAATGGCAAAAGTGCTGAACAAATATTTTCTATCAGTTTTCATTATAGATGATGTTAAAAGCATCCCAAGGTTTGTTGAAAACAAAGAGAGAATAGGGAGTGCTGCAGACAGAAAAGATTGCTCCAGAAGAAAAAAGTTCATGGTATTGGGGTAACATATTAGCATGGCTAGAGGATTGGTTAGCCAACAGGAAGTAAAGAGTTTCCATTAGGGAGACATGTTGGGGTACATGGATCACAAAAAAATCTATCCTTTAGGTATAACAAATGATTGGGAAAGCAAAATAAGTGACATTGCACTGGGAGTGCTGTGTATACAGTTTTGTTATCCTTAACTAAGAAAATATATTCTTGCAATGGAATCGATTCAGAGAAAATTCTGATTTCTGGGATCGAATGTGGAAATATTGGACAAGTTAGGGCTACTCTCATTAGAGAATAAAGAGGTAATCTTACTGAAATAAGAGATCCTGAGGGGGTTTGTCAGGGTGGACCTGAGAGGTTTCTCCCTGCAGAACAGTCTAGAATTAGGGGCAGGGGTTAATGTGTCTCCATTTATAGTGGTAATGAAACAAAATTTTCTTCACTTTGACGCCATTCCAAAATTCTCTCATTTGCTTATTTCCATTCTCTTGGTGCCTGTCTGATAATCATAGATTTATAGAATGGTAACAAAACAGAAGGATGCCATGCAATGTATTGAATTCCTGTTAACTCTCTACAAGAAGAACGTAGCTAGTTCCACTCCCCCACTTGTCCCACATAATCCTAGCTGACTAGACGTGGGTTGACAAATGAGTTTGTTTTGACAAAATTCAAGCACATCATGAAGCAATTGCAGCGTCGTGAAGAATTTTATTAAACATCCAAGTCCTTGGGCACAGTCCAGAGACTAGCAATTCACTGTACCAAATGCCTTGATCAGATAGATGAGTGCAGTCGAGTTCCTGGCATTGGTTTTGACATTTTTTTAGTTGTTGTCTGGCTACAAAGCCCACATTAGAGGTTTCTGTGGAGTCTTAAGCCACACTGTACCTCCAATCAGTTTCAGGAGAATGCAGGGTTTTCCCTGTTATGCATAACAGGAAAGACATCATCATTCAGGATGGTGCAAGGACTTCACTAAAATCAGAGGAGAACCTCTCCTTAATATTTTCATTAGAGTCAAGAGTCAGGTCAGGGACAAAAATCATAGGCCCAATCCTAGCACAGCAGGGCCTCGATTGGAGCTCAGCAGACCCCTGATCCAAACAATAGGCTAACTATCCAATGCAAGTTCAGCAGTCCTGAACCCCTAACCCAAACAAAGTAGGCTGCTTACAGCCCCAGACCCCAGTTTTTGGCCTATGTTGGGCCCTGGATCAGGATATGTGTGATGACAGTGACATATTGGTTACCACTAATGAGTTTCATGAGACTTTTATATAATATTGTGGAGTTCTGGCAGCATATCCAACAACGTATACCAGATGGCAAATCCAACTTTGTGAACACAAAGGTTGCTGTCGGCCATAGTTTTCCAGTCAGGGTATGCCACTGTCTGTTCCTTTAGTTACGCTTCCTCAGGAAGCTATGATTTGGAGGTGCTGGTGGTGAACTGGGGGTAGACAAAGTTAAAAATCACACAACACCAGCTTATAGTCCAACAGGTTTAATTGGAGGCACTAGATTTCAAAGTGCTGTCAACCTCCTGATGAAGAAGCAGCACTTCAAAAGCTACTGATTCCAAATAAACCTGTTGGAGTGTAACCTGGTGTTGTGTGATTTTTAAACTTTCGCCAGGAAGATATGTTACACTAAGGGTGTCAGTTCCAATTTGAAGCCTTGATAGATTGCGTAATGTGATTATTGTTCTTCCCACCTCCATCATAACAACACCACTGTATTTCCTTTGATCCTGTCCACTGTATTTGCTGCTCACAATGTGGTCTTCTTTACATTGGTGAGGCCAAACACAGACTGGGGCACCATTTTGTGAAACACCGCCAAAAGGAGTGACTCTGACCTCCCAGTTGCTTAGTATTTCCAGAAACCATCTTGCTCCCATGAAAACATTTCCATCCCTGGCCTGCTACAGTGTTCAAATGAAGCTGGAAGGGCAATGCCTCACTTTCCACTTAGGCATTTTCCAGTGTCTAGTTCTCAATATGTGTTTCCATGAATTCAGGTAATGACCTCTTCTACTCCGTTTTCTTAGACCTGCCATCCTCCCTGACTGTGTTTTATTGTATTTTGTTGGATTCGCTCTAAACTGAACATATCCATTTTTCCCTTTTCACTGCTAACATTTACACATCTATCTCTCCTCTGTCATCATCATTGTCTTTGACTTTTGGGCACCCTCAATCTGTTCCACTTGCTCTTCCTCCCACACAGCATAAAAATCACCATTTTCCAGCTTCTGTCAGTTCAAAAGAAGAGTGATACCGGACTCCAAATGTTAGCTGTGTTTCTCTCTCCATAGTTGCTGCCAGAATAGAGGTTCTTCAGCATTTTTCTTTCATAGTTCCACATGAAAATTTCACTGCAGTGCAAATACACAAACTCATCTTTACTACTTGAAATGCATGATGCAATCAAGCCCATCAACGATCGTAAATACCTGTACACAAGTCAATTCAATGCAATCAGCAGTTTTAAGGATATGCAAATCCATTTATCGATCCTTCAAGGAAGTGAATTATACATGTTCAGGAGAAGCATCAAGTGGAACTGAATGAGTTGGAGCAAATTCAGAATTCAGAAAGTCAACTATCGCAAAGATGTGTGTAGCATTTCAACATGCGTCTTAAAGTAAGATGCCACCCATAAGAGTATACCTCGATCCTCACTCAGGAGTTCCCGTCTCTTGTGTCTTTTTTCATTTACCGTATCTGAGTTGCAGCACTTAAACCATGAGGGCACCTCAACCTTTCACTTAAACAAGGTATCCACATAAATAACCGACACAAAATTCAATCCTCAATTTTCTAAAGCAAGATTTATTTCCAAACTAGATGCAAAGGACAAACGCTGGTACGTCCAATTACTTACTCTGCCCATGGAGACTGTACCAATCCAGTTAAGGTTGAGAAAATACAGCAAACTTTGTTTTAACTGGCACTCTTGTTAAACTGGCAAAAAAAATGCCTCAGATGCCATGAGGTTTACTGTATCATTCTGTCTGATTATTATTGTTTGTAAATATACTTGTTGGTCAATTGAATGGCCACTTGAAACATCAATAATTAATTCAATTTGGAGTCAATTTCTCCTCAAATACCACAATATGTGAGTAGTCAGTTGAAGGTGCAAGTGTGAATGCTTTCTGCTGGTAAGTTTTACTTAAGACAAAGTTGTATTATTATTTAAGTGATTCATGCTGTAAATAACGTATAAGATTGATGTGTGTATACCCCCTGCATTATGTTTTGATTACTTAATATGTGTTTTTGCATTGATTATATAAACCTCTTGATTATCTAGAATATTTGATCAATTGACATATTCCTTGTCCCATAGGTGTCAGATAATTATTGCAAAATAAATGCTGACCCTAAACAATAATGAGGATTTATGACAGTACCTCAGATTCTTTTTTTAAAATTTCCTGTCTCCATATATTCTCAGTTCACAGAAAAAATATCACCACAGAGATTATGCTCAAGAAGGACCTATCCGATTTGTGGCCAGATGACCATCAGTATATCTTCAATTCTCTCAAACAAGTTTTTCAGCAAAATCTTGACTATTGTATACCATGACTTCTTGAGGCGGGTGGATGGCAAAAAGGCCGAGTTATGTGTATTTTGCAAGACAAAAATAAAATGACTGCTTTTACTTCAAAAACAACATGGCCTGAATAAACACATCTGGTTATTTGGCAAAAAATTCATCATTGAAACAGATCATGAGCCATTAGAAATGTTCTGCTGCAAACTGCTGATGAGAGCTCTGCCACCATTGCAGCGTTTACTTGTCAATGTGTAAGAACATGAGTTTCAGGTAAGATGTAATGCTCGGAACCAATTTGGCTGCATCTGACACACTAAGCATATTGACCAAGGTATTTCCCTTGATTTACACAGTGACTACAAAGTTGAAGGTGTTCCCTAGATGGATCCCTTACACTTTGTTCTGAGTCAATGTGAACAACTACAACCGTCAACTACTGAAGTTGAGGAATTACAATAAGGGATAGAAGATCCTTACCCAGGATATATTGACAGTATTGTAGTGCTAAAGAAGATGATTAATTAACTGTGGCAATACAAAAACAAAGATGACAAAAATGACAAGTCATTTTAAAGGGCAATCAAATCCAAATACCAAAGGCACAAGCCAAATATCATATCCACATTTCAACAGGCGCACATGGGTTTTGATCATACAAAGTGGCTAAGCACACTCATCTATGTACTAACCAGCGATGAATCATAATATCTAATAACTCATGAGCGTGTGGGAAGAATGCAAAATAAAGCAACCATAGCAGCCTAGGGAGCCTCTACATCCATCAATGTCGCATCCACTTCTTGGATGATTGTAGCAGCAGACACAATCACAGCAAATGGGCAGGTTCACATCCTTGTGATGGATTATTTCTCCAAATTTCCCATTGTTTGCTGACTTAGCCACATAACACGTGCAACCTTCATTGACAAGCATCTGTTAACCTTCATGGTGACATTTCTCATACCTTGGTATCTGGGAAAGCAGTTGCAGGCATCAGTAGGTGTTGCAAGAGGCTGAGGACTTTCTGTCCAGAGGCAACCATGCCATAACCTTGGCATAGATACACAACCCAAAGGACCTGCAGCGGAGAAATCAGACCATTCATGGGAGATAATTATTTACTGTGTTATACAGAATCAATGCATATAGAAATTATTAAAATTGGTAGAACAATGACAATAACATTTAAATGAGCTACAAACTATTTATATAGTGCCTTTAACATAATGGAACATCACAAGGCACTTTTGACTTGATGGATTTGTGCAATCACAACATATCCTATCATTTTTAGAATTTTCTCAGAAACTCACTTTAGTTTAGAGCAAAATGGTAACTTGACTTGGATAAATTCTAATTTGCTTGACGTGCAAGAAGGGAAAATGTCACACTGATGCAGTGAATGACAGGCTTCTCAGCTTGGGGTTCAGGCAGAATTGAGAAAGCTTCAGACCATAAGACATAGGAGCAGAAATTAGGCCATTCAGCCCATCGAGTCTGCTCTGCCATTCAATCATAGCGTTTCAACCCCATTTACCCACTTTCTCCCTGTAACCTTTGATCCCCTTGGCAATCAATCTCAACAGGCACTCCAGGGCAGGTACAGCATGAATTCTATCCAGAATGAGGCTCCTTCTATTTGGTCCCATCAGCATTCCTAAAATACATGTAGCACCAATGTAACTCTATAACCTTGAGATGTATTGAATCTGCTCAATGAATGCTTGATGTTGACTTAGGGTTTCCGTTTTGAAAAGGCAGTCAACTTGCAAGCAAAGAATTCAACATTTTGTAAGGAACAACTTACTCATAGTTAATTGCTAAGTTAGAACATACAAATCAATCAATGCAGCAATGGACATATTTAAAACATTCAATAGTAAATTGGAAGGAAAATCTGTCTAGGGTAAAAACAAATAAGTAAGAAATGGTCAGATTGAGCCAGAAAATAGGAACTGGATGGTGAGAAAGCCAGGTTAAATCAGTGGGATAGGATGCATGTCTTTTTCTGATTACTACATTACTTTTATTGTCAATTCATTGTGGAATAGAGTGAAATTGTTTCACAGCTCAGTAGGTGAATGCTCCTACTGTGTTACTGGGTTTCACACACCAAAAATGAATCAGCTTTGAATTTCAGTTTATCCTTTGTTAATTGATCTGCTTTTCTACCAGAGAAATCTTAATTTGCAGTTCTCTGGTTAAGGAACGCTACATACTTAAGAGTCTTGTGTCACTAATTAATACACAGAATGATCATTGTCGGCAAAGTTTGCAAACAGTTTATCAGGATTCCCATCTGCCTATCAGTGGCATTTCTCAGCTTTAAAATTTCCAGAGTTGTGCATACATGCAACAAGGGTAACTTTAATCAGCCTATTGCTCTGTTATAATGACTAACTGCTCAGTAACCTCGCAGCTGTTCCATTCACAGCCTTTAATGGATTGTTACTGTGATTTCTTTTTCATCCTTTTAAGCTACAGTGGAATAAAGCTCATGTCCAGGGGGGAATCTAGTTCTGATTCCACAGTGTAATATTTAATTCACACCTTGTCTGAAAATCTTGTGATATGAGAATTAAAATCTTATCTGGAGAGATCACTCTTCAGTCTGTGTCTCTGTCTGACTGCTCCCTTGTCTCAGCTCAGCTGCTGCTGAGTCATTCATTCAGACCTTCATTATCTCTAGATTTGACTGTTCCAATGTTCTCCCATCTGGCCACTTATCTTCCCTCCCTATAAACCCAAGGTCATCAAAACTCTGCTGCTTGTGTCCTAACTCACACCAAGTTCTGTTCTCTCATCACTCACTCTGTCTCCTGCTCTAGTAATGCCTCAATCCCTGATCTCAATCACTAATATGGCCATGCCTTCAGTAACTTAAATTTCTTCCTCTCTTTCTCTCTATCCTCTCTCTATCCTCCTTCAAAAGAAAATGTTGAAACCTTTCTCTTTGAAGAAGTTTATGTCATTTACCCCAATATGTCCTTATAATGATCCAATGCCAAATTTTGGATGTTAAAATCCTTCCTTTGGATCATTTCACTATACTAAAGGCTCTATAAAAACACAAATGGTTTTGTTGACTGGACTCTGGTAAATCCCAGCAATAAATGTCGCAACCAGAATCCAGCTTACAATGTGTAGAATGTTTTACAGAATTGGTGGCAGCAAAGAAACAACTGCACAAATAAAGAGCTAGAATCAAACTAATTGAGACATGTATGATGCGTGCAACATTAGATTACATCTCAAAGGAGTATTATGTGAGAAATTACATCTCACATACATGTTAAGTCTTTTTCACGGCTTAGCTGCATTTGGTACTTACTCTCTGAGTGATACAAACAACAAAGTCCAAGGTCATAGGGCGTGGAGCAGGAGTGGACTATTTGGCCTTTCTGGCCTGCCCCAACATCCAATAAGAGCAGGTTGAGCTGACTGTGGCCTTAGCTCCACTTTCCTGTCTATACCTCATAACATGTGATTCCCTTGTCTATCAAAGATCTATGTAACTCAATTTGGCCAGAATAAAATTTAAAAGACACAGCCTTCTGGAGAAGAAAACTCAATATTCTAATGAGCCTTTGAGGGAAAGAACTTCTCCTCAGTTTTGTTGGAAGGGAGACATCTTATTCATAAACTATGTCCCTTGTTTTTAGTCTCCCCGGTGAGAGAAAAAGTCCTCCTGGTATCCTATCAAATCTCAAGAGATTATATGTTTCAGTAAGATCATTTTGCATTCTGTGAAACTCCAATGGAAATTGGCCTAACCTACCGAACCTCTCTTCATAAGATAAACCCTTCATCCCAGGAAAGAGAGTCAAGTGAACATTCTTGGAACTGCTTCTAAAGCAGTATCTTTTTCAAATAACCAAAACTGTACACAGTGCTCCAGATGTGGTTTTGCCAATGCAGCTGTGATAAAACTTCTTCACTTTTATGCCCCATTCCTCTTTCAATAAAAAATACATTCTATTTGCCTTCCTAAATCTGTTGACGTACCTGCTTACTAACATATATTTCATGTATCAAGACTCCCACCATATCACAATATACCATTGATTTCTGCAATGTCTTTAGATTTAAATAGAATATTGTTTTTGTTATTCTTACTGCCAAAATGGACAGTTTACATTTACTCATATTACACTCCATCTCCCAAGTCTTTTGCCCATCATTTAACCCATCTATGTCCCTTTGCAGACACTGTAAGAATTTACTTTCCCACCCACCTTGGTGTCATCAGCAATTTTAGCTAACATACATTCAGACCCTTCATCCAAATCAGTGATATATTAGTTGAAGACCCACCTTTGATGTGTATTGGACTTTACCTGTTAAAGTCTGTCAACTCTAAAAAGACCAGTTTAACTTCACTCCAATTCCTGTTAGCTAACCAACCCTTTATCTGTTCTTGTATGTTTCCTTCCATCTCATGTGCTGTTATCTCAGATACCGCTACACCTATGATTTAGTACTTATCAAATGATTTGGAAAATCCAAGTACATCACCAGTCTCCCTCTATCTAATCTGAATATTACTTTGTCGATAAATCTGGGCAGACAGAACTATCACTAGAGTAGAGCAAATTGGGACGAAAACCCTGGGTCCCAGCTGGGCCCATAAACAGTGGTGGATGGTAATCACAGCAAAGTTCAACCTGCAGATTCAGAGACCTTCATTCGGAGAATCGAAGGAAAAGCTGGAGAGCCACACAAGGGGAGATCATTGTGCACAATGTGATTTGCAATGACAGAGGGAGATCCCCACACAATATGATTTGCCCAGGCATCACAGCCCCTTTTTTTTGAGGGGGGAGGGAGGGTTGCTGATATTAAAGGATAACTGGAAACCATTTTAATGCATTTCAGAATGGAGCTCCCAGGACTAGATGTCCAACTTCACTTAGATTGCAGTTAGCAGGTGTAGGAAATAGGAAGACTTCACCGTGGCATGGTACAATGATGCATCGAGCCTCTGAACTGAAACCAAGCATTTCCTAGCTTCATTCAGACCTGGGAGCAAATTGCTTTGCCTCTGAATTGATCCTCTCCACACTCAGCATTGGGCAACACATCCATCCCATACTATGAGAGAACTGGGCATAGATTCAGAGTCAGAAAATAACACACTGGAAGCAGAAAATGAGTCAAGTGAGCACATTCCCTAAGCAAGATGGCGATATCATCTTGAAAGCAAAGTATTGCAGGTGCTGTAAATCTGAAATAAAGGGTCACATTAACTAAAATATTAACTCAGGTTTTTCTCCACTGGTGCTGGCTGACCTGTTACTTTGAACACACCTCATTCTTAGCACTTACCTCATTCCTCTATGGCTGTGTGCAGGCAGGAGTTGGATTTAAACTTCCTTTTTATTTGTTTGTTGGATAAGGGCATCACTGGCTGGACCAGCATTTATTGCACATCCCTAATAACCTAGAGGCAGTCATGCGTTGGCCAGACTTCCTTGCTAAAGAAAGGACATTAGTGAACCAGACGAGACACCTGGGAGCAAATTGACAATGGCTACTTGGTCACCATTAGCCTGAGATTCTGAATTGCTAGCCCAATGAAAGTACCAATACACCACTGGCTCCATTCTGGAGCAACGTCATTTGTTTGAAACAGCCATTTTACATGCAGCATAGACAGCACAACTGAGCCTGACCATGCTAACAGTACTGTTCCCAACTGAGCACATCACCAACCAAGGGACTTTTAGAATAAAGATCTTTATTCTCTTTCTCACCTACCGCGTGCTGGTGGCAGTAATTCCTGTATCGCAAACCATCATGTACCTCTTACTCATACTCCTAGTGGGTATGTCCAAAACTAAACAGGAGAGAGCGGTAAAAATATAAAGAGTTGTAAAAGAAGAAAAGATTGAGGAGAGGGAGGTAAATCTATTACATTCTTACATTGATTTGTTTGCTTTGTAGCAATTCTGAGGGTAATTGCAATCTCTTAGCCTCAAACCTCTGAACAAGGGATAATTGAAGGTGAACAGAAAGCAGGAACTGGCTGACTGCGATGATGTAGCAAGAAGGGGGTGCAGATCGATGCTGTCAGTTTCCTCTGCTTTTGCAGTGTTTTTTATTTGTCCTCTTTCTCTGAAATTCCCAAATAATGTGCAATGCTCTGTTTGCAGCAACTGATGACTGCTTACTTAATACCCAGCTACTTCGGCCTTATTCTCTGATTTTCCATCCATATTGGTTATCACGGTTATTTCTGCTTTATTGGGTGTATCGTTAGTGCTTTTACTATCTTATCAATACTTTTAGAGATATTATTGCCTTGTTACCTGTGATTGCAATAATCGAATGCTACTAAACCAACAATTATTTATTTCATTCACAATTAATGCAGTGATATACAGACATCATTCTCCATGACTATCAGCACTATTATCATATGAATAATCCATGTCCTTATGTTTAGTTTTGTCTGACTAGCAATATTTTGCTCTTAAGGTTGCTTGCATCTACTACTCTGGTCTCCATAAAGGTCACCAGGCAACAATGGCACATTGTGGATATGCCCTACGAAGCTAACCTCCATATAAATCTAAAAGATATCACTTGATCATAACCAACATTAATGCTTTTAACTGCATTTATATCCATCCCTTTGTTCAGTGGACCATATAATGGATATTGGATAGGTTATGACAGATGTAAAGCAGAAGTACCACTTTGACTGATGTCATGTTTGACATCAAGTGTTTTGACAATACATTTGATGATTTGCATCCCTACCCAAAGACTTACCAGGATCTGGGACAGGACACAGAGGAGGACACTGTAGCTTGCCCTCAGACACACTCTCTTCATCCAACCCCATCGATTCTCCTGGCTGAGCTGCAAAGAATTCTGGGATTTCTCTGGATTGGCCACCTCTTCCCCCTGGGGGCTGCATTGTGTCAGAGCTCCCATCATTCTTCGCTCCTACCAGTGCCTCAAAGCGACCTGCAAATATAAACATGAGCAGGATGAAGGTGAGAGTTAATCAGGATACATCCAGAGTGACCAGCTGTTCTTCCCACTCGATGTAAAGGCTTGATCTATGCGGCTGATTGTGGTGTCTCAATCCCTACTGGCAGATGCAGGACTGCATTCAACAGTCATGGTTTATTCATTGTGAGCTGCTGCTTCTTTTGGAAAAAAAAGTGAACCCACACACGAGTGGGAGGACGAATCACTGTACGCCGTTGAGCAGTAATGGAAAATTTTACAACAAGGTGAAGGCAGGCAGCCAATGACTGGCAGAATTGATGGCAAAATGCAGTGAAAAAAATGATGTGAGAGAGAGAGAGAGAGAGAGAGAGAGAAAGAAAGAGAGAAGCAAAAAGAGACCAGGAGAGGAAGCAAAACAATACTGATGTTAACAAACAGACCCCGGGAAAGAAAGAACTGCATAAATGCAGAGAATCATGAACATGCAGAGGGATGAGAAATACCACCAGAGGAGATGGGTACAGGAAAAAGTGAATGAGAGAAAGAGCCATAGTAAATCAAGATAACCCATCAGAAGTGTCGACATTGGTAACTAAAAATCTGGAATAAATTGGGTGATGTAATGAAATTATATGATGTAATGTAATTGGGTGATGTAATGACATAATGATGCACTTACTTGACCATTTGCAGAAAATGCTAAAAATTAGCATACATCATTTATTTGCATACATCATTTATTTGCATACATCATTTATCAGCTATTGTTCTAATAGCAGCACAGTGGCTCAGTGGTTAGACATTGCTGCCTTACAGTGCCAGGGACCCAGGTTTGATTCCACCTTCGGGTGACTATCTGTGTGGACTTTACACATTCTGCCCATGTCTGTGTGGGTTTCCTCCGGGTGCTCTAGTTTCCTCCTGCAGTCCAAAGATGTACAGGTTAGGTGGTTTGGCCATGCTAAGTTACCCAAGGTATCCAGGGATGTGCAGGCTAGGTAGATTAGCCAAGGGAAATGCAGAGTGACAGGGATGGGGTGGGTCTGGGTGGGATGCTGTTTGAGAGTCAGTGTGGACTTGATTGGCTGAATAGCCTGCTACCACACTGTAGGGATTCTATGATATACAGCAGCTTGACAAAACATTCAGACCTGGATTCTCAGTTACTGTTAACGTAAAGAGCCCCAACAGCAATTTGAATGGGTGCTTTGTCACATATATTGTAAAGGCAGGGTGACCTCGGGGTGACACACTAAAAGATTCACTGAGCTTGTGTACAAGTGGAGGAAAAAAGTGCATTCTTAAAAAAAACGCCAAGCCTCATGGAAAGGATGACAATGGTGAGTGCTATCAATAACAATTGCACGATCTGAAACAAAAAGGACAATGTGGTGAACTTGTAGAGACTGCTAAAGTAGGTCTACACAATACCTCACTATCCGAAATAGCTACCCAGTTATGTTACTGATATTGTGTCATTTAAAGTCATTCGCACCACACACCAATATTATTGCCCTGTCCAGAGAGCTGCCACAATTTTCTAAAATTCAAATGTTTCCAATGTGTGGCCATGTTGGAACAACTAACAAGTGACACCATCATATTAAAATGTTTAAGTGCTTCACACAGAAAATCCTCCAATACAACTTTCTTACATCATGCTGTAATGGAACAGACTAGATCCCCTTAAAATATTTTAAGAAGGTAGCCTAGACCCTGTCTGTTTCTTATTTGCGTGAGGTGCTGTGTTCCCAATGCAATTCAATAAGTCAAATTATTTAAGCAAAACACACTTTATTCCAACACAACAGTTAAAATATAACAAAAGAAAGAGGAACTTGGACTAACTTAACTCTTCTGGAAAGCTTAATAGAATAATAGATACAGCAAATATTACTAATTAACTATTCCAATATAGTAACTTCCCATAAACGCACTCCTTGGCAAAAAGACGAATTCAGAAGACAGATTTTCTCACATACAATGCCAGCAGTAGGGAGAGAAACCCTAGGTTTGAACTGTAACAAAGGGGAAAAAATAGCTTGTACTTATTCATGACTCCAGCAGCTTATGCTAAATCTAAAAGCTGAAAAAAAAGAAATCTTGAAGTGTAAGAGCTGGCCACACTCATCCAGACTTCTTCTATTCTTCCAACTTAAAAAAAAACAAGACTTCACAAGCTGTTTATGTTACCACAGACTGTTCAGTACCTCTCATTTAATCACTTTCTAAATAGAAACCAAGACAAACTTAACTGGGTCAAAGGTAGAAGACAGAGGATGGTGATGAAGGGTTGTTTTTCAGACTTGAGGCCTGTGACCAGTGGAGTGCCACAAGGTCAGTGCTGGGTTCTCTGCTTTTCATCATTTATATAAATGATTTGGATGCGAGCATAAGAAGTACAGTTAGTAAGTTTTCAGATGACACCAAAATTGGAGGTGTAGTGGACAGCGAAGAGGGTTACCTCAGATTACAACAGCATCTTGACCAGATGGGCCAATGGGCTGAGAAGTGCCAGATAGAGTTTGATTCAGATAAATGTGAGGTGCTGCATTTTGGGAAAGCCAATCTTATACATTTAATGGTAAGGTCCTAGGGAGTGTTGCTGAACAAAGACACCTTGGAGTGCAGGTTCATAGCTCCTTGAAAGTGGAGTTGGAGGTGGATAAGATAGTGAAGAAGGTGTTTGGTATACTTTCCTTCATTGCTCAGATTATTGAGTAAGGAGTTGGGAGGTCATGTTGCGGCTGTACAGGACATTGGTTAGGCCACTGTTGGATTATTATGTGCAATTCTGGTCTCCTTCCTATCGGAAAGATGTGAAACATGAAAGAGTTCAGAATGTTGACAGGGTTGGAGGATTTGAGCTATAGGTAGAAGCTGAACAGGCTGGGGCTGTTTTCCCTAGAGCATCAGAAGCTAAGGGGTGAACTTATAGAGGTTTACAAAATTATAAATGAACTTGATTACAGATTACTTACAGTGTGGAAACAGGCCCTTCGGCCCAACAAGTCCACACCGACCTGCCGAAGCACAACCCACCCAGACCCATTCCCCTACATTTACCCCTACACCTCACACTGCGGGCAATTTAGCATGGCCAATTCACCTAACCTGCACATTTTTGGATTGTGGAAGGAAACCGGAGCACCCGGAGGAAACCTACGCAGACACGGGGAGAATGTACAAACTCCACACAGAGAGTCGCCTGAGGCAGGAATTGAACCCGGGTCTCTGGCGCTGTGAGGCAGCAGTGCTAACCACTATGCCACCGTGCCGCCTACATGGATAGTGTAAATAGACAAAATCTTTTCCCTGGGGTGGGGGAGTCCAGAACTAGAGGGCATAGTTTTAGAGTGAGAGAGGAAAGATATAAAAGAGACCTAAGGGGCAATTTTTTCATGCAGAGGGTGATCAGTGTATAGAATGAGCTGCCAGAGGAAGTGGTGGAGACTGGTACAATTGCAACATTTAAAAGGCATTTGGATGGGTATATGAATAGGAAGGGTTTGGAGGGATATGGGCCTGGTGCTGGCAGGTGGGACTAGATTGGGTTGGGATATCTGGTCAGTATGGATGGGTTGGACCGAAGGGTCTGTTTCCATGCTGCACATCTCTATGACTCTATGACAACTCTTAAAGGCACAGCGTTGTCACAATACATATAAACTTACTAACAGCCAGAAGAGGCAGGTGCATTTCATTGCATGAGCTCTTTAAACTGCAACATTTCAAAATTACTCTTCTTGCTATTGTCATGATGGTATGAAGTAAAAGAAAGTTGTTTCAAATTGCAAAAGGTCCATGCACATCAAAACCTATATCTCCTTTCACTTAGGAGGAGAAAGTGAGGACTGCAGATGCTGGAGATCAGAGCTGAAAATGTGTTGCTGGAAAAGCGCAGCAGGTCAGGCAGCATCCAAGGAAGGGCTTATGCCCGAAACGTCGATTCTCCTGTTCCTTGGATGCTGCCTGACCTGCTGCGCTTTTGCAGCAACACATTTTCAGCTCTCCTTTCACTTACACAAGAGAAGTGAAAAGTTAGGATGGTAGTAAACTAAACTTGTAGGTGCCAGATAAAAGGGTGCCAGCTGGGTAGGGTGCCAGATGGCAAATAGACCAGATAGGTGATGCAGTGTTTCAGGTAGGTCGAGTTGGACGGGAGAAATTGGTTCCAGTTGGGGTAGCAGATGGCGAGTGTTTGAATCAGGTGTATTGAGGTTGGATCCAATGGATGGGTGGGGGGGGATGGGTGATTTAGGTCCCAGGATGGGAGATGGTGTGGAGGCAGATCAGGTCCAGATCAGGGGAGATGTGATAGCTCCAGGAAGAAACAATCTGCAGCTCCTGTCTAAAGGTTGATGTCCCAAGAGACTGAAAATGACAAGGTGTTAAATGCAAGGACACTGGGTGAGTATTGCAGAAGTGGTATTTTGAGTACTGCGTGTTTTAAATACTATACAAAAGCTATTTTGTTTCTTTTCAATTTACACAATGTTTTGAGTATTATTGGGAATATTTTTAATGTGCATTTAAAAATCTTTGTTTTAAAATTTCACTTCTTTTGTAATAGACATCCGTTTTACTGTTAAAACAAAATCTGCAACATTGCCTGCTTATTTTTGTTTCAATGAGAAACCCCTTCATCAAAACCAAATCAACTAAGAACATGATCTATCAAGTCAGGTTTCTGTCTGAGATTTGACTTGTCAAATAATGTCATCGACTGGGATTGCAACAATCTATACTTGCTGTGTTGCACATATAATTAACAGGCTAACAGAAACCTGTACATTCTTAGCAACATGAATGAAAATTGTAATCAAAAGTTCATTTGATATTTATGCAGTATGCAGCAGGTTATCACAATCCTTGATATCCTCACAAGCATTAGAATGTTCTTCCCGTGTCTGCAGCCAGAAAAGCAAATCAACTCCCCCTCACTAATAAATCACCATCACTTTTGCCTGACCATACTTTTTCCTACCTCCCTACCATGAGCAGCTGGACCATCCACGCTGCCATGATCACGGTTCTGGCTTGTCTCCACAGAGGAACGGTCATTCTCTCTGTTTTCAAAGCTGAGGAATGGTTTGCAAGAAATGCACTCAGGAGATTCCTTCACTGCCTGCTTGTTCCTCTCCTTCTGTCTGGTGGTCGCTTCTCTTCCTCCTACACTTTCTTAAGCTGTCGAGTTCCCATGTCTTGAAACATGCTAACCACAGACCACTCAGTCTTACGAAAGCACCATAGCATGTTCTCACCCAATATGTGGGCAGCTTTAGCTTCCTTACGTAAGAAAAGACATACCCACCACCGAGAGAATATAGTTTGACTTCACACATTCCTAGGATGAAAGATTGCTGTCTGAGGAGTAAATAGTCACCTAGGCTTGTATTCACTGGTGCTTCAAAGAATGAATGAGAGGGGATGTGTTACATAACATTCTGACTGGGCTGGATAAAATGAACCAGGGATGATATTCCTGCCTGCTTTGGGGTTCAGCACCAGGAGCCATGGTCTCAGGATATTGGGTCAACCATGTCAGACTGAGATGAGGAGAAATCTGTTCACTCAGAGGGCAGTGCACCTGTGCATTTCTCTAAAACAAATGCTGTGGAGGCCAAGTCACTGAATATTATTAAGAAAGATATAGTTGGATTTTCTAGAAATTAAAGGTGTCAAAAGGTATGGGGAGAGAGTGGGAGTATGAGTTGAGACAGAGGATCACATTGAATGCTGCAGCAGACTCAAAGGGCAGAATGGCCTACATTTGTACTTATTTACTGTGTTTCCATGAAAAAGGCAACAAGAACACTTTAATGGTTGTGGGATTGTTGAACAATAGGGATCTGTGGTTTTACTTGCAGGAGCTGGAGTTGGATGTATGAAGACTAATAGACAACCTGTGCAGATTGTGGATGTGCCAACTGCCTCCTACCTCTTCCCTCCAACTTATCCAGGACGGTGGGCATTCACCAGCGTGATGTCACATACCAACTCCACACTGAACGGGTCAGAACTTTTGTGGTTTCATTACCCTTCATCATTGCAATTCAGCATCCACAAAGCCATGGGAGTTATGAGTGGCACCCTGGAACATGGGGAGGTCCACTATCAAAACAAAGCCTTATGTTTATGCTTCTGCCTACTTCTATCCATACGGAGAGAAGACAAAATGTCACCCATCCTGACAAACAGAACTCCTATTAACTCTGATGCAGAAATGGACAATGGACTGGAAAATTGTACCTATACTGCATGTTCCAACCTGGAAGGATCCAGTCACCTTCACAGACACAAATAGTGTAGTACCCACCCCTGCAGTAGGTCTGAATCAAAGAGGTGGTGGGCTTTTGAATTGCAGATACATCCTGCAAAGAGACCTTCCTCCTCTTTCTCCTGCTTTGTCTGTATTTTCTATAGATATGTAAACTGTGTGGGCAAAAACTTGGCAGATGGAGTACAATGTGGGAATATCAGGTCATCCACTTGGCAAGAGAAATAAAAAGTGGAATATTATTTAAAGTGGAGAGAGATGTACTGCAAAATGCTGCAGCCCAGATGGACCTAATGTCTTTGTACATCAATCAGAAAAAGCACTAAAAACAGCAGGTAATTAGGGAGGAAGATGGAATGTTGTCTTTATTGCAAGGGAATGAAGTATAAAGGTAGACATGCCTTATTCTAACAGTTCAGGACACTGGTGAGACCACACCCAGATTACTCTGTATAGTTTCGGTCTCCTTAAAAGGAAGATCTTACTTGCATGGAAACAGGTGAGAGAAGATTCATGAGGTTAAATCTTGTGTTGAAGGAGTTATTTTTTGAAGAGCAATTGAGCAAGTTTGGCTTTTACTTCTTGGAGTTTCGAACAATGAAAGGCATTATTGTTTAATCAGCTTTGAGGAGGATTAACAGGATAAATACTGAGAGAAGGTTTCCCCTTCTGGGAGAATCTATAACTGGTGACATATTGAGAATAAAAAAATCTCTCATTTAAAACAATGAGAAATACTATTAAAACTGATCTACTAAGGAGTCAAGGATAATGGGGGACTGGTGGAAAAGTTGAGTTAAGGCTGCAATCAGATCAGCAATGGTGTTATTGAATGGTGCAGCAGGTTTGATGGGCTGAATGGCCTACTTACAGTAATGTTTCTTAAATTGATACTTGCTGCAAGTGCAACATCTTCCTCTTGTACTGCAGACTAAGATGTCCTGCTACAATAACCATGACTGAAAGCAAAATGTCCTCTCATTCTTGCATTCAGTCACAAGCAATGCCTTCCACATGTGTAACACCAGTACCAGCAGATTTTAATGACAGTAATCTTTCAGAGTTAGAAACATAAATCCTTTCCAAAGGTTCAAACAGAAAGTATATCCTTAATATCGACCTGTTCAAGAATGCTACGCTGCATCCCTCAAGTTGCTAGAACCTTGAACCTAGGCCTCCTGGCTCAGAGGTAGGAACATTACCACTGTACCACAATAACACCTAGAATCAAACAGCATTTTAGACATTATCCAACCAACCTGTTCAGAGATGTTATGACACATCTCTAGAGCAGGTGAAAACTGATCCTGAGCCTCCTGATTCAGAGGTAGGGACATTATCACTGTACCACATAAGCCCTTATAGACAAACAGGACAGCTTCAGAGTTGATTAGGAGCAGGTGATGCTCATTGTTCTTCTTATTGGCATAGAAACATGAGGGGGCATTTGTGTTGCAGTAGTAGTGTCCCTACCTTTGGACCAGTGGGTATGTCTTCAAGTCCCGTCTGCTCAAGAGCTGTGTACAGGTGTATCTGTACAGATCAATTCAAAGGTATCTTGCAATTTTTGGTGGTCATGTGACCTAATTGGTAAGGCATTTGACTTTTTTGTGGGTCATGATGTTATCAGAAGATTGCAGGTTTGAATCCTGTTGTAGTCATTTTGATTCTTGTTTACACAGTGGCAGTGTCTCTACCTCTTAGAAGGGAGAACTTGAGTTTAAGTCCCACCTGCTCCAGAGGTGGTTCAGAGATATTATTGAACAGGTTGGTTAGAGAAATATCTTTAAAGAAATGAGAAGAGATCTTGGAGTTGATCAATAAACAAAGAGAGAAAAGAACAAATAAAGAACAAAGAGAATATGACAATCTCCATCAGAGTCTGCCCACCCAGAGATCAGCAGCTAGGAGAAAGAGACTTGTCAGGCCTCAAGGTTATTTGACTGATCATTCAGCCAATCCTTCAGTGACATCCAAGAGGGGATGAATGACTTACCTGGTTTCAGGAAATACTGTATTTTCATTTTTAAAACACCCAAATGGTCACTGACATGGCCAGGTCATGGAGGGGTCATAATTCCCAACTGCCCACAGTCACATTAGGAGTCCCTGGAGAAGGAGCATGCAGTGTCCACCAGTAAACTCCAAGCATTTAAGGATAGGAAGACACAGCGTGAGCTGAGGTATGCAATATTTACCATCCACACCATTGTGATTTAATGCTCCCCATCTTTTTCCGCCTTTCTGATTTTTGTTACGTTTACACCAGTCCTTGTGCGCAGGGTGTGTGGTTTGTAATTTATTCACAAAGTGACTGGTTAATTATGTGTTTGGTCTCCTAATACAGAAAGACAAACAAGCTAAGCTACATGCCAGGAACTGTTTGGTTTCGAGATGGAAAGGTCCAGAAGGGAAAAGGTGGAAAGTGATGTATCTGCAAAACTCTAGGTTTACAATAAAATTTTTGTAATTCTCTGGAAGGTTTTTGCAATCTTCAACATATGGTTATTAGTGTATAGAAGACTGTCAACTCCTCCAAATATCCAGCACTTTCACAAGCTCATTGAGATGGCATTTGGTATTAGCCAAGTTGCAACTGGGCATTGGTTTGACACCAGCAGCTGCAGCATCCTAACTACCAATGATATAGCCTCACATTTCAAGAAGCTTGAATGAAACTAAATTGTTGACTAGCTTAATCTTAATGGCTTTGATTTTAAGTGAAACAACAAAAGGAAGAAGTTTGATCGTTTTAGAGGTAATGGAATTTGTCATCAACAGCACTATCTATCAGCACCTGCTCAGCAATAACCTGCTCAGCAATAACCAGTGTGGGGTTTGTCAGGGCTACCCAGCTCCTGGCCTCATTACAGCCTTGGTTCAAACATGGACAAAAGAGTTGAATTCCAGACTGTGAAAGCAAAGCCATGTTGATTGAGTGTGACATTAAAACCCTTGCAAATCTCCAGTCAATGGAAATCAGAGAAAGCTCTCCCCTGGTTGGAATCACAAGTGACACTTTGGAAGATGGCTGTGGTAATTGGAGGTCAGACATTGCAGCTTCAGAATGTCTCTGGAGGAGTTTCAGGCCGTAGTGATCTAAGTCCATCTTCAGCTGTTTCAATGACCTTCCCTCCATCATTAGGTCAGATGTGGGGATTAATGCTGATGATTGCACAATTTTAAACTTCATTTGCAGTTCCTCAGGTACTAAAGCAGTCCATGTCCAAATGCAGCAAGACCTGGACAATATCCACCTGTGGGCTAACAAGTGGCAAGTAACATTCACGCCACACAAATGCCAGGGAATAACCATGTTCAACTAGAGACAATCTAACCATCACTACTTGATATTCAATGACATTGCCAGTGCTGAATTCCCCACTATCAATATCCTGGGGGTTCACCATTGACCAGAAACTCAACTGGACTCATCATATATACACAATGGTTACAAGAGCAGAGGCTAGAAATACTGCAAGTGATTTGCCTCCCAACCTCTCAAAACCTGTCCATCACCTGCAAGGTGCAGGTCAGGAGTGTGATGGAATATTCCCCAACTGCCTGGATGAATACAGTTCCAACAGCAGTCAAGAAGCTTAACACCATCCAAGTCAAAGCAGCATGCTTGATTGGCCCTGCATCCACAACCATCCACTCCCTCCACCACTGACGCTCAGTAGCAGCAATGTGTACTATCTACAAGATACATTGCAGGAATTCATCAAAGATCCTCAGACAGCCCATTCAAAATTCACAATGCCTTCCAACTAGGGGGACACGGGAACACCACCCTCTGCAAGTTCCCTCCAAGCAACTCACTATTCCTACTTGAAAATATATTTGCCATTCCTTCATGTGAGTTTAAAGTCCAAACAGCATTGCAGGTCTACCCACAACACATGGACTGCAGCAGTTTTGAAATGGCAGCATATCACCAATCTCTTGAGAACAATTAGGAATGGGCAATAAATGCCAGTCCATCCAGCGACACCCGCATCCCACAAGAGAATAAAAATAAAGCCACTGCAAAATGAAACTTGCATCTTCGGCAAAAATTGCCATTTTAGCTTGAAAATTAAACATCTACTTTCGTGTCACAGTAGCTCCTAAAAATATGCTAAAGCATTTTAATATGTTAATACTGTGATTAAAAAGTTATTAGCTGATAATACGTGGTATGTAAAAGCAAAATACAACAGAAGCTTGTAATCTGAAATAAATATAGAAAATGCTGGAAATACTTAATGGGTCTGACAGCAACTGTGGAGGGAGAAACAGAGGTAATATTTTAAGCTGAAGTGAAGTTTCCTGAAGAGAGATGCTGAGTGATTCCAGCTATTCCTGATTTATATATTTGTACCCTATTATGTTTTGAAATTGTGCTACTGTCCCCAAACACAAATATTTCACCTCCTTCCACTGCTCAGCTTTGTACCTGCACGTGTTTAGGTTGTCATGAATGATTTGCTGTTCACTTTTATCAGATTAGAGAGTTTTTCACCTGACGACTTATGAGTGTAAAGAAAAAAAGGAAAATTTTTTATCACACCTATCTTTGGATTACCACTCTCGATAGTATTCATGATGCTACCATGCCAAGCATAACATTCAATGGTGAGGCATAGAATGTTGGAATACTCAAAAGACAACAATAAATTGTTTAGGGAAGAAGGTGTTGACGTAGGCTTGGGAACGTTTCAGAAATACAGAGAAGTGATGCCATGAAGGAAGTTAAATTCAAGGAATGAGAAATGTAGTCTGAAGAAAAAACTGAAAATGCTGGAAATACTCAGCAGTTCATCTGTGATGGAGATGAAACATTATTGACCTTAAAGCATGAACTTTGTTTCCTTCTCCACTGATGTGGTCAAATCTGCTGGATATTTCTAGAACTTTCTGTGTTTATTAAAGAATAGTCCCCTTCTGTCTATTTGGGTGATGAATGGATGCAAAAGGTACAAAGAAGAATAATAGTGTAAGAATCTACAGGTATTTCTAAACCAACCTCAGTAAAGGAAATTATCTGTTCACTTATTTCAGTGTTGTTGACCTACAACTTGATTTTTGATTTGATTTACTATTGTCACATGTACAGTGAAAAGTGTTGTTTTGCATGCTGTACAGGCAGATCATACCGTACAAAATTGTAAATTAAGGTTTATGCTTGTTTCAGAAATGGTGTACATGTGTCTCCACTTACAGGACACTGTCACCCTTGACCAGATTTTCGTGGCTATCCAGTTTAATTTTCAGAAATGGGACAAATCAGCTATGCAACTTGTTCTTGGTCAGCTTTTCTCCCACTCAGCTGATTCTTCGAAAGCTTCTACCCAACTCAAAATAATAAGATAAATACTGCCAATTCTGGAAATCTGAAATAATACCCAAAAGTGTTGGAGAAGTTCAGTAGATCTGGCACCATGGGTGCTCTGAGAAACCAAAACATGGCTGTGATGATTCAGGTAATAGCAGGCCTGCTTTTCTGCATGCTCTCACAGTAGAATGTAACAGTTTTAGGTGAGTATGCTTATATCAGGCTGTTACTTTAACTAGTCTGTGGGATATCTGTCCCAATTTTGGCACAGGTCCCCAAGGCTAAAAAATAGACACCACAGGATTGAGAGAGTGAGGGGTGCCTTTATAATTTCCAGTACCAAGGTCAAAACTCTGTAGTCTATCCAGTTGCATTTACCCACATTCTGTAGTAGTTTGATTTTATACAATCAAATAGCTCGTTAGGACATTTCAGAGGATATTTAAACATCAACCATATTAGAATTAGGTTTTAGTGTTGCATATACTTGAGTGCAGCGAAAAGTGTACAATGTCCCATTCCCAGTGCCATTTTAGGTATAAAAGGTCGCAAGGTACAAAATCTTAGGTACAAAGTAGAAAGAAAAAGTAAATTACAAGTTCAGCATTACATTCCTTCTTTAGCCATGGGCCCACAGACATTTCATGTTGGGCTTTCCCCAAGAGGGTCTGGAGTCACATATAAACCAGACCAGATAAGGACAACAGATTTCCTTTTCTGAACATTCAAACATTAGTGAATCTGATGTGTTTTAACCACAACTGTTGCATGGAGTCACTCAATAAACTCAAATTCCACAAGCAGCTGTGGTGGCAATTGAAACTATGACCCTAGTACATATGCCAGAGCCTTCTGTAACTTTTAACCTGATGACTTTACCACTATGTCACTGCTTCTCTTTAAATAATGAAGTGGATAGACTCCAGGCTGGTTGGAATCATATTTTGGATTTTTTAAAGATTCCTAAGTGACCCAAGCCATTCTCTTTTTAGGGGTTAGTCTATTAAACTAATGTATCATTTGAAATAAGCTGATTAAATTATCCTTGAAGGGACAACAAATCAAAATTATAGCATCAAACCTCATGATTTAAGTTTTGATATCATTCTGGTTATTCTTACGTTTTCTTGTACAGGACTACCTTTCCTGAGATGTGAGCTCCAAACTGGAGTGGGTACTCCAGATGCATTCTGACCAAAATGCAGCATAGCTGAAGTATCACTTCCTTAGTCTTGAGTTCCACCTCCTTTAATGTTAAGTTAACAATTCATTAGCCATTTGTTTAAATTTTTTAACCTACCAACTGGATTTTAAAGCTTATGTGATTTGTAAAAATGGACATCCAAATTCTTTAACTCCTCTGTACCTCCCTGTCTCTGATCATTTAAAAAAAACTTTTAAAATGTTCCTTTCTCTGACCCAATGAATGAGTTCATATTGAAGGAGCATCCTCCACAATTTATGTTATCACATGAATAAACACGCTGTCCATTATCCATCTGTACAACGGATACATAGGAACAGACATAGACCAACACTCCAACTGTACAGTACCAGATAAGAATGAGCGCTTCTGATGCATCTTATCCATATATTGGAGTTAACACTGAAATCCATTTAATTCAGATAAAACCAAGTAATATAATCCTTGTAGCCTTCTTGTTACCTTATGCATATTGCACAGGTAAATAATCAATAACTGTGCTGAACATGTACAATACAAAGTGACATGCATGAATCCCTTTTACTTTGTGTGTATTCATACATGTACAGGAGCCAAGACATAGGCTACAGTGTCTGACATTATCTCAAACCACTCTGATATGGCTGCAAAACATCCCACTTTGCAAACTTACAGTTGTAACCTTCTGTAAATTGGATATTATCCACACTACCATATGTGTAGTACTAGAAACCTTTTTTACAAAAATGCCTGCCTCTCTGTAAAGCACTGAGATTACAGAGAGAAAGAGAGAGAGTGATGCATGTGCAGTTCAGGAAATTAAATTAGGGATTGTGAGAGAAAGAGTGAGGTAGGGAAAGGAGAGAGACATTGGAAAACCAGAATGTCAGGAGTAGAAATTAAAATGGAAATGATGAATGAGAAACAAAGAGAGAAATATAATGATAAATAGAGATTTTAAAAAATGAGGACATGTGGGGAAAAAGAGCAAAATAGGTTGGGACAGATGTGAAAAAAAAGAGAAAATAGCACAAGAGAGGGAAATAATAGGAGAAGCAAAAATAAATGGAGGCCCTACTTTGTATATGCATGATGGTTTATCCATTCACCTCTGGAATATTGTGCAGATGATCCGTAGTATTAGTTCTTACCATATGGATGTCTTGATGCTGTACAGGCTTGAGCTGAAACAGCTGGAATTCATCCTCACACTCTGACCCACATCTTAGCAAAGGAGCAACCTTCAGCACACTGACGCCAATCACCTTCCATAGCAGGACCATGTGATATCAATGAGGATACAGTCAATGAGAATGTCAGCTGTGATTAATTCTTTTTTCACAGTACGAGAGCAGCAGCTACCTCACTGAGAGAGCTCCACTCCTGTATGCAGACATATTAATACTGGCTTGTAATAGGATTAACTATGGATGAGAAGCACAAATAATGTGAAGAATAAATCATATTTTCCGTTATTGCTTTTCTAACTACATGTAGCGTTCCCTTCTAAATTTTAATATTTACCATGTGGGAAAATACCTGATTAAGTGACACTTGCAATATAATACACAGGATCTAAGGCAAGTGCTGAGAGCTCAGTTAGTTAAAAACAACAAATAAACTACATTCTCCTCAGAATTCATAATTCTTTCCAAGCCCCACAAATCTCCCTTTCTGAATAGACACCAAGGATTCCCAACAAGAACCTTTTGAGAAGAAAGGAGGTATTTTGATTTTTATTGATGTAAAATGGCTGTAGTGATTAAGTCAGCTGTTATAAACTCAAATGTGAATTAAAATCAGGAAAGATCGGAAATGAATGGTGAAATCAGTCATGGCCATTTTATTCAGTCAACTAATCCCAAAATTATTTCCATAATATTTCAGTCAAAATGTCGTCCTCTCCTGCTCAAAAAATGTGAGATCCTGTTGGAATACTGTTCCAAAAGTACACCGAAGTGGGACTCTCAGTCGGCTATTTAACTGCAGGAGTATCACTCTCATCTTGCTCTCAGCTGATATCTATCAATGCAGTCCTACCAGCAGAGTCACATGGAATCTAATCAATAGAAATGTTGAGTGATTCTCTTTTTATCTCACTAGCCTAGCTGTGGAGCATTAATCATTGCTCCAGTTTAGATCAGACTGTATGACAGAGGCTGAATATTGGGCATAAGACTATGGCTCGGTGGCAAATCAAGAAAGGCATTTATCCCTTGAGGCAGTGAGGAAACTGTCCACATCTTTTAAGGCAATTTCCCTTTTCTTGATCTCCAGTGTATTTCCAGCTATATCTCATGTCATCACTGATGTGAACAGTTGGCAGAATAAAAACTCTTGTGTTATGGGTGAAATTCCTGCTAAGCTTATCTACAGAAGAACCAGAATACACCCAGTTCAATAGTTAAAAATCGCACAACACGAGGTTATAGTCTAACAGGTTTATTTGGAATCACTAGCTTTCGGAGCATTGCTCCTTCATCAGGTGGTTGTGGAGAATAAGATTGTAAGACACAGAATTTATAGCGGAAGTTTACAGTGTGATGCAACTGAAATTATATATTAAAAAAGATCTGGATTGTTTGTTAAGTCTCTCATCTTTTAGAATGATTTGGAGAAGCCGGTATTGGACTGGGGCACATAATCACCTGATGAAGGAGCATCGCTCCAAAGCTAATGTGCTTCCAATTAAACCTGTTGGACTATAACCTGGTGTTGTGTGATTTTTAATCTTTTAGAATGACCATGTTGGTTTCTGTTCTTTCATATGTAAATTGCAAAACCTTTTTAAAAAGTTACGTTCTCAAGTGAACTTTTACAATTGGTGTCATGTCGGCCCAGATAATGTATTGAAGGTGTGAGTTTTCCTGTGTGAGGCTGTTTGTGCCATAATGGTCAGACTGATTCTAATCTAAAAAACGGATTTACAGAATCTTACATAAATTCATGCAGTTTTTGAGCTAAGTAAAAGGTTGTTCTGCAAGTACAAATTCACTCCACAAACGTGTGTGTGTGTGTGTGTGTGGTGGGGGGGGGGGGGGGTGTAGGGGTTATGAGTGTCTGTGAGAGAGTGTGTATATGTGTGTGAGTGTAAAGGGGTATATGTCTGTATGTGGGTATGTGTGGGAGTGCATGTGTGAGCGTATGAGAGAGGGTCTGTGTGAGTGTCTATGTTTGTAGGAGACTGTGTGTGTGCGTGCGCACACGTAGACTTTCAAGACATTACATGTGACATTGGTGAATGAGCTTCTGCAGGATCATAGGCATTCCGAGGCTGTTCTGCGGCACAGCAAACTGAGTGACCACACACAGCACCAATATTTGCCTGCAAGGACCACATTTCATAAAAATTGATGACTTACTGACCAATTACAGTTGTGCTATTTTCTTGTATGCCAGTATTTACTGCTAGTCCCAATTGCCCCAGATAAGGTGAGTTAACTTGCGGAACTGCTGCTGTTTACAGTGATGAATGGCAGAGAGGACCCTGGACCCTGAATTGGTATTTTGCCACCAAAAATCATTAACAGGCCATTAATGATACTGCCAAGGCTGCTGAGTTTGTGGCCCTCTGATTGGCCTGCCAGCTGGAGGAGGTGAACAGCTGTTCTCAACTGGAAGGTGACCATCCAATTGAGAAAAGCCGTTCACCTCCCACAGCTGGCAGGCCAATCAGAGGGCCACAAACTCAGAAGCCTTGGCAGTACCATCAATGACCCATGCTGAGGTGCCGGGACAAGGCACCCTCATAGGGCAAGTAAAGTAACTTTGTAGAAGCTACGGCCAGGCAGGCAGACCTTGACATTTGGTGGAGGATGTCATATTCCATGGTTGCAGGGTCAGGCATTGCTGCTACAGCGCTCTTTTGTGTGACATGGAGCAGACATTAACGAGAGTCATATCCTCAGGAACCTGCCAGGAGGTCAACAGCGTTTACCTGACAGTCTCGCCTTACAGCAGTAAGCCTTTCTAACATGAGCGAAATGTAAACAAGGGCAGAAAGTTAACCTTAGCTGGCCAGGAAGCCATACCTCCGAGCTTACCACCACTGGTGGTGGAAAGGCACAAGTCTGCCCTCCAATTCTTTGCACATTAGCAACATTCCTTCCTTTGTTGTCCATACCTAATTGCCTTTTAAACAGAGCATTTTGCTAGGCCATTTCAGGGGGCAATAATGAAACATCCACATTACTGTGAGCTTGGAATTGCATGTAGGCCAGACCAGGAAAGGATAGCAGATTTCTTTCACTAAAGGGCATTAATGACAGTTTCATCATCATCATTTCTGAGACTAGCTTTATATTTATTCCAGATTTGTAAATAACTTTTACTGTATTTAAATTGAACCAGTTACCATGATGGGATTGGAACAGGGATGGGATGATGGGATCTGCACAGCATTAACCTGGCCCTCCATATTGGCTAGGCATTGAGCTACATGAACCCTAAACTCTGGAATTCCTTTCTTAAAACTACATATCTCTTCCTCTCATTTTCAAGCTGTTCCTTAAAATCTAATTCTGTCCCATTGTTACGTTATGCAGCTCAGGATTAATTTTCTCTATTAATCCTCCTGTAGAATGTCTTGACATGCTTTATTACATCGAAGACATTTCATGAATGAAAGTTGGTGTGATTGCAGATTCCTTACACATGAATAATACACTCATTGTAACACAGCGGGAATTTCTAAGTTTTAGTTTTAACAACTACTGCATGACTAGGAAGAGCTTAATTCAATGTGACAGTGCTAGATACCCTCCCCTGCTGTGTTAAAAAGTATGGCACTGGAAAAGCACAGCAGGTCAGACTTATACCCGAAACGTAGACTCTCCTGCTCCTCAGATGCTACCTCACTTGCTGTGCTTTTCCAGCGCCACACTTGTCAACACAGAAGGGAAGGGTATCTCGGACTGTCACACTGAATTAAGCTATGGAAAAACACAATCTTTAATTATGATCCTGTTCCACTCAGACCACCTGTTGGAACAATCTCCAGCCATTCAACTACAAAAGCCATCACTGCAATATTCCAGCTTAAGGTTTCCAACCCCTTCACACTGGAAAGCGAAATTTTAAGCAAATCAGCCCTGCAACAATAATAGAGACTGATTTTGTTTTGATCTTTGTATATAACTTTTATCATTTCTTACTTTAAATCTTAATATCAGTATTTCAGCTAAGAACTTTATTGCATTTTACTTAACTAATTTTCAGAACAGTTGAGTAATACAGTAACCTTTTATTTTGCTTAAAGAACAAAGCTGTGCTTGATTGTCCTTAAATTGAAACACTTGAAAACTAAAAGGGGACCACAAATGAGTTTATATAAATTCTTAGTTCACAGACAACTGTGAGGACAATCTTGTTGTGGTCATGACAGTCGATTGCTGACATTTAATACTGAGCTCCTTGTTTAATAATGAGCTCACTGTTAAATACTAAGCTCCTCATTTA
Source organism: Chiloscyllium plagiosum (assembly GCF_004010195.1). Taxonomy (NCBI): domain Eukaryota; kingdom Metazoa; phylum Chordata; class Chondrichthyes; order Orectolobiformes; family Hemiscylliidae; genus Chiloscyllium; species Chiloscyllium plagiosum. The sequence continues at coordinate 53,052,063 of NC_057725.1, read as the reverse complement.
ACACAAATTATCATTTAATATTGAATTCAACAGCTGAGTCTCTACACTGTGGTGCTGAGCTTACAGTTTAAAATTGAGATTACTATTTAAAACAGAGTTCACTGTTTATTACCAAGCTCACGTTTTAATCCATCTTGCCGAAAATAGATCACATTTTTCTAAATATACAGTTCAGCAACCAACCTTGTCCTTTCTGTACAGAGCTTACCTTTTAAAACAGAAAATACTGTTTAAAGTGCAACCTTATACACAATACAATTTCTTTTCCTGGGGCATTGGAGGTTGAGGGGTGACCTTATAGAGTTTTATAAAATCATATGAGGGGCACCAATAAAATGAATAGCCACTTTGTTTGTAAGGTAGATGAGTCCAAAGTTAGAGACCATAGGTGAGAGGAAATTTAAAAGGGACCTCAGGGGCACTGTTTTCATGCAGAGGGTGCTGTGTGTATGAAATGAGCTGCCAGGGGAAATGGTGGAGGCAGGTACAATTGCAGCATTTAAAAGGCTTCTGGATGGGTACATGAATAGGAAGGGTTTGGAGGGATATGGGCCAAGCACTGGCAAATGAGACTAGATTAGGTTAGGATATCTGGTCAACATGGACGAATTGGATCAAAGGGTCTGTTTCCATGCTGCATTACTCTATGGCTCGATAACTCTACAACTGTCTGACTATCGTGGTGCATGCTGGGTAGTATCCTTGATTAAAGAAAATGAAAATCAGGAGCTTGAGTGTGGAAAGCTGCATCAACAAAGCAGATGTGAAAGCTTCTGTCTCCTCATGTACTGACAAATGTTCTTATATTTCCAGCAGTTTTTGCTTATTTGTCAGATTTGTAGCAATTGCAGAATTTTGATTTATTGTTAGTACTTAGCTGACTGCAATCTTTCCTTCAGAAATTGCCAACTTCAATAGAGCCTTTCTTTCCGTTGGAGGTTTCAATGGTCTCTTCAATTTGTTTCACCTTAAGTGTTTTCTCGTTCCTTTCCCATGTTTGATCAAGTAGAGCAAACTTTATTTTAGCCAGCACCTGGCATTCTTGATAAACTGGCAAAAATAATGTACCTCAAATACCACAGAGTTTGTCATTCTGTCCACTTATTACAGTCTTTTCATGTACTTATCTCAATGTAAATATACTTGTTCAAACAAATGGCCTTAGGAAATTATCAACAGTTGATTCAATTTCAAGTCAATTTCTCCTCAAATACCACGATGTCCAAATAGTCAATTGAGGGTGCAAATAAAATGGGACCTGCCAGTAATGTTTATTTAAGGCAGAGTTGCATTATTATTTAAGTGACTTATGCTTTAAATAAAGTATTACAGTGATGTGTGTACCTCCTGCATTATATTTCTATTACTTAGTGTATGGTTTTACATTGATTATGCGAGCCCTCTTGATTGTTCAGAATATTTGATCAACCAGTGGTCCCATGAACACTGATCAATAAAGGGTTTGCTGTAGGGGCAGCATGGTGGCTTAGTGGTTAGCACTGCTGTCTCACAGTGCCAGGGACACAAGTTTGACTCCTGCCTCTGATGACTGTGTGGAGTTTGTACATTCTCCCCGTGTCTACATGGGTATCCTCCCATGATCCAAAGATGTGCAGATCAGGTGAATTGTTCATGCTAAATTGCCTATAGTGTTAGGTGCATTAGTCAGGGGTAAATATAGGGTAAGGGAATGGGTCTGGGTGGTTTAGCCTTTGGAGGGTCAGTGTGGACTTGTTGGGTCAAATGGCCTGTTTCCATACTGGAAGGAATCTAATCTAATCTACAAAAAAATGCTTACATGGCCATATTTCCTTCCTTAGTTCGTTGTCCATCCCATATGTTTTGCTAATGCAGTCTTCCATACTAATGCTAGCTGATGAAATAGCGATTGTCTCATACTTCTTTCAATTTAGTGTACCATACTCCCTGCTCATGATGTGATCTCCTCTACACTGGGAAGGCCAAATTTCATGAACCACTCATGACATTTGGATACAATTGTCAGGTGGAACTACTGTCTGATGGACTATATCTTATTCCTTATTAGTTATTATTTGAGGTGGCTCCCATTTCCCCATCAACACGATGACTTATAAATAATAACTCGCCGGTTTTGGGTTGTGATTCAATTTTTGTTTGATATATCATTCAATTCAAGATCAGTGCATTGCATTCCTATTAAAGAAGATGGGTTAAAGTATTAGTCTCATTCTCTTGTCATCATTTTAATTTATATTTTTAAAAATAATGTCATATAACTTAATTTTCAAGTCATTCCCCTCTTTGATAGGCACCCTCTCTTCCTATCTGATTCTATGAGCCTAAGATCTAGTCACAATACAATCAAGAAACAATCCAGAATGTTCTCCTGTGGTATCTCAGTTTACTTTATTTCCACTCATAATTCCATTACCACTGGTCACACCAATATGTTTGCACCAGCCACATCATTCCACAACATAATATCAATTCTTTCTATAAGCATTCATGCCCTATTCTATCTACAAACTCTTCATACTAAAATAATCTTTCATTCAACTCTAAACAATGTGACTGGCTTGTAGTGTCCATATATATGTCTAATTAATATCTTCCCCATTAATAGCTCGGAGGACAAATTGTGTCATCAACCAGCTTTAGCAATTGACTTCCAACAAAGAACAAAGAACAGGTCAGCACAAACCAGGCCCTTCAGCCCACCAAGACTGCACCAACACATAATGCCTTTCTGAACTTAAAAGACTTTTTTTTGCTTCATGCAATCCATACCCCTTCTATTCCCTTCCATTTATATATCCATGAAGATGCCTCTTAATTGTTGCTGTTGTATCTGCTTCTACCACTTCCTCGGACAGCGTATTCCAGGCACTTACCACTCTGTGTAAAACAAAACTTGCCTCTTACATCTCCTCTAAAGTTCCCCCTTTTACCTTCAACTTATGTTCCCTTGTGATTGACATTTCTACCTTGGGAAAAATACCCCAACTATCCATTTCATTCATGCTTCATAATTTTGTAATATTCTATCAGGTCACCCCTCAGCCTTCGACACCAAACTAAATTGTCCAATCTCTCCTCAATATTGAGAACCTCCAAAACAGGCAATGTTTCTGTATCCTCACCAAAGCCTCCGTGTTCTTCTGCTAGTGTGAAGACCAGGCTGTACGCAATATTCCAAATGTAGCCTAACTAACCTTCTATACAGCTGCTACATGACTTGCTAATGTTTATGTTCTTGATGTAGCCGACTGATGAGGACAAACATGTCATATGCTTTCTTGACCACCTTATTCACTTGTGTTGCCACTTTCAGAGAACTGTGGATTGTCCACGTAGATCTCTCTGGATGTTAATGTTTCTAAGGGTTCTGCCATTTACTGTATACTTCCCTCCTGCATTAGGCCTCCCGAAATGCATCACCTCACATTTGTCCGGATTAAATTCAATCTGACATTTTACAGCCTACGTCTCCAGCCTAACTATATCTTACTGTATCCTTTGGCAATCCTCCTCACTATCTGCAGCTCCCCAGTCTTTGTGTCATCCACGAAGTTAGAACTCAGACCACCTACGGGGTCCCTGCCCTGATCCCTATGGAACACCAGTGTTCACAGATCTTCAGTCAGAAAAGCACCGTTCCATCACTACTCTCTGTCTTCTATGACCAAGCTAGTACTGTATCCATCTTACCCCATGTGACTTCACCTTCTGTATCAACCTGCAATGAGGGACCTTGTCAAAGGCCTTGCTAAAGTCCATGTGGACAACACACAGCACCTTGTCCTCAGCAATCATCTTCGTCACTTACTGAAAAAGCTCAATCAAGTTTGTGAGACATGACCTCCCCCATATAAGACCATGCTGCCTATCGCTTAAAAGTCTGTATTTTTCCAAATGTGAGTAAATTTTGACCCAAGAATCTTGTCCAATAATTTCCACTGGCCTGTAATTTCCTGGATCATTCCTGTTGCCCTCCTTAAACAAAGAAACAACATAGGTATTCTCCAGTCCTCAGGGACCTCTCCTGTGACTAAAGAGGATACAAAGATTTTGTACAAGTCCCCAGCATTTTCCTCCCTTGCCTCCCTCAGCATTCTGGGATAGATTCCATCAGGTCCTGGTACTTGTCTACCTTAATACTTTTCAAAACAACTAAAACCTTTTTTTTTATATTGACATGCCCTAGAAAATCAACATATCCCTCTCCACACCCTTCTTCTTTATGAATATTGATGCAAAGTTAAAAACCTCACCTATTTACTCTGAGCCCACGTGTAAATTCCCTCATTTCTCCTTGAGTGGACCTACCTTTCCTAACTACTTGCTTGCTCCTTATACATTTAGAAAACAACTTTGGATTTTCCTTAAACCTGTTTGCCAAGGACATTTCATGACCCCTTTTAGCTGTCCTGATTCCCATTTGAGTCCTTTCTGGCTTTCTTTGTATTCTTCAAAGGCTCTGTCTGTCTTCAGTTTCCTAAACCTTACATATGCCTCCTTTTTCTTTTTGACTAATCTCACAATTTCTTGTCATCCAAAGTTCCCAAATCTTGCCAGCCTTATCCTTCATTTTCACAGGAGCATGTTGGTTCTGAACTCTAATCAACTGGCAGTTTAAAAATTCCCACATGACAGAGGTGGATTTACCCTCGAACAGTTATCCCCAGCCTTCATTCCCCAGTTCCTGCCTAATATTGTGATAGTTAGTTTTCCCCCACTCAAGTGCTTTCACCTGAGGACGACCCTTATCCTTGTACATATCTAACACAAAAGTAATGGAATTATGGTCACTATTCCCAAAATGTTCCCCCACTGAAATTTTGATCATGTGGCCTTGCTCATTCCCCAATACCAGGTCCGGTATGGACCCTCCCCTCGTTGGACTATTCATATGTTGCTTCAAAAAACCCTCCTGGATGTATCTAACAAATTCCCTCCCATACAGGCACTAAACAATTCCTCGTCAGAATAGGAGAAGTTAAACAACCCTGTTGTTTTTATAGATATTTTCATAATCTATCCACATATTTGTTCTTTTAGCATCCACTAGCTGTTTGGAGGCCTGTAATACAATCTCATCAAAACTGATTGCACTCTTCTTGTCTCTGAGCTCCACCCATCTGGCCTCACTGGATGGGCCCTCCAAAGTGTCCTCCCTCAGTCCAGCTATTATATTCTCTCTAAGCAGTAACACAACTCCCCCAACTCTTATACATTCCTCTCTATCTCACCAGAAAAATCGAAGTGCTTGCTCCAGTGTCTCTGAATATCTTTGTTAGTTTGACTCCTTGAATACATGAATAAGAAAATACCTCTTACTTTGAAACAGTCAGAACCTCCAGTGGTCTGATGCTTTCTATCAATAATTTGGTAATATTTTCTTGATTGTCCTGAATTGTCTCTCTGTGCCTAATAGACTGTAAAGCAATGTGCTCCATTTGTACTACTGTTACAATTTTAATGCTCATTGTTTTTCCTGAGACACTTTATTGAGGATTACTTAGACATTCCACCTGCTGCAAGTGGTGTCCCTTTTAACTTCCAGCAATTTACTTTAGAAAAGAGTCTTATTATGATTGAAACACGTGTTTATTATTTTTTCAGAAGCATATTGCTTACTTTATGTTGTTTTTAGGTTCTAGCCTTTCTCCTGTACTACTTAGAAAGTCTTTTGTTTACTCCCTAAAACTAAGGCCGCGTTTGTTGATACTGATACTTGCGTGGTATGTGCTGATTTAAATTGCACGTGCACAGATTTTGGGGGAGTGGCCGGGATCCGGGAGAGACCTAGAGGAGAAGGTGAGGTGAAGAGAGCCTGGGGATGGAGAAGTGAGACAGAGGGGGAAAAGGCCTCTTGGATCCTGGGGTCTCCTTCTCCCTCTCCTTCCCCTTTCCTGCTTTTGGGTCCTCTCCCATTTTCACTCCGGGGGCTTCCCTCTCACCCTCTCCCCACCTGATGAAGGAGCAGCACTCCAAAAGCTAGTGCTTCCAAGTAAACCTGTTGGACTATAACCTGGTGTTGTGTGATTTTTAACTTTATTTTGTATGGTAATCTTTCATGCGGCACTTTGCCAGATGCCTTTTGAAATCCAAATGCATGACTGTACAGGCTCTTCTTTATCCACATCACTTGTTACTCTTTCAAAGAACTCTTAAGATTTTAGTCAAACATGATATTCCCTTCCAAAACGCCATGCTGACTGAGCATGATTTCATTGAGATTTTCTCAGCACTTTACTAGAATAGATGCTGGCTAATTGTCTGTTTCTTTACTTGTTCAATCACCATTCTCTTTGGATTAGCATCATGGATCTTCTTATAATTTAATTTTTCCTGCCCTCCACTCTTTCAAAGACGTTTTTCTTGGGTGCTTTTCCCAACCTCTATCCCACTTGCTCAAGACCAATTACATTCCTAATTTTACCCAATTCTGACCAATCTGAAATGTTAACTCTGTTCTTCTCTCCACAGATAATGCCAGGCTTGTTGAATATTTCCAGAGTCAGCAATATTTCACTTTTATATTAATACCAATCAGTACAGACTTCAGCCCCAGATTCAGAAATCTATCCTGTGTGAAGTTAAAAAAGGTGCCTATCCTATTACTTAAAATAATCTATTTTGCTAACAAAGCCGAAAGGTTCATAAAGCAGCATTTTTTGAATTCAGTTTATACCTCTAAATAAAATCCACTGCAATTTAGCAGACTGAGTCTACACTCAGTAATAACTATATCATTTGGTCCAGAAGATTCCAGGCTCCGCGTTCAATCTGAGCTGTGTTCACTGGTCTCAACCAGGCCACCAACTGGGGCAGCGGGTGAGTGGGCAGCTGAATCGATCTCAGAACCCAAGCTGTTTACTGCTCCAATTCCATATGTTTCTGTGTGACTGTTGGGTGAGAACCAGTGTTGGCAAGGACCTATTGGTAATATCACTAAATTATAAACCCTGAGACCCAGGTAATGTTTTGGATACCTACATTCAAATGCTGCGTGGCAGATGGTGGAATATGATTTCGATATGCAAACTGGGATTAAAAATCTGAAGACAACCATTGGTTCACTAATGTCCTCTGGGAAGGAAGTTGCCGTTCTTAGCTGGTCTGGCCTACATGTGACTCCACAGCCACGTGGTTGACTTTCAACTGCTCTCTGGGCAATTAGGGATGGGCAATAAACGCTGACCTAGCCAGTGATGCCCACGTCCTGTGAATGCTAAAAAAAAATTTCCCAATCCCCTGTTGAAAACATGTCAATGTTCCTCACAAAGGCACACTCGTAATGAAAGTCTACTTGAGTGAAGTACTGGAGGACAGCTGCTTGCATCCATGGATGTAAAACCCAGCACGACCCAGCTCCTTCATAAGTAGTGAGGGGAGAAAACTGACTCATCTAAACATTGTTCCGTTTGCGGGGTTTGTGGAGAGGCCAGTTAACAGCTGCTGGCTACCTTTCACATTTCATTCTTTCCTTAACAAAATGGATGTAAATTAAATTAATGGAAACCAATCTGTGAAGAAGAATTTGCATAAATATAAATGATTCTAATCTAAGATATAACCCAGGCTAAACAAAGCCTGTCCTTGGCTGTTAGATCCCACCGAACGCCTACGCTTCTTTTTTGCATTCTGTGCTTTTTTTTCTAATTCAGTGTTCTAATGAAATGCTCCTGGGAGTGAAAGCTTGTTAATTGTGTGAAAAGAGACAATTCCTTTCTCTATTTTCAATCCTTGCCAGCCTGCCACATACAACAAATCATAAAGCAAACAGACCTTGTGAAAAGAAAAGGCTTCTGATGAAGCAAAGCCACTTGTTTTTTTTTCTTTCACCCTCTTTATATTAACAATAGTTACTGTCCATGGTTAGGTCTATTTTCACACTTCCCCACCTGTGAGAGACTGATTCATAGGAAAAATGCAGGATGCATCACAATTTCTCAAACTGATCAACACAAATCATTTCAAATCCTTACTTTAATCCTTGGGTCATACAGGAATTAGATTGGAACTGGATGACCCAAGGTATCAAAACCAAGGCTGGGATTCTTCAAGACAGCAGCGAACCCTCTGTCAGGGCAAAAAGCAGGGGGGCGACTCCATTTCAGTGAGTAGTTAGACCCAAGGACACATGTTCACATACTGCGATCATAATGTTGCTTTATGGTATTCTCCATGAAATATACCACAGGTACCTGATGTTTATTTACAACACCAACTATATACAAGGCTACAATATCTCATACTTACACACATAGGCTGGGTTCTGTGTTGACTGATGCACTGTATATGGCACACATGGCTGACTGACTACACTAACTCATTACACACAGGGCTACCCTGAAGGTGAGACAGGTAACTTTGTACCATCCCATTTCATAATGTTATGTGATTATCTTAAAGGTATACTGCCTGTGTGGACTGGAGGTTGTAGCAATACATCTCAGAAGCCTTCCCAAACCCACTGTCAATCGAGACACGTAAGAGGTAATTAGTGATCATCACCCTTCATACCTCTACCTTCCAGCACTCACCTATAGTTTAGATCATTCAGCAAACATGAGTTAATGAGTGCATTCTCAGAAGGAGCCATTCCCAACTGAGAGATGCTGTCTTACAACACATGACTTCCAATCTCCGATTAGCCGGAAGATTATGAGGTTGTCGTTTCCGACCCCAGGTTCTTGATCCCAAAAGCAGGTCCTCTGCTTCCAATTAAATGCCTGAGTAGTACTTGATTTGATTAAATTTCTGAAAGTAGGGAATGTGAGGTGCTTGCTGACTCTCTGTCTAATGTGTGAGAATCCGCAAAACTGCACGAACATCACTCAACATATTTACCAAACTTTCAAAAGTAAGTTAAATCAGAAAGTTCCATCTTCTACTCAAAATACAACTTTGGAAATACCCTAACTCTAGGAGCTCTAACAATTTCTTTGCACCATGATTTATTTTTGCAAGAAATACGACAATTAATGACTTGAATCCACTCATTTAATTTGAGATTTGCTTTCTCCCAGTTTCAAGTGGGGAAGATCAATCAATAAACGTATCCAAGCACTGTTCAAATATTCATCACTGTTACACAGTCAGGATCAGGAAATACTTTATCTCTAACATTACTATTTGTTGGATGCATCAACACCGAGGCCATGGCCAGTTACATCTTTGGTAACTTGCATCCATTATCCACTTTATTTTTCTATTGGTCATATGCTTCAAAATCTGAGCATATTGGAGGGGAATCAGACTCCAATGTTCTCTTGATTTCCATCATTTTTCACAGTGACTGCTAGTATTTTAGTTGTCTACTTCTGTTTTTCTCAGCTTCCAATGGTTATCCTTGGGAAACCATCTTCTGCAGACAAGTTATGCTCCATTTAGGGAAGGACAGATGTGGAGTCAATCTTTACTTAATCTTCTTTTTACTTACAGATATATATACTGATGGGGTCGAACAATGTTACAGTGGTTAGCACTGCTGCCTCACAGTGCCAGGGACCTAGGTTTGATTCCAGCCTTTGGTGGTGGACTGTGTGGAGTCATGTCTGCGTGGGTTTTCTCAAGGAGCTCCAGTTCCCTCCTACTGTCTAAAGATGTGCTAATTAGCTGGATTGGCCATGCTCAAAGTGGGGTTACAGGGATTGGGATATGCATTTAGGTAGGGGTAAAGCATGGTAATGTTAATTAATAACTACCTACTTAAGTGCCTCGATTGACAGTGGGTTTGGGAAGGCTCCTGAGGTATAATGCTATAGATTCCAGTGCTTTGGAGGGTGGCTCAGGCTTGATGGGCTGAATGGCCTCTTTCTGCATGATACAATGTACAATATTACTAGCATCCAACTCCTATCCCAATAACCACGGTTTTAGTCTGTGCCTATTTATAAGAATTCGAGTGAATCACCAATTAATGCCCACTACTGACAAACAGTTAGATGCAAATTATGTATGTCGATCATGTGTTATTAATATTATTATGTTTTAGGACTGTTTCTTTAAATTTAATCTGTTTTGCCTTCTGCCTGACTGTAAACCTGGTTTGATGGTTAGGGATCAAAGGAACATTCAGATTGTTTTACTGACAGGAATGTGAAGGGTTTTATGTTTGGAGGAAATGATCAGTGTCTTTGAGTAGACCATGAGTGATACTGAGTGTATCAAAGTCCCAAAAAAATGTTATAGGGATCAAGTTGTTAGCAATTTTACTCCTGCATTAACTGTTTAATTCTAAGATAAAAGGTAGTTGAAATCAAAAAGATGAATTAGCGTTTCTGTCTGGATACAGAGCCTCAGAGAAGAAGGTGGAGGGAGCCATTTTGTGAGATTGGGTTTTCATGTAACCTAAGAATAGGCAAACAGCAGTTGGTAGATTTTGCCTTGTGTGGTCTGCAGTCATTTCAGATGTAGAGAGTGAGAGATAAAAGCAACCAGGCATGAACTTGAAGCAGAGAATCTGTTGAGTCTATTGTCCATAATGCAGAAATAGTCGAAGCTCGTATTCAGAATGAAGTCCAAATTTGTGAGGGGAAGTATAGCGTCATAGAGATCTACAGCATAGAAAAAGGCCCTTTAGCCCACTGAGTCTGTGCCAGTCACAAAAAAAACGACAAAACTATTCAAATATTATTCTCCATAACTTGGCCCATAGCCTTATGTGCTTTGGCATTGCAAGTATGCATCTCAATTCTTCTTAAATGTTATGAGGGTTTCTGGCTGTACCACTATTACAGGCAGTGAGTTCCAGACTTGCACTGCACAGTGCTGAGGAACATATTCCTCACATCTCCTCGAAACATTCTGCCCTTGCCTTAACTTCATGCCCGCAGGTCATTGATCCCTCCATCGGGGGAAAAGTTTCGTCCTGTTTAACCTGTCAATGCTTCTCATAATTTTATATGACTTGGAGGTGCCAGTTTTGGACTAGGGTGGACAAAGTTAAAAACACATAACACCAGAAGACTGGAGGTTGGCTAACGTGGTGCCACTGTTTAAGAAGGATGGTAAGGACAAGGTAGGGAACTGTAGACCTGTGAGCCTGACGGCGGTGGTGGGCAAGCTGTTGGAGGGAATCCTGAGGGACAGGATTTACACGTATTTGGAAAGGCAAGGACTGATTAGGGATAGTCAACATGGCTTTGTGCATGGGAAATCATGTCTCACAAGTTTTTTGAAAAAGAAATAAAGAGGATTGATAAGGGCAGAGTGGTGGATGTGATCTATATGGACTTCAGTACAGTATTCAACAAGGTTCCCCATGGGAGACTGGTTAGCAAGATTAGATCTCATGAAATACAGAGAGAACTAGCCATTCGGATACAGAACTGGCTCAAAGGTGGAAGACAGAAGGTGGTGATGCAGGGTTGTTTTTCAGACTGGAGGCCTGTGACCAGTGGAGTGCCACAAGGATCGGTGCTGGGTCCACTTCTTTTTGTCATTTATATAAATGATTTGGATATGACATAGGAGGTATAGTTAGTAAGTTTGCAGATGATGCCAAAATTGGAGGTGTAGTGCACAGCGAAGAAGGTTACCTCTGAATACGGGAATCGACGTTTCGGGCATAAGCCCTTCTTCAGGAATGAGGAAAGTGTGTCCAGCAGGCTAAGATAAAAGGTAGGGAGGAGGGACTTGGGGGAGGGGCGTTGGAAATGCGATAGGTGGAAGGAGGTGAAGGTGAGGGTGATAGGCCGGAGTGGGGTGGGGGCGGAGATGTCAGGAAGAAGATTGCAGGTTAGGAAGGCAGTGCTGAGTTCGAGGGATTTGACTGAGACAAGGTGGGGGGAGGGGAAATGAGGAAACTGGAGAAATCTGAGTTCAGATATGTCTAGAAAGTCAATCTATGTGGTATATGTCGCAAAATGATGGATTGCTGCACACTGGGTTTAAGTAACTTGTGTAGTTGCTCTGAAATTAAAGAAATAATGAGTTTAGTTTGCAGTTTGTTTTAGATGTCTTAGGGCAGATATCAGATGAAGGCATGAAGTATCTGGTGAATGAACATAAATTTGCTGGAAGGAAACCATTTGTGGTTGTTCCAGTCTGAGTCTCAGGAGCCTTTGTGTGGAGGTAGGGTTAAATCTTGACTGAGGTTAGATTGGTTGCAATAATATTGCTGGAAAAAAGGGAATAGTGTGAATTTAAATCCTTTTCTGATGTTTGAAATTAAATCTTTCAACCTTTAATTTTATCTAGTGTAATGTAGTTCATGTTTTTCTTGTTTAATAAACATTTTATTCTCTGTGTTAAAATTGAACTGGCAGCATCTTCTGAAAGTGTTCATGTTTTAAAAAAACTAATTTAGGTGATTCCTTTCTGGGAGCTGACTTGCCCAATATTATAGCAACTGAGATTACAGTACCATATTTATTGAATCGCTGTTATTAAAGCTTTTCTTACAAAGGCAATATTTGTTTTTTGAGGACTTGCTGCAGATAACAAAGATTCATTTAAAAGCAATAGCAGAAAAGTTGGAAATATAGTAAAAGGTCAACTCTACAAAAATGGAAATGTTTGAATAATTGGCTCAACATTTGAACCTTGAGGTAAAGCACAGATTAGGTTCGCTGGGCTTCGTTTGCAAATGAAGCTGTTTGAAATAGAAACTGAAAAGCAAAATCTTGAACCTAAATGCAAAGTGAAAGAGAAAGAAATGAAAAACAGTTTGAACCTGAAAGATGGCGAAAGGAGGGTAATTGTTAAAATTTGAATTAGAATTTCATTGAGTAAAGAGAAAGGAAAGCCTGGAATTGCATTGAGAGAAGGGAGTCGGGTACTGTGAACTGAACAGAAGAAGACTTTGATTATGTAGGCAGGGAGTAACAATCAAGTCAAATTTAAATTTTGGTTTGATTGGAAGAGGAATTGATTTTGTTTTGAGTTGGATAAAGATTGCTGTAAAGTTACAATGGGCACAAGAAATTTGGAAAATCTGACAATCTTATTAGCTGCTTTCTAAGAGGGTGGTGGAGGAGGCAAGTACACTTGCAACATTTAAGAAGCAGCACTTAAAATGCCAGGGTAAGTTTTGGATTAAGAGCAGGTAAATGTAGTTTGGCATTTGTTGGTTGATGTAGACATGATGGGCCGAGGGTCTGTATCTGTGCTGCATGATTCCCTAACTCTGTGACTTTATGAAGATATTTTGTTTTGCAAAACACTGGACGTTTATGAAATTCTTTCTGATGAAGAGATTGTGGATTACAATACAGTGAAGACTAGTCATTTGGTCATACAGAACTTAAGTATTGTTGATACATTGTCAAAGTTTTTCATCTTGCACTCATCAGGTCAATTCATAAGAAGTATCAATGTAAAGGGAAAATAACAGTTGTGAGAGGAGAGTGCTGATTGATGAGCATGTGGACTCTGATTGGTAGAGGTGTTGCCATGGAGAATATACCAGTTAATGATGACTGACATTTATTTGCCAAGATTTTTTCATGAGCAGTCATCATGAGGCATGGTTACAATAGAGGAAGTCAAGGGCTATAGATGTAACTTAAACTAAGTTCCAAAGCACTGGAGATGAACTAATTTGCCTCTCAGCTTGTAAATGTGCATTTTTTTGCTTTTTTCGAAGCTTTTTCCTTGCCCAACAAGGATTTCAACTTTGCCTATGGATGTCTATTCACTCTCTAGCTGATCATTAACCTGGCACCATTCCTACAGTTCATTGGCACCTGATGTAATCTGTAACTGCGCAATGTGACCAGTTTTCCCACTCGATGGAGCTTTTTGCCTCATACTTGCTTCTTTGCTTCTCTTATTAGGTCTGTATTGCTATTAGTACTAACTGTGGATTCTCACTAGTTGACTGTGGCAGTGGGTTAGTCTGCTGTAAGCTGCTTCTGCTGCTGGCTATCTGCCCAAGTCACTCTTAAAGCTGTAACTAGGAGGTTCTTCTGGGTTTGCTACAATCAAATTTCAATCCACACTGCTTCCTGCAATTTTATAATGATGTCTCTAAATTAGATTTTCCACAGGCACTTCTGGCATCACATGGTATGAGCTAGCTGGACTTATGGCCATCATAAAGTAGATTTAATGCCAGCAATCTCCTTCTAGGTTGGGCTTCATAAGGCCTTTTTTGTCTAGTGTGGGAAAGGAAAGCTATGAGGTTGTCTAACAAGAAAAGGCTCTTGGTTTAAACAAGACCTATTTTGTTGCATGATAGCAATCAGGTACAAGATACATGAATCTTATAGGGTCCCTGAACAACATGTGCTATGGTGAATTTCAGAGCAGGATCAGATGAGATTCCCAGTGAGGTCTTTTTTGCCAATAGCAGCATCTCACTGCATTTTTTACACATTTGCCAAGTGGTGAGGCAAGTTTCTCACAAGGCAAGTGATGAGTTGCCAATTAAGGGGAATTGGAATTTGTTAAATGCCTTATTAATGGCCAAAGTTGCCTCAGTAATGATCAGTTGCCTGTCTCACCAGACACGCCAAACAAACTAGATGTTGAGAATTTGCGACGTGGCCGTGAGGGCGGGTACTTCAGCTCACTGCTTGCTCTGAAGGACCTACATGTTGGATACCAGACACCAATATCTCAGGATATGCTCCATGGGCACTAGCAACTCACATCATGAATTCTTGGACATTGGCATTCAACATGTGCCAACCTCTAAAAACCCTCTTCATGCATCTCTATTCTACTTACAGGATGCTTCTGTACTTCAACGTGGTACCTTGGGCTGCAGCAAGGAGACTGTGTACTCAGGGATGCACACCCAGCTCATGGGCTGGGCCAGGCTGCATCTCTATGCATTTTGCTCTTTGTCATTGCACTCACACCCTCTGGACCTATCTAGATGTCCAACTGCATCCCTTGCATTGTCTTGTCTTGTCTTTTTGCACTTCACCCCTTCAGTTTGCAATACTAGGATCATGGGTACTGCTGTATTGTCTCGTCATTTCACACAGGAAAAAAGGCATGGAAGCCTAACATGTTTGTCAATCATCCTCAATTAAGTCAAGGGAAACAGCCTTTTGACAGGGAGGCCTGAATAATAAGTCAAGGGCAGCCTCTGATATCAGTCCAGGAGCATGGACACAGTCAGGAGAAAGGGAAGACTGCCGATGCTGGAGATCAGAGTCGAAGAGTGTGGTGCTGGAAAAGCACAGCCAGTCAAGCAGCATCTGAAGAGCAGGAGAATTGATGTTTTGGGCATATGGCCTTCATCCGGTCATTCATGATGAAGGGCTTATGTCTGAAACGTCGACTCTCCTGCTCCTTGAATGCCGCCTGACCAGCTGTGCTTTTCCAGCATGCATAGACACAGTCAATCAGAGATAAGAATGTGATACCTGTAATGATAGAGTGGACCTTCTATCCTACATTTCTGGACATTCCTCCAGTTGGTTAAGACAGCACTGACCAGGATGCTAACCTCTGACCAGGCACGGACTGATGAGGCCTTCACGGCTGGTCCTGGAGAAAGAGGACATTGCATGCCTCCACCAACCTGTCCACCAGGACCTCCAGGTCATTACATGCATTATCTCCCTGTTTGCGCTGTCTGAGGCAAATGTTAGGAAATACACAGGGCAACTCCAGATTAACTGTGCTTGTCTAGGTGTACAACGGACTTTTAAAAATGGCCCGGTGCACGGGTTGCTGGTGAGAGGCAAGTTATTTGGAAACAGTGTTGTGACTTGGGGGCTAGAATTTGACAAGAGGGATGCCACAGGACCAGGGTACGTAGTTAATGAGGCGAAAGTGAGGACTGCAGATGCTGGAGGTTAGAGTCAAATGTGTGGTGCTGGAAAAGCACAGCAGGTCAGGCAGCATCTGAGGAGCAGGAAAATTGACATTTTGGACAAAAGCCCTTCATAGTTAATGAGGCAAATTTGGTCAAATACAATGAGAAATCTCACTAGACCTAACAGCAAAGATCCCGGCAAAAATAAACTCAACACAACTCACACCAAACCAAATAAAACGTTAGATTCAGACCATTGCCACTGAGACTACTGGGCGATGTAGGTGGTAAGTCCGTCTCTTTTGAGAATCTGAGCTATTCTTTCTTTATGCACAGAAGTCCTTATGATGTCACCAGATTAGGAGGGGTTTAATGCAGTCTTCTGCATTAACTCTTCCAGTGCTGTTAGCTTATTCAACAGTTTTGGCAGCTGAGAAAGGCTAAGAGCAAAAGTGTAGAAAATGTGGCCAACATAGTCAGGGGCCCTGCCAAACAGAATGAAAGGTGGGTGGGGGTGGGGAACATCATTTTCCATTGAGGATAAGAAAGGAAATCTCAGACGCACTGTTGTGGAACAGATGTGACAAAGATGGAGGAACTGGTGGAATAGAGAGGATTCCTAACCGGTGTAGCATGTGGGGAAATACCATCAACCTAGCTGTCGGAGTCACTGGGCTCATAATGAATATTAGTTGATAGCCAATCGGCAGAGACTGGCAAGTTAGGGAAGTGAAAAGTCAGAAATTAGCAAGGGAGGAAAGAAAAGAGTCAAAAATAGTCAAGGTGCATTGAGGATTATATTGGGCACTGTTCTCACTCTCAATTGGAAACCTTAATTAATTTTGTTTCCAATTTTCACTTTTCTTGCAGATTCACATTGACCTCGCAGACTCTTTTGAAGTACAATCACTGTTGCTCTGCTGGCAAATGTGGTGATTAATTTGTACACAGTGTGATCACACAAGCAGCAAATGAGTAATGTTAGCCAGAACACCAAGAGTGCTGTCTGCTCTTCATTCACTATAGCTATGAAATCATTCATACACATATGTTTAGGCAGACACACTGACAATAATACAGCATTCTCTCGGTACTGTCTTCAGCTTTCAAGTCCATAGATTTTATAAAGTAGAACATGAAGAATAAAAACAATAAGTTAAGGCCTGGGGCTGAATCTTACCAAAGTGTCAGTGACATTCTCATTTAGTTTACGAAGAATTTCTCCACGCAAGCCAAGCGAGGTTTCTCGTACTATCATTCCAAATGTTTCTTATTGATTGCTACAATCCTTATGACACCACTCTTACCTGATGCTAACCTGATTCTCCTCATTGCCATATCCAGAGTCTTATTCCTGCCAGGATCCCTGGCAGTACTGCCATCTTTAAAATGCTGTTGTGAACCTACTCAAGCCCTGCATTTTGGAGGTGAGCTGCATAGTGTGTTAAATTTACCTGGACATTGCAGAGACCAGGCCAGTGTGGGCTCAGCATCTGTAGGAGTACCCAACAATGTAAGAAGAAGAATGAAGAATGATTTTCTCCACTCAGCCGGTAAATACATCCCAGAAAGGAGGAAAAATTCTAAGGTGAGATAAACGAGTCATGGCCATCCAAGGAAGCTATTTCAGGTGAATTTCTGCAGCGCATCTTATAGCTGGTGTATGCTGCTGCTCCTGACCGCTGGTGGTGGAGGAAGTGAATGTTTATGGATGAGGTGAGTATCAAGTTGGCTGCTTTGTCCTGGATGCTGTCAAGCTCCTCGAGTGTTTTGGAGTTGCACCCATTCAGGCAAATGGGAAGTATTCCATCACACTCCCGACTTGCCTCTTGTGGATGGTGGACAGGTTTTGTGGAATCAAAAAGTAAGTTACTCAGGGCAGGATTCCTTGCCTCTGACCTGCTCTTGTAGCCACTGTGTTTATATGGTCATTCCAGGGCAGATTAACTTTGTTCTCTCATGGGATGTGGATGTCACTGGCTGGATAGCATTTATTGCCTATCTACAGTTGCCTTTGCGAAGGTGATGGTGGGCTGCCTTCTTGAACCACTGTTGTCTATATACTGTGGGTTGACCCACAATGCCCTTAGGGAGGGAATTCCTGGATTTTGACCCAGTGATAGTGAAGGAACAGTGATATGTCAGATGGTGAATGGCTTGGAGGGTAACGTGCAGGTGATGGTGTTGCCATATATCTGCTGCCCTTGTCCTTCTAAATGGAAGTGATTGTGGGTTTAGAAAGGATATTTGCTAAATTTCCCAAGTGTATCTTGTAGATAGTACACACTGCTGCTATTGAGCATGTTGATAGAGAGGGATTCATTGATGAAAATGCACTAAACCATGAAAATACTAATAATTGTAACCAATACAAATTTCTGGAGACAAAGTCCTCTCTTCACATTGTGGACTTCCTCCAGTATGTTGCATGACACTCACGTATTGTTGAATGGGATAGATTCAGAACTGATCTAGTGGCACAAAAGTGGATACTCATGAGGTGTGTGCAAACTTATATTCAACATAACGCCATCTCTTGATCTAGTATATCCCTCGCAATACCATGACTATCAAGCCTGAAGATCAATCCTGAATAAATTAGCAGTGAAGAATGCAATTTCAGACATGCCCAAAAGTGAAAATGTAACACATGAGTAAATGCATCCTAAACAACACAAGTTATTTGCTGTATTGCTACAATCTAAAATCAAGTCAAAATTCTGCAATCCTGACACATCAGCCTTCAATAGTAAGGGATAGTTAAACAACGAATGGGAGAAGGAATTCCATGAGCATCCCTATCCTTAATGATGGTGAAGTTCAGTATTGATTTTTGGAGAATAATTTGCCAGTTTGCTGTGACACCTTCTATCCCCCATGCAGCCATGTTGATAGCAATCTGAGCTTGCATAAAAGCTGTCTGAGCTTCCATAGTGATGAGCCACCCTTACATAACTGATGCCTAAGGTTCCATTGCAGCATCTACGCAGAGCAAGTGGAGGGATCAGGACAGGTTGTGAACTGTATGCCCTCAGCATATAGATCAAAGGTTATTCTATATCATTGGATGATGTTGCCAAACCATACACTATGTATGAGGAAAAGGTGAGGGTAATGAAGAGACTAGACCCTTGTGGGACTCTGGAGTTAACAATGCAGAGTGAAGTGTAAGTCATTCTGAAAATGCTTTGGCTGCAATTGGATGGGTTGGTTTGGAATCATGTGAGTGGCTGTCTCGTAAAGCTGAGAGAGAAATATACATGTTTGAGGAAAACTGACTAGTTGAATTCATCAGAGCAATAGAATGGCTAAGAGGATCAGAGGCTTGGTGCATCAGGGTGAAAAATTGATTGGAGATTTTCAAACAGCATTATGGGAGAGATGGATATTAATTTGGAAGAACATACCATGCTCAAGGATTGTCTTTACCTCTTTAATTTGAAAACTCAAAAGAAGTGCCTTCTGTTCACTGTGATTAACAATGTGTTAATAAAATGGTAAGACACACAACAATGAGAATGCCATTTAATTGGAAGAACAGAAAACCAGCAGCCAGTTACAGCCAATCTGCTATGTGGACCTTCAAATATTGCAATTGTCAAAACATTCAATATGAAATGTACAATTGTTGAGGAAAATGTATCTTACAGAAATCAGATTTATTCACAGAATCCAAGACCTGATTGTAATGCCTGTCTAGAGAAATTAGAGTTTATTTTTTGCAAATGGAATTTGGCTCAGAAATGAGCTAATTGACATTATAAGTATGTCAGTGTGTGATTAAAGTAATGAACTCAAGAATCACCTGCATGGAGGACTTGGCAAGAGTCCAGCGGAAGTGGCATAGGATGTAGGAACAAAGGAACAGGACTAGGAGTGGGCCATATGGCCCTTCAAGCCTGTCCCATCATTCCATACGACTATGAGTGATCTGGTTGAAGTCTCAGTTCTACTTGCAGTCTGCAGCTCCTGACCTTGTTTATCGAAACATTTATCAAACTCGGCCTTGAATAAATTTAAAGACCCAGCCTCTTTTACCATCAGATTTTCAAATGACACTTTGAGAGAAAGAAAATCTAATTTCTGGCTTGTGGGATGGAGGGGGTGTGGGGTGGGGGTTTGGGGGGGGTGGTCCTCATATTCTCAGAAAGTGTCTATTAGTTTTAAGCCCCTGTTATGACAATGGATCAGGACCTCAAAGTGTTTTCAAATATTTTCTTTTAATTTCAGTCCAAAATATGTGGAATTGTTTTAAAGAGGACTACTATGAAATGGGGAAAATAACCAATGGATGTAAATTTAGTGACTGTTTGACAAAGTCCTGAAGTCCATGAAATGTTGCATCTGAAAAATGTCAGGGAGACGTCAAATAGAGAGAGGCTTATCAAGAAGAGATAACAAGGGTTTGAGAGTTTCTTATCTCAGTGGAAAGCCATCTCTGTTAGACATGGCTATTCTATCCTCTAGGAATATACGAAAACAGGTGTTTAAAAGTTACTGCAACAGTGTGTGTGTGTCTGTGTGTGTGTGTGTGTTCCTCAAAATGTTCCTCCACAGACAGGAACTTCAAATTTTGGAAGGGTGGTCAGTGGTTCTCGGGTGGAATTTAAGGATGATGAAAATGATATATTGGAGGCAGAGTTTAAATTGTAGCAGATGAAATTGGAATTTCAAAAAAAGTAAAGGAAAGACAAAGACAGGAACAGAAAAGGGAGACAAATGGGAAAGGGAGGAAAGGTCAAGGAGGAAGAAAGAGAGGTTCATGAAAAAATAGCAGGAATAGGAGTTTGAATTCACACAGTCTGAGCGAAGGAGCAAGAATCCATGAAGACACCCTTAGCTCAGACTGAATGGTGGTTTCCAGATGAAACCTTTCCCTTGTCTTCTCCAATCAACTAGAAAGAATTGCTTTGGAGAGGATGACAGAAAACTAGATACCAAAGTGGGGGAGGGACTGCTGGGAGCTCTCATAAGGAAATAAAGGGTGGTGTTGTGGTGAAAGGTGAGGAAAGGAATCCTGTGTTTCAATGGCTGAGAGGAAGAGGCATGCCTGGGCCATTGCTAGAGGCTACATGAAAAACATATGGGGTTTGTCAGGACAGATATGTTCTTTGCAAAGAATGAGAATCAATCATAGAACATAAGACCAGGCAAAGTCTCTGACTGCACTGCAAAAGCCCGGAAAGACATTCTCTGGTGTACAGGTAGTTCTTCTCTAATATGATGGTTGTTTTGTTGTGCAACCATGTGTTTTGGAAACATCGTGCTTTAGAAGCAGCACTTAAAGTATTGCCAATGTAATCACATTACAGCCAACACATGTTTTAAAAGTTTGTGCTTTAGAAATAGTGTCCACAATTCATCAATTGCGTTACAGCGAATTCGCACTACCAAAATGTGCATTATAGCAGAACGACCTGAACTGTGGTCAGTTCTGGGCACCACACTTTTCGAAGAATGTTTTGGCCAAGATAGATTTCAACACAAATTTACAAAGATGATACCCAGCCTTCAGGGTTACGTTTTTAGGAGAGATGAGACAAATGAGCCTTCATTCTGTAGAATTTAGAAGGTTAAGGGGCAATCTAATTGACATCTTCAGGATATTGAGCTGAAAATGTGTTGCTGGAAAAGCGCAGCAGGTCAGGCAGCATCCAGGGAACAGGAGAATCGACGTTTCGGGCATAAGCCCTTCTTCAGGAATGAGGAAAGTTGCTGGAAAAACTTTCCTGCTGGACAAACTTTCCTCATTCCTGAAGAAGGGCTTATGCCCAAAACGTCGATTCTCCTGTTCCCTGGATGCTGCCTGACCTGCTGCACTTTTCCAGCAACACATTTTCAGCTCTGATCTCCAGCATCTGCAGACCTCACTTTCTCCTCCATCTTCAGGATATTAACAGGGAAAGACGGGTAGATAAAGATAAACTATTTCCACTGGTTGAAGATTCTAGAACTGGGGCATAGCCTAAGAATTAGGGTGATGCCATTCAGAAGATATGTTGGAAAAAACTTCTACACACAAAGGCTAGTGGAGCTTTGGAACTCTCTTCCTCAAATGGCAGTTGATGCTAAATCAGTTGGTGAATTTAAATCTGAGGAAGACTATTTTTATTAAACAAGGATATCAAGTCTTATGATGCCAAGCAAGGCATATGGAGTATGGCCAAAGATTAGCCATGATCTTATTGAATGTTGGAGCAGGCTTGAGGGGCTGAATGGCCTACCCCGGTTCCTTTATCTTAATTTGACCACCTCCTCATGTGTAGGTGTGTGGGGGTGGGGGAGGGGGGGGAAGGGTGTGTGGGTGTGCTGGTTGAGGTTTACAAAATCATTGTGTGTGTGGGGGGGGGGAATGTGTGTTTGTGCGTGTGTCTCTTCTGTAATGAAGCAGGAATCGATCTTATTTCATTCATCCTAGGCTTACACAGATGGATCAGAACTCTGAAGTATTTCTATACAGGTTTTGAAATTTTAGAGCCAAAATATATTTTCTATGAAGTGATGACAGCTAAAGAAAGATTTCTGCGGATGTAAAGTCAGTGACTGTCTGGCTAAGTCCAGTGTGAAGTCTCATTTAGTAATTAATAACCTCACTCTTCTTGTTAATTCAAGGTAGACTGGTTAAATTGACTCCTTTTCAAACATATGTTCATCTACATCTGAGAGAAAGGTATTGAGAAAAGAGGGGATCCTTTTTGAATCAATCTTGTAATCAATCAAGTGGGTGAATAATCAAGTTAGCCAGTCCATCTCTCCTCACCTAGGAGCTGGATTATTTGGAGTAAGTCATTTCAAACAATAATAAATTGGGAAACTCACCCTCAGTCTACTTGCATTACCCCCACAAGGGGAAATATCCATCTTGTCTAATCCCCTCAAGAATTAATATGGTTCAATTAGATCAACTCTCATTCTGCTCAACTCCAATGGGTATTGGACTAACTTGTTCAGCCTTCATCCCCGGAATTAGTTGTCTCAAACTTCTCTGAACCGATTCTAAAACAATTGTGATTTTCTTTTCAAATAAGGCCAAAATTTCTTTACCTTTATATTGGATTCACCTTTCAATAAATGACAACATTCCATTTGCCTTCATAATCACTTGTTGTACCTGGATACTGACTTTATGTGATTCATATGCCAGCACACCTAAATGTATCTGCACTATTGAGTTCAGCAAAATGGACAGGTTCACATTTACCCATGTCTGTCAAATTTCTGCCTCTCATAGTTTCCCGACTACGTGAGCATTATTAGCAAATTTAGCCACCACACATTCAGTCCCCTCATCCAAATCATTGATATGAACTGTAATTAGTTCAGGACCTATCACTGATCCCTGCAATACTGCACCTGTTGAAGCTTTTTAGCCCAAAACCTACCTATTTATCCCAATCCTCTGATGTCCATTAGCTCACCAATCATTTTGCACTTTGCCTGCACAACCAGACATACCCAGCTTATATTAGTTCTGTCTTACTGTACTGTTTAGCACAAACAGAAAGCTCGAAAGCTTATCATGATGTAAGCAGGCCTCAGGCAAGTCAGGGAGAATAATTTTTGGAGGGGAGGTCTAGGTGCTGTAGATCAAGGACAGCCTTAATACCGGAGGCTTTTTAAAATTTACTCATGGAATGTGGATAATGCTGGCTTTGTCATCTTTTATTGCTTGTCCCTAGTTGCCCTTGTGAAGATGAGTTGCCTTCTTGAACTGCTGCTCTGGATTGGCCCTCAATGCGCTTAGGGAGAGAATTCCATGATTTTAACACAACAACAGTGAAGAAATGATGGTTATATTTCCAGGTCAGGATTTTGAGTGGCTTGGAGAGAAACTTGCAGGTGATGGTGTTCCCATGTATCTACTGCCCTAGTCTTTCAAGATGGAAGTGGTTCTGAGTTTGGAAGGTGCTAATCATAGAATCCCTACAGTTTGGAAACAGGCCATTTGGACATACAACTCCACACCAACCTTCCGAAGATTAACCCACCCAGATCCATTTGCCTACCCTATCACTCTACATTTACCTCTGACTAATTCACCTAACCTACACATCCCGGAACACCATGGGCAATTTAACATGGCCAATTCACCTGACCTGCACATCATTGAACTGTGGGCGGAAACCAGAGCACCTGAAGGAAACCCACACAGATATGGGGAGAATGTGCAAGCTCCACACAGACAGTCGCTCAAAATGGAATCGAACCCAGGTCCCCAGCACTCAGCTAACCACTCAGCCACCATGCCACCTGTGTCATGCTGTTTAAGTTCTTTGATGAATTTCTGCAGTGCATCTTGTAGATAGTACACACTGCTGCTACTGAGAGTCAGTGGTGAAGGGAGTGGATGTCTATAGATGTGGTACCAATCAAGTGGGCTGCTCTGTACTAGATGGTGTCAAGCTTCTTGAGTGCTGTTGGAGCTGCACTCTTCCAGGCAAGTGGGATGTATTCTATCACATTCCTGACTTTAGCCTTGTAGATGATGGACCGGCTTTGGGGGGTCAGGAGGTGAGTTACTCACAGCAGTATTCCTAGCCTTGACCTGCCCTTGAAGCCATTGTACTTATATGCTGAGCCCAGTTGATTTTCTGGTCAATGGTAACTTTCAGGATGTTGTCAGTGGAGGATTCAGTGATGGTGTTGTCCCTGATAATCAAGGGGTAGTGGTTAGATTATGTCTTTTTGGAGATGGTCATTTGCCTGCCATTTGTGTGATGTGAATATTACTTACCTCTAGTCAGGGCCAAGGCAAGATATTGTCCATTTAAACATGGACTGCTTCAGTATCTGAAGAGTCATGAATGGTACTGAAAATTGTAAAATCATCAGCAAATGTACCCATTTCTGACCTTAAGATGGAGGGAAGGTCATTGATGAAGTAGCTGAAGATGATTGGGCCTAGGACACTACTCTGAAAAACTCCCACTCAGATGTCCTGGAGCTGAGATGACTGATCTCCAACAATCACAACCACCTTTGAATGTGCCAGGTATGATTCCAACTAGGGGACAGTTTTTCTCCTGATTCCCACTGATTCCGGTTTTACTAGGGCTCCTTGATGCCTCGATCAAAGGCAACTTTCCCCCTCCCCTACAGATATTGTAGCTCAGTCTCTAACACACTGACACTCAGAGTCAGAAGATGTACAGCATGGAAACAGACCTTTCCATCCAACCAGTCCATGCTGACCAGATGTCCTAAATTTATTCAGTCCCATTTGCCAGCATTTGGCCTATATCCCTTTAAACTCTTCCTATACTCCTTGAGTCACAGACATTGCAGATGTGCTTGTTATGGAATACACTGACATCCAGAAACACTCACATTCCGCATCCTTACCATAGTGACACAGAGCAGTGTTAGTGAAGATGTACCAAGTAAGTTGACTCTGCTTTGTGCTTTTTGGATGACTTTCACAAATCCAGGTAAGCCACTGTGTCAGAAGAGAGAACAGGTCAGAAAGAAGGTTGTAACAGGGTACCTCTTAGTCTCAGTCACAAGCTCTCCACTGACAGTATGAGAACGCTGAACTGCCCTTTCTTCAGTTTGAGTCAAAACGTCAGATGAAATCAGCTGCAAGTAAATAAAAATCAAATAGAAAAGAAAATGTTCCTAATCATATAACTTAGGCCTATGGCTTTGATTACATTTAAGAGTGGACAACAAAATTTCATATGAATATGCTGGCAGATGTTAATAGTCAAATTATATATTTTCAAGACCTTAGGGTTTGAACCGCAACATAATTGTGAAAGAATAAATTATACATTACTTTATGTGATGTAAATGATACAACTGCTCTCACAAATTATCATGATAAAAGGCATTGACATCCATCATCAGTTACACACTCACTGCCTCCTCAAGAAATGTCACTACCTAAGAGCAAATTTGCAGGTACTTTAGTGAAACATGGAAGTATAAAACAGTGCGTGCTGTCAGCAGCTTGGTCTCTTCAAAAATACTTTGTTGGAAAACCATGGAATTGAGCTTGGGTAAAACAAGATAGACTTCTCAAGCACTTGACAAATTCTATCTTTCCTGCATATTTGCTGTCATATGTTGAGATGTTGTTAATATGCCACTGAAGGCAGGATGCACAATTTGCACATTGCTGAAGCCCGTTAGTCACTGTGTGCCTCTTGACATATGTGCTGCATCCTTAAACAGAATTTTCCCTTGAAAATTGCCCAAACTGAATAGTAATTAGGCCAGCAGTGATTAAAATGTCAGAATCCTTTTGACATGACATGTATAATAATAATTTGACACCAAGTTCTGAGGATCCTATGTGCTTTTGACAGACGTTCCATCTGTTTGTAGAACCTAGCAGGTTGGTATGAGAGACATTGGGGAAAGGTTATATTGAGAATGGGTGAGTAGCCAATTTTAACTGCAGTCACCCTGTTTCTACTGGCAGGTGGGGTTACATTCAGCCCCACTGTTTGTCTCTGCTGTCCCACTCAATGTCATAGAGTCATACAGCACGGAAACAGACCCTTCAATCCAACCAGTCCCTACCAATCATAATCCCAAACTAAACTAGTCATACATGCCTGCATACGGTCCATTTCCTTCCAAACATTTCTTATTCACACACTTCTTCAAATGTCTTTTAAATGTTGTAACTGCACGCATATCCAGCACTTCCTCTGGAAGTTCGTTCTATACATGAATCTTTCTCTGTGCAAAAAACATGTCTTTTTAAAATCTTTCTCCCCTCACTTTAAAGATATGTCCCTGAGTCCTTAAATCCCCCACCCGAGTGAAAAGACACCTACTATTCTCCTTATCTATGCTCCTTGTGATTTTAAAAACCTTTATAAGGTCACCTCTCAACCTCCTACACTCCAGTGAAAAAACTTCCAGTCTCTCCCTATAACTCAAACTCTCCATTCCCAACAAGATCCTGGCAAATCTTTTCTGAACCCTCTCCAATTTAATCAAATGCTTTCTGTAACAGGGTGACCAAAACTGGACAAAGAAGAGACCTCACCAATGTCCTGTACAACCTTATTATGCCATCCCAACCTACACCTCATGTCCACAATGCATCACTCTTACTGAAGCACTCCGAGGGCTCGCAGTGAATCCCAGCAGAGCTTAACATCAGAACTGCAGTCCAACATAGTTTTGTTTGCACAATATAACCTTTAAAATGTAGCGCAGGCTTCTGATCAAAAAAAAGGTTATTCAAATTCAGATGTGCTCTGCTAATCACCCTGCAAGCATCACCAAACCATCTTGCACCACGCATAGCACAACAAAACATAAGGGTTTGTTTGGATAAACATAAGGTCACATAGAACGTTTTGCCAAAATGAAGGTAGGTTTATCATTATCAACTAAAATTTAATTACCTTTTGCTGGTTTGAGACACAGGAAAGCAGTGTTTATTTGAATTCTGAACAATCTTAAAAGCAGAAAAAAAAGAGTTCCTCTCAGCACAACACCCAACTTGATAGCTTAAACATCAATTATTTTCCTGTTAGCATGTCTCCTAATAGTAACTATCCATAACAGTATCATATACTAGGGTGTAGGTTTGCTCACTGAGCTGTAGGTTTGATATCCAGACGTTTCATTACGTGGCTAGGTTGATAGATTTTGACTGGGACAACACATCTATCCTGGGACAGGCTAAGCAAAGACATGCCAAAGATATTCCTAGAAGCCTGGCACTCCAACCACAACGCCATAAACAAATGCATAGATCTAGAAACCATTTATCAACCCCTCAGAAAACGAACAGGAAATGACATCACCACAAACCCCAGGAACCCCATCCAGGAGAAAGATATAAATAGAAAGCAGGAGACAACAGCTTCGTTTCACTTGGAAGTCGCCACTGATGATGTTACCTAGCCACTGATGATGTTACCCTAAACCTCAACCTGAGCTACAAACCTTCACAAACCTTGCAGTATCGTATACTATTATATTCTATTGTAACACGTCCTGTCACTATGCTATTATGCAGTAATTTGACCTGTTCTTGATGTCCTAACCATTATTGATCTAGCCAATTCAGTTCAACTGACATGACACTAAGATGTAGTTGAGCACTGTGCTATAGGTATACACACCAGAACTGTCTATGCCGAGAGAGGATGTACCAGTGCAGTGCAACTGTGCCCTGGTTTTATCACCCTAGTCTTCAGAAACATGACCAGCAACCAGTTAACAATAGTAAAATTATTTCTCCACATTGATCTTACTGAGTTCTGTTGGGTTTAAATATTAGCCTCCTCTTCCTAGCCAGCAATCTGACCCGAACTGGAAGGCTCTTCTTTATATCATTGCCAGGTGCAACTTTAGCCTGAGATCCAAGTGGAGGAGCATCCATCTTATCAAAGTTGCTAAGAGGCAGGTCATACCCTAGAGTAGACCCAGGCAGGGATTTTTAAAATGTTATTTTGATTGCATGCTCGTCGAGACTTTCCCAACCCAATTGCCTTGATGCGCTTCAGTCTTTCTACTTATTTGCATTGCTTGGACAGATGCTGTGAGAACTGAGTTATAGTTGAACTGAAATGTTTTGTGCCTTTTGGCTGACCATCTTGTCAATGTTGATGGGTTCAAGAAGGATTCTGACACATATGATAATTTAAACCAAGCAGCATCCACCCCAGTATGCCACCTTCTCAAGGTCTTGCATGTACCATAAATGCCCCCTTTAAAATTGCACCCTGTGATACTGGAATCTACCCAAGAATGTAAAAGGTAGCCCAGGTGTCCATGAAACAAAACTGAACAAGGCTAACCTCGCCACTATCAGACTTCTTCTAAATTATCAACCAATGGAAGGAGTTATTTTGCACTATTCCCTGAGATAATTTGACAGACCAAGTAGTATATGTTCACCTCTCATCCCTTTTACTGGGAAGTGAGCATCGCCAGTGTTTACAACCACAGATGTTCATCGCTAATTAAGTTTGAAAAGGTGGTAGCGAGCTGCCATCTTTAACCGTGATCCTTTAACCTTGTGGTGTGGGTACATTCACAGTGCTGTTAGGACTTCCAAGCTTCTAAACAAGCTACAACAAAAGAATTGTTCTAAGTCAGGACAGTACAAGGCTTGGAGGGGAGCTTGGCTTGGTTACAGTTGGGGCATCAACAGTAACAATAACAACCAGGACTGCAGATGAGTTATATAATTTCCGACTGCAGCCAAAGTGGCCAAAAATGGAGCCTTCACAAAAGAGTAACCTACACAACGCAGGTGGTAAAGGATATTCAGCCAGATAAATTACTGTAATTTAAGTTTCAGCAAGTCAGCTGTGAAAGAGAAAAAAATAACTTGTTTTTACATTGTCTCAAAACATTTCATGGCCAAATGTACTCATTGTTGGTTAACAGGGAAATGTTTCAGCCGAACTCAGCACCTTTAAACCTGGAGAAAACAATTCATATTGCTTAAATGGGGAAACTAGCTCCCAGTGGGGGTGTCATTTTAACCGAAATTCAGAAATCGTAATGTCTAATTGACAATAGTTTTGCTTATAAAGAATGATTATACACGGACAAATTAAGAAACATTTATCTCTCAAAAACAGTCTTCAAAATCAGGAACAGAAAGATCGTAGCTCTAAGATTGAGACCCAAATTTCCAATCTGCACATACTGCAGTTGAAGCTCAGTAAGATATTTGGCCTGATAGAAAATTTGTCTCAGTAGCTTTAAGCAATGTAGTAACTAGCAACAATTCCTGTCAGGGAGAATTACACAAATACCATATTAAAAAAATCCGGGAATAATGAACATTATGCTGAAACCTGTCATGTGAATAGCTATTATGAAGCAACTATGAATAAGTTCTGTAATAATGAGTATAGCATAGCAACAGCAATTATGAATATTTCTTATTGCAGTGTTATAGGAATCTTAAATACATCTTGTATGAGTGAGAATTACAAAGAAAGTGTAAATAAAATCTTCCACAATGAACAATCCTGCAATTGTGAAAACTTTATAACATCTACAAGCATGTCTTATCGCTGGCTTGTATGATATGTTAGTTGTTGAGAAGTTCTTTTACTGTATTTCAGAGTTTATGATTGAAATTTGGTGTCCTCTGGGGCAGTACATAACTAAAACTGTGACAGTTGCCCGATTTTACATGGTAATGAGCCTACACCCGATTTCCATCATCAATAAAAACTAGATGCTGGCTAGTTATTACTGTATTTCGTTGAATTGCTGAAGCTCATTTTCTGCATACACATTTCAGTAGCTACCTGTCATGGACAAAAAGGAGTTTCTTTTCTCCACTTAGGCCCAAAACAACAAGGTGTTGCTTGATTTACTCCTTTCCTTTTTTTACGGAAAAGGATGTTTCGAAAACCCTGGGGTTTGGAATCCAAATTTTTAAATAAACCCACAACAAAACCTTTAAAATGAAAGCAAAGGTACTGTTTACTGACAAAGCATTCCAAACACAAGGGAATTATTCTGCTACCACATTCACACAGACAAGTACAGAGGCTTATGGACAGGACAGGAGAGTAGACAGGTTAGAAATTACAATGTTTGATAGACTCAAAGGTTTATAAATCAGTTCCAATAACATTTCTGTTAAAGAGCTGGACATAGTGGTTTTCTTTCTTACAGACCAAGTGTCAACTTCTTTGCAGCTGGAAATGTGAAAACTGAGATGGAGGGTGTGAGCAGTCTGCCTGAAGTCCTGCTGACCTTCTGGAGGTCAAATAGCAACTGACTTAAAATGCCAAAATTATGTACATTAGCAATTCAGTAGGCTCAATTTCTGTCATGTAACAGTCAGATGCTGATGGCCCATCTCAATGCTAATTGGAATGTAGCTTCACTTCCCCCATCAGCATTTCCAGTGCAAAATGAAGAGTAACTGTAAAAGCATAAGTGCCCATTTTAACATAATAGGTTTTTATGTTTTCTCTTTGTCCAGAGCTGGCTGGAGATAGGCAACTCATCTCCATTGCTATGTGTTAGCTTTAGATGGAATGTCGATACAATGCAGGGGTTCAGAAGCTTCTTGAAATATAATTATGTGAGCATCCATTGCTATTTTGTGAATTCAGCAAGGTTGTCCATTTTTAAAAGAAACAGAATTTAAACATGACAGAATAGAGGAGAATATGGTTTTCTTTGGCCACAATATATCACTAAAATAAAAATAATTGCTGCTTCGCAGGAGAAATATAACCCACTTGCGAAACGTGAATACACAGACTACTCAACACTTACCTGACCAAATAGGACAATTTTGGTCTTCAGTGCTGCCAGTTCCCTACTGAAAGAATTGTGTCATGCGCAGTGTCCTGATAAAGGATTAGTACAGAGTTTCTTATTGTTGTCAAAGACATAACACATTGGCATCCAATGCAGCAGGATTTTTCAAGGTTGCTGCAAAGGACCAGATCAGCCAGTCTGCAATCCATTCCCACATCAATAATGCAATGTTTACTTGGTGAGATTTGTTATTTCCCAATCCCAAGTGGATGAGAAGCGGTAATTGAAGATGGCACAGAAGTTTCAGCAGATGGTTATTAAAGTGCTAAGGATTGTTTTCATATGACCATCAGGGCTTTTCACCAGAATCACTTTCATTTCAACAAAAGGAACTTTTCATTGCTGTGCAGTGCAGGTTGATACTGACCATAAGAATGTTCTCCTGCAGGTCAATACATAGCTTCCAGAAAAATGCAACATTATAAATTCTTTGGATGACTGCATTTCTGTCGCTTAAATGATCGTTGCAGTTGATGCAATGCATAGTAACAGAGCTGTTTAGTAAATTTAAGATAATCCATTACAAATCTTCCTTCTGCCCCTCTCACCTCTGGCAAGAATTCAGCAGAAAGGTCAGAGATTCTGTGCTATTCAAGGTGCCAGCTAGACCTTCTCCGGTCCCTGAGGGAACATATAAGAGAAGAACAAAAAGCTAAAAAACTGCGGATGCTGTAAATCAGAAACAAAAGCAGAAATTGCTGGAAAAGCTCAGCAGGTCTGGCAGCACCTGTGAAGAGAAATAAGAGTTAACATTTCAGGTCAGATGACACTTCCTCAGAACCATGTATGAAGGAGAAAGTTCTTAGCTTGACACAGAGGCTAGTTATCAATCATTACTCTTCATTCTTTGGATCTGGAAACCAGTGTTGATTTGCAAAATCACTTATGAAAAGACAGCTGTCCAAAACAAACAATAATTCTAAGTAATCTTGCACTGTAATTGTAAACAGCTCCTACAGCATTGAAGATAGTATAATATAATGAATTTTCATATCTCTCAAAAGTTGGACAGAAAACTCTTGAAGACATCATAGACTATGAGGACTGCAATGATAAGTTAGGAATGTATGAATGTATGTGCACAAAGTCGAGAATAAGGATGGTGAGTTGCAATCACAAATAGACCTGCTGGAATACGATGCCATGACAATAATGAAATGAGATCTGTTGTTTGCTATTCAAAGAAACGTTACCGTGCTATCTTAGAAGCAAGATGGCAGCGGTGGAGTGGACAGGGCTCAGGCTGCTCAGCCAGGGGCCCGTCAATCATTCTGCTTTTCCGCACTGCCTTTTCTTCTCTTTTTTTCTAAGACTTTGACATTTTTATTCAGATAAGAAAACTAACCGTAGAACAGCTGAGAGCTGGTGCGGAGCAGGCTGAAGGCCTGGAGTGGTGCAGAGTGGCTGGAGGCCTGGAGCAGTGTGGAGTGGGCTGGAGGCCTGGAGCAGTGTGGAGTGGGCTGGAGGCCTGGAGCAGTGTGGACTGGGCTGGAGGCCTGGAGCAGTGTGGAGTGGGCTGGAGGCCTGGAGCAGTGTGGAGTGGGCTGGAGGCCTGGAGCAGTGTGGAGTGGGCTGGAGGCCTGGAGCAGTGTGGAGTGGGCTGGAGGCCTGGAGCAGTGTGGAGTGGGCTGGAGGCCTGGAGCAGTGTGGAG